>NC_089991.1:22284950-22592230 GCF_036417845.1 Apteryx mantelli | reverse complement strand
GAAGAGTGCATGCTTTGCACAGTCTGCAAGTAGCCAGGAGAGAGCTGTTAGGCCTGGTGAGCAAACAGAAGTGAGGAGAAGTCAAGGAGGACAGAGGTGGGGGCAGGGTCCTGTCCCTGAAGGCCTTCCCAGGTGTGCTCCGTGCCGCAGTGGCTCTGAGTCCACTGACACATGGAGAGAGAGAGAGCAAGAGAGAGAGAGAGAGCGAGCGAGCGAGAGAGACTTGTCTGGAAAAGCAGTTCCTGAGAGTCCTTCAGCATCCTCAGTACTCGGGGACCTCGTGCAAGACATGATGGGAAAGAGGCAGGAAGAGGCAGGGGAGGTTTTGCCTGAAGTGGTGCCTGTGCTTCATGTCAAGAGTGGCATAGACATTTAGTAAAGGCTTTGGAAAAGGGAAGGAAGAAAGGAGAAGAGAAGCGGAGGGAAGAAGAGAAGGCGAAGGGGTGAGAAGGGAATGGAAGAGGATAGAAGGGAAGGAGCAGTAAGGGGAGGGAAAGGCAGGAGAGAGAAGGGCGAAAAAAAGAATTCACCAACATGAAGGAACATGATGTCTCACTGCTGAATACCGTTAGTCCCTAACGAGCTTACCCTTGATGAGGTGTGAGCGTGCCAAGCCAGGGAGATGATGCCCCATAGTTAGCGGTGATGGCTCCGTCTCTGATGGTGTCAGGCGCGGGGGTGGAGGCGATCCGAGAGCTCCCCGCGGAGGGAAAGCGAGTCCGAAGGGGGCGATATTTCCCGTGCTCCGTTTCCCTCCTGCATCCCTGCTGCTTTTCGGCTCATGGCCCCGTCGTCGCCAAAGGAAGCGGGGGGAGCTCACCCGTTCCCTGCAGAGTCTATCGCATCGTTTAGGAGCAGGACGTTGTTCCGCTTGCAGGGGGCCTCGTTCCGCTTCCCTCTGCCTCCTTTGTTGTTCCGTTGCAGATTCTGCCCCTTGCCGATGTTTTGCTGCACCCCGTCTGTGCAGCTACCGCAGGACTCCGTTTGCTGCTTTGGGGCTGCGTTTTGAACCTCCACAAATCCTTAGGTGTGGTCCAAATTGTAGATAGATTGTCGCTGCCCATGACATGAGCGGTTTTACCGGGCTACAGAGTGCTCGTGCACTGACGTCGCTTACTCCACTTTCGAGGGTTTCTCGCTGGGCTCCAGGCAAACAACCTTACCAATATGCTGCTCGCTCTGCTTCGACTGTATGGGTGCAGCGAGCCACTGCTCTGCCTACGGAAGGAGCAAGAGCATGAACTGCGCCACGGGAGGTGAAGCTTGCGGTGAGAAAAGCCTTGCTCCGCGGGAGGGTGGCTCAGCCCGGGCAGAGGTCGCCGAGGGGTGGTGGCGTTTGAGTGCCTGGGAAGGCGTGTGAAGCGCGGAGCAGAGGAAGCCGCCGCGTCTGAGCTGAGAGGGAGCCGGAGCTGCGGGGCGCGGCCGTGGCCGGGCAGCTGCGGGGCGGCGGCGGCAGAGGCCGCGGGTGTCGCGGCCTGGCGCGGCGGCCCGGGCCTGACGGCCGCAGGAAGGCGGCTTTGCCGGCGCGGCTCCGCAGCGGGGCACACGGTGTCGCTGCAGGCTCAGAAACGGCGGCGTCGCGGCACGGCGCGGCGGCTCCGCCCCGGTGCGGCGGAAAGCCCGGCTGTGAGCGCGGGGGGAGCGGCAGGGCGCGGGCGGCGGCGCCGGGGAGCGGCGGCGAGCGGCGGCGGTGCCGGGAGCCGGGAGCCGTGAGGCGTGCGGGCCCGTGCGGGTGCCGGCGCTGGCCATGGGCGTGTGCGCGCGGGCGCTGCTGCGGGTGCTGGTGCTGCAGGCGGCGTGGGCGCTGGGCGGCGGTCAGGTGCGCTACTCGGTGCCGGAGGAGGCCAAGGCCGGCACGGTGGTGGGTCGCCTGGCGCAGGACCTGGGTCTGGAGGCGGGCGAGCTGGAGGCGCGTCGGCTGCGGCTGGTGGCGAAGGGGCGGCGGGCGAGCGTGGAGGTGAGCGGGGCGAGCGGGGCGCTGGTGGTGAGCTCGCGGCTGGACCGGGAGGAGCTGTGCGGGAAGAGCGCGCCGTGCGCCCTGCGCCTGGAGGTGCTGGTGGAGCGGCCGCTGCGCGTCTTCCACGTGGAGCTGGAGGTCACCGACATCAACGACAATGCCCCGCTCTTCCCCGCCGCCCGCAAAAACCTCAGTGTCGCGGAATTAACAACGCTGCCGGGCTCCCGCTTCCCGCTGGAGGGCGCGTCGGACGCCGACATCGGAGCCAACGCGCAGCTCTCCTACAAACTCAGCCCGAGCGAGCATTTCGCTTTAGAAGTGAAATCCGCGGATGAAAACAGGAAATCGTTATTTCTGGTGCTGTCGAAGGCACTGGACCGGGAGGCGATGCCTGTGCACCGGTTGCTGCTGACGGCGAGTGACGGGGGCAGACCGTCGCTGTCGGGCACGATGGAGCTGGTGATCTCGGTGCTGGATGTGAACGACAACGCTCCCGAGTTCAACCAGTCGATCTATAAAGTGCAGCTGGCGGAGAGCGCTGCAGAGGGGACGCTGGTGGTGCGTGTGAGAGCCACGGATCCGGACGAGGGAATGAACAGCCAAGTGGCGTACACAGTGAACAACGTAATCCCTGCCAGTGGAAAGGACCTGTTCGTGCTGGACTCGAGCACAGGGGAGATGAAGCTGGCGGGTCCCCTGGATTTTGAGGACGTTTGTCTATACGAGATACAAGTGGAAGCGAAAGACAGGGGGGCGCCTCCGTTATCGGGGCACTGCAGCGTGGAGCTGGAGGTGGTGGACGTGAACGACAACGCGCCGGAGGTGTGGGTGACGTCGCTGTCGGTGCCGGTGCCCGAGGACGCGGCGGTGGGGACGGTGGTGGCGCTGCTGAGCGTGTCGGACCGGGACTCGGGGGCGAACGGGCGGGTGCGGTGCGCGGTGTGGCCGCCGGCGCCGTTCGGGCTGGTGGCGACGTTCGAGGGCTCGTACTCGCTGGTGCTGCGGGAGGCGCTGGACCGGGAGCGGGTGGCGGAGTACGAGGTGGAGGTGCGGGCGGAGGACGGCGGGGCGCCGCCGCTGCGCGCGAGCCGCGGGCTGCGGGTGCCGGTGTCGGACGTGAACGACAACGCGCCGGCGTTCGCGCAGGCCGTGTACACGGTGCTGGCGCGGGAGAACAACGCGGCGGGCGCGGAGCTGGCGCGGCTGTGGGCGCGGGACCCGGACGAGGCGGGCAACGGGCGCGTGAGCTACTCGGTGGCGGAGGGCGGCGCGGGCGCGGGCGCGGGGTCGCGGTCGGTGTCGAGCTACGTGTCGGTGGACGCGGAGAGCGGGCGGCTGTGGGCGCTGCAGCCCTTCGACTACGAGGAGCTGCAGGTGCTGCAGTTCGAGGTGCGCGCGGTGGACGCGGGGGAGCCGGCGCTGTGCGGCAACGCCACGGTGCAGCTCTTCGTCGTGGACGAGAACGACAACGCGCCGGCGCTGCTGCCGCCTGCGGGCGGCGGCGCGGGGCCCTGGGCTGGCGGCGCGGCGGGGTCGTCGTCGTCGTCGTCGTCGTCGTCGGCGTGGTCGCTGTGGGCGTGGGCGGCGTGGGGGTCGCCGGCGGGGCAGGTGGTGGCGAAGATCCGTGCGGTGGACGCGGACTCGGGCTACAACGCGTGGCTGCGCTACGAGCTGCGGGAGCCGCGGGGGAAGGGCGCGTTCCGCGTGGGGCTGTACAGCGGCGAGGTGAGCACGGCGCGGGCGCTGGAGGAGGCGGACGGCCCGCGGCAGACCCTGCTCATCGTGGTGCGCGACCACGGCGAGCCGGCGCGCTCGGCCACGGCCACGCTGAGCGTGTCGCTGGGCGAGGGCGCCGAGGCGGCGCTGGCGGCGGCGGGCGCGGGCGCGGGCGCGGGCTCGGGCTCGTCGGTGTCGGGGCTGCGGCCGGCGGCGGGCGCCGAGGGCGGCGCGGCGGCGGCGGCGGCGGCGACGAACGTGTGGCTGGTGGTGGCCATCTGCGCGGTGTCGAGCGTGTTCCTGCTGGCGGTGGTGCTGTACGGGGCGTCGCGGTGGGCGCCGCGGGCGGCCGTGCTGTCGGGGCCCGGGCCGGCGACGCTGGTGTGCGCCAGCGAAGTGGGGAGCTGGTCGTACTCGCAGCGCCAGAGCCGGAGCCTGTGCGTGGCGGACGGCGCGGGCAAGAGCGACCTCATGGTTTTCAGCCCCAACTTCCCGCCGCCCGCCGCCGGCCCCGCGGCGAAGGAGACGCCGCAGGATCCGCCCGCTCTCCTGGACACGGTCAGTGGCACTTTCTTTTCTACCCCTTCTCACCTGCGGGGTCTCCCGGAAACTCTTTCACAGTTCTTCCCCGTGCCTCTGGAGCCTCCTCTCGGAGGCGGGCTCGGCCCTGGGCGCCTGCGGGGGGCCGGTGCTTGTCAGGCCTTTGATCTCCGACTCTTGGCAGCGATGTCCGTTGTGTCTGCCTTCGCTTGCAAATGCGCTCAGCTTTCGGAGCTGATGTGTGCTTTGAGAAGGAGTCTAACTTCTGGAGCCTGGGGTTTGGTAGGCTGAGTGGAGTGGAGTCGACATGCAGAAAGCACTTTGGAAAAGGAAGAACCGCAGAAGAGGAGACGGGAAGGGAGTGTTGGGGAAGGGAAGGGAATGGTGTGGAACGGGATGTTTTGAACAAAGAGAGGAAAGGAAGGAAAGGGAAGGGTGTAAAAGAAAAGAAGGAAATTGCCATCATTGACAGACGTTACCTTCATGTACTGAATGCGCTTAGTCCCTAACGAGCTTAGCCTTCCTTAAGTGTGAATGGGCAATGGCAGGGAGCTGATGCCCCGTAATTAGCGCTGATGGCTCCGTCTTTGAAGGTCTCAGGTGCCGTGGTGGAGGCGATCCGAGAGCTCCCCGCGGAGGGAAGGCGAGAAGGAGGCGGGCGACTTGTCTCTCCCTCATTTTCTTTCTTCTTGGCCTTTGCTCGCTCTTCCTTCTGGGTTCACGTTCCCCACTTCTTAGTCCCCGCCCTCGAGAAGCGGGAGAGAACCTCAGTTGTTCCCTACAGAGTCTATTTTTCCAGCAGACATTGTTCACGTTCTGTCTGCATCCTTGGTTGTTATCTTGAAGATTTCATTCCTTGTGTGTGTTTTCCAGTGTGCCGTTTGTGCGACTGTACGACAAGTTTCCCCCGCTGGGGTTCCATATTGTTATATACTCATGCTTAGCTGTGTTACAACATGGAGTCACACTGGAGTTGGCGGTCCTATCCAGCTGTGTTTCAGTGTTACAGAATGGTTACACAGTGTCTCGGGATGTACTGTTTTCAAATGCCGCTATCCGGGTTCAAGGCAAAGCAGAAGTAATTATATGCTGCTACATGCTGCATTGCTTCACTCTGCGGGGTGGGCGTTGGGGGGAAAGCCCCTGTTCTGTCTACAGAAGGAGCAACAGCTTGACGTATGTGTTGGGAGGTGAAACTTGTCATCGAAAAAGCCTCGATTCGAGGATGTTGTTAACACACCTAGTACCTTAAAGGGTACAGGCAGAAGAGCAAATCTCAAGGTAGGTGTAAGACACGGGAAAGTATGCTGGTCATTCTCCAGGGTGTATTTGTCGAGCACCCGCATTCAGTGACCAGGAACGCTGGTGGAAGCTCGTCACTCGCGGTTCCTGACTGTGCCCCTTCCATGTCCACGGGTGGTGGTAGGCCTTGCTTGTTTTCTGAGAGAAGAGAGAAATATGCTGTGATAATGTCTTGGTGCCTGATGGTGAGCATGTGGGTACCAGCTGGGACACCATTTCCGCCACCAGAACCAGCCCCTTTGCCTGTCGCCAGCCTGACTTAGGAGCTATCTCAGCAATTGTGTGCAAGATGCAGACTGCTTCATTTTGATGTCTGTGAGATTTCCGAACTGGGGCCGCTTGCCGTCAGTGTGGGCACTTCTTTTCTCCATTATTGAGGTGCGTTTGACCTCGAGAGAATGTCATGAGTTTTCAGCCTTCCCTCTGCATCGTTTTTCACAGAAGTGGCTAAGGAACATTGTGAGTAATGCAAGGATTTCAGAGCTTTGGCAAGACGTGCGTAGTTTTTGCAAACCCCACTTGCAGGGAAGTTGTCCTTGTCATCGATCACTGGAGATTTGCCTTAGAACGCCTTCTGAAGGAAGGATCTAATTTATTTTTCTGAAGAAGCAGCCACTGCCAGAACTTCCAGGTGCCTCAAACGACAACAGAGGATGATGTGCCTGACAGGCAGATGTCTCTGTGTTCCCGTTCAGTCGTGACACATTTATTTGGATGGATGTAATGTTGCCTGAGTCATGCCTGCAGGCTTGGCGCAGCCGGCAGCACTTCTGAGTGATCTCGTGCCTTCCACGTTGCTTCCTGGGACAGTTTGAGGGGCTGAGAACAAGCATGTGTGATTGAGTGTGGAAGGTCCCTCGTGTGTTTATCTCAGTGGGTGTGGTGGGAGCGTGTGGGGATGTTCTCAGTGAAAATGCAGTGGGGTAACCTTCACGGCTTCTGCTTGGTTATGTGACAGGTGGGTGTGAGGCAATGTGTGGGGACTGACTCCCGTGGGTACTGAAGTCCTGGCTCTGTTGTTCTGTGAGTGCTTGCCTGCCTGGAAAGATGAGCAGGAGCTGGACATTCGTTGTGGAGCTGCAAGTGGAAAACGAGGCACAGAAACACGTCTTCCCTGGGGGAGAGGAAGACCACCAAAGAGCTGTGCTTCCCCAATTTTTTTCACCCTTGTGTGAGCATTTGCAGGTCAACATACATCCAGGTTGTCTTCCTGAAGTCAGGAGTCCCTGGCTTAGGCTGGTCTTGTATTTCAAAGGGTGGGCCATTCTGTTATGGCCTAGTGGAGACGTTCTTTGTACTATGATTTCCTTGCTCTGTGCTATGCTTTCTGATGATGAAGGGGAGTGCATGAAACCGCTGAGCCACATCTGTGTCCCAAAGCCAGGCTTGCAAGAGGGAAGAATCTGTGCCTGCTTTTGGCAGTGATCATTCCGCAATCATTGCTATAGGACTATAGCTGATGTGCAAGGCTCGGTGTTTGCCATGGATGGAAGTGTTCTTCCAAAAAGTGAGCAGAGGTGCATGGGGAGAGTGCATGCTTTGCCCAGCCTGCAAGTAGCCAGGAGAGAGCTGTTAGGCCTGCTGAGCAAAGAGAAGTGAGGAGAAGTCAAGAAGTCAAGGAGGACAGAGGCGGGGGCAGGGTCCTGTTGCTGAAGGCCTTCCCAGGTGTGCTGCGTGCCACAGATTTCAGATTTCAGAGCTGATGTCTGCTTTGGGAAGGAGTCTAATCCTCTGGAGCCTGGCGTTTGGTAGGCTCCCTTCTGTAAAGGCTTTCCCTGGTGTTATCCCCGGAACACTTTCTCACGTGCGTTTCCCCTTCTCTTTCTGGGACCAGTGCTGCGGGAGGCTGTTCTCATCATGTGCGGTGCTGGGAGCTTGCATCAGCTTCTGTGGTTGTTGGGGTTGTGATTGTGGGGCCTTCTCCTTCTCAGACATGATTTGCGGTGAGACATGAGGAGAAGGGTGCCCCTCCACTGTCACTTTGCAAACCAGCAGAGCAAATCTCCTCTCCTGCCTAGGAGGTGTCGATCACTCTTCCAGAGTTGGGTTGGCATCTCATAGAATGAAATCAGTGCCGCTTGTCACAGAATCACAGAATGGTTGAGGTTGGAAGGGACCTCTGCAGATCGTCTAGTCCAATGCCCCCTGCTCAAGCGGGGTCAGCTAGAGCCCGTTGCCCAGGCCTGTGTGCAGACGGCTTTTGAATATCCCAAAGAACGGAGACTCCACAACCTCTCTGGGCAACCTGTTCCTGTGCTCACAGGTACTTATACACATTGATATAATCCCCCCTCAGTCTTCTCTTCTCCAGACTGAACAGGCCCAGCTCTCTCAGCCTCTCCTCATAGGAGAGATGCTCCAGTCCCTTAATCATCTTAGCAGCCCTTCACTGGACTTGCTGCAGTAGCTCCATGTCTCTCTTGTGCTGGGGAGCCCAGAACGGGACCCAGGACTCCAGACGGGGCCTCACGAGGGCTGACTAGAGGGGAAGCATCACCTCCCTCGACCTGCTGGCAGTGCTCTTCCTGATGCAGCCCAGGATACCATTGGCCTTCTTGGCCACAAGGGCACATTGCTGGCTCACGGTCAACTTGTGGTCCACCAGCACTCCCAGGTCCTTCTCTGCAGAGCTGCTTTCCAGCAGGTCAGACCCCAGCCTGTACGCTGGTGCATGGGGTCACTTCTCCCTAGGTGCAGGACTTTGCACTTCCCTTTATTGAACTTCATGAGGTTCCCCGCTGCCCACCTCTCCAGCCTGTTGAGGTCCCTCTGAATGGCAGCACAGCCCTCTGGTGTATCAGCCACTCCTCCCAGTTCTGTGTCATCAGCAAACTTGCAGAGGGGGCATTGAGTCCCTTCATCTAAGTCATAGATGAATAAGTTGAACAAGATTGGACCTGGTGTTGATCCCTGGGGGACCCTGCTAGCTACAGGCCTCCAAGTAGACTTTGCGCCACTGATCACTGTGGTCAGAGCTAACAGGGCATCTCCTTTAGCCATATTGTTGGACTGTAGCAATTCCAGCTGCGTTTGCCGGTTCGCTGCAAATCATGATGGGTCTGGCTGAGAGAATCTGCCAGACACTGTGCCTTCGATACAATCCATATGGTTTTCTTATGACATTGTCACTGTCAGGGCAAGGATCTGCGGAAGGCCGAGTCAGCATGGGAGTGGGAAGCAGAACTGTGATTTTGGTGTGCAGCAGTTTCCTGGCACTCTGGCAGTGGCGCTGAGTGAGGCCTGGCCATGTCCTGATTGGAAGGGTGACCCTGAGCAGTGCAGAGCCTTGCCTGAGGGCCGTGGAGATGCAGGGGAGGACGTGGAATGTGTCATAACCAAAGAAGGGGAGAAGGCCTGCTTGTTGTGAGAACCCATTTCTTGGGGTGGGGTGTTGAGGATGCCTAGAGAAGAGCCTAAGTCAGCAGAGTTGCTTAGTGATGCTTTCTCAGGATCGTTTTGCAGGCTGCAAGAGCCTGGAGTTGGAGGCCTTTTTGATCTTGAGAGGGTACTTGGTATTGAAATGCCTCGGTGACCTTTTCTCGTATGAATATGCCCACCGAAGTAGTTCTGGAGTGCCCCTTCCCCTCCTGCGTGTCTTTGATGCCCTGTAAGGATGTCTGGAATACACAGCATGTAGAGCAGGGAGACCAAAGGTGAGTTGCACTTTGCATGAATGTTAGGCCCTTGTGTTTGTGTGGAGCTCACGCCTGCAGCTTTCTGTGGGATCCCCTTTCTTCTTGCAGGGGAAGTCCTAGTGGACTCAGAGGTGCTCACACTAAGTGAGGTTGGAAGGGGCGTGTGGAGGTCCCTAGTGCAACCCTGTGCTGAGAGCAGGGTCTGCTTTGAAGTCAGGTGGGGCTGAACTCAGGGCCTTGTGCAGTCCATTCCAAATATCTCCACAGATGGCAATTCGACATCCTCTCTGGGCCCCTGTTCAGGTGCCTAAGCACTCTGACCTCAGAGTTTTCTTTCTGTTTATCCTCCGTCCCTTATCCTTGGTCTCAGTGTTGCACACTGTAGGCCAGGTTTTGTAGAGATCTGCCATACAGCCCTGCAGTCCTCTCTTGTTGAGCATGAAGAGCTGCTGCTCTAACAGAAGCTGTCCCAGACTCTGATCATGCTGAAAGCCATTAAGTTCATTTAAGAACCTCTCTCAATTCTTCTCCCTGCAATTTTTTACCTAGGGAAGAGAAGTGTCCTCAGCATTCAGGCTGTTGGTGAATCTTGCAGTCAAATAACTGGGAATACGTGGAATCAAGTCTTTTTTTTTTTTCTTCATTATTCTTAGAATTTGCAGTGTTTTGGTGGCCTCTGAACCCTGAGGTGATGGATGCATGGAGCTGTCTGACACAGCCGAGATCTCATTTCAGAATGAAAACTGTGTCACTGAGAGCCCATAGTTTCCTATGTAAACTTCATGCTGCTTTTCCTCATGGGCTTCTCTTCACATTTTCCTGCACTGAATGTTTTTCCACCCTGTCCGTTGGCAGTATGTTAAAGTGCTTGTGCAGCTCTTCGCAGCAGGCCTGTGTCTTGACTGCCTTCAGTGGGAGGATAGCCTCCTGTGTAGACTTTGTCACACCACTTGCGACCCCTTTTTCAGATCCTCTGTCCTCTGTGGGGATGTTACATGGCACGGGCCCTGGCAAAAATTCTCTGCCAGGCTCCTGTGAGGACCTTGCTGTCTTGCTGAGGTGGACAGCGTTTGTCTTCCTGCCACCTGTGTAGCTCAGATAAGGCCTCCGAGTGCCCCTTTTAGCTTCCTTGCGTTTTGTGTGTAGTGTACACGTTTTGTGGTGTTACAGTTAGGCCAACAAGAATGGATGGGCTGCTGCTGCTGCCCCCAGGCCATGCTGGTGTGAAACCTTATTTCTTGTTGAAAGAGCTTTCCGCCTCCTCTTTGATTCTTCTCTGAAAGAGATGTGATGCAAGGTGACTACTGGCACTTGCCTGTTTTCTCTCCTTCTCTCGGAGACATCACACATGGCTCCTGACTGTGCCGGTTCCCTGAATTCCATCATGGCAGACCTTGCTTGTTTTCTGAGAGTCCAGAAAAATATGCTGTGATAATTTACTGGTGCCTGATGGTGAGCATGTGGGTACCAGGTGGGACACCACTTTCCCTCACCAGAACCAGCCCCTTCCCCTGACAGCAGCCTGACTTAGGAGATGTGCCAGTAATTGTGCTCAAGATGCAAACTGCTTCATTTTGATGTCTGTGAGATTTCTGTAGCAGGGCCATTCTGAAACAGGGTTGCAAAAGAGCCTGGAGTTGGAGGCGTTGCTGATCTTGAGAGTCATTGAGAGGTGCTGAAATGCCACTGTGTCCTTTTACCGTGTGAGTATGCCCTTCCCCTCCTGCGTGTGTTTGATGCCCTGTAAGGAGAGCACATAGAGCAGGGAGACTAAAGGCAAGTTCCACTTTGCGTGAATATTAGGCCTGTGTTTGTGTGGAGCTCGTATCTGCAGCTTGCTGTGGGATCCCCTTCCTTCTTGCAGGGGAAGTCCTGGTGGACTCAGAGGTTCTCACAGTAACTGAGGTTGGAAGGGGCATGTGGAAGTCCGTAGTGGAGCCTGGAGACAGCCCTTTCTCAGGCACGAGCCTGCCTGAAAACCGTGTTTGCCCTTCCTGCTGCAGCTGCAAGTGGAAGAGGTGGTGGAAAAAAAGTGTTCATTGGGGGAGAGGAAGAGCACTGGAGACCTCTGCCTGCCCTATTTCATTTTACCCTTCTCTGAGCATTCGCTTGCTGGGCTATGTTCAGTGGCACTTGCAAATTCAAGAGCCCCTGGAGTAGTCCGGTCTCTTTGGAGCCTCTCCACACTGACCGTATCTTAGGCTGCTCTTGTATCTCGGCAGGTGGACCACTGTGTCACGGTGTAAGCGAGGTGTTGTTTGTAACATGATTTCCTTGCTCTATTGCATGCTCTTTGATAACCAAGGAGAGTGCCTGAAGCCACTGAGCGAAAGGGCAGTGTCTGTGCCTGTTGTTCGCGGTGAAGCATGAGCCATGAATCCTTCTCATGCAAACATCCTCATTGTGGAAGCCTCAGCCTTTGCCAAGGCTCGATGGAAATCAAGAAGGAAGAGGCCTGAGAGCTGTTGCCTGAAGCCCTACTCCTACTTTTTGGTTCCCACCCGTGAGAAGCGGGAGAGAACCTCAGTTGTTCCCTACAGAGTTTATTTTTCCAGCAGACAACTTTGCGGTGGCTCTGCATCTTTGTTTGATATCCTGAAGATTTCATTCCTTGCGTGTGTTTTCCTGTGCGCCGTTTGTGCGACTGTACGACAAGTTTCCCCCGCTGGGGTTCCACATTGTTATATACTCATGCTTAGCTGTGTTACAACATGGAGTCACACTGGAGCTGGCACCTGTATCCAGCTGTGTTTCAGTATTACAGAATGCTTACACAGTGTCTCGGGATGTAGTGTTTTCAATCGCCGCTATCCGGGTTCAAGGCAAAGCAGAAGTAATTACATGCTGCTACATGCTGCATTACTTTGACTCTGCGGGGTGTGTGGAAAAGCCCCTGTTCTGTCTACAGAAGGAGCAACAGCTTGACGTATGTGTTGGGAGGTGAAACTTGTCGTTGAAAAAATCTCGATTCAAGAACGTTGTTAACACACCTAGTACTTTAAAGGGTGCAGGCAGAAGAGCAAATCTCAAGTTAGGTGTAAGACATGGGAAAGTATGCTGCTCTATTAGCTGGGGTGTACTGATCGAGGACCTGCATTCAGTGACCAGGAATGCTGTTGGAATCTCGTCACTTGCAGTCCCTGACTGTGCCCCTTCCATGTCCACGGGTGGTGGTTGGCCTTGCTTGTTTTCTGAGAGTAGAGATAAATATGCTGTGATAATGTCTTGGTGCCTGATGGTGAGCATGTGGGTACCAGCTGGGACACCATTTCTGCCACCAGAACCAGCCCCTTTGCCTGTCGCCAGCCTGACCTAGGAGCTATCTCAGCAATTGTGTGCAAGATGCAGACTGCTTCATTTTGATGTCTGTGAGATTTCCGAACTGGGGCCGCTTGCTGTCAGTGTGGGCACTTCTTTTCTCCATTATTGAGGTGCGTTTGACCTCGAGAGAATGTCATGAGTTTTCAGCCTTCCCTCTGCATCGTTTTTCACAGAAGTGGCTAAGGAACATTGTGAGTAATGCAATGATTTCAGAGCTTTGGCAAGACGTGCGTAGTTTTTGCAAACCCCACTTGCAGGGAAGTTGTCCTTGTCATCGATCACTGGAGATTTGCCTTAGAACGCCTTCTGAAGGAAGGATCTAATTTATTTTTCTGAAGAAGCAGCCACTGCCAGAACTTCCAGGTGCCTCAAACGACAACAGAGGATGATGTGCCTGACAGGCAGATGTCTCTGTGTTCCCGTTCAGTCGTGACACATTTATTTGGATGGATGTAATGTTGCCTGGGTCATGCCTGCAGGCTTGGCGCAGCCGGCAGCACTTCTGAGTGATCTCGTGCCTTCCACGTTGCTTCCTGGGACAGTTTGAGGGGCTGAGAACAAGCATGTGTGATTGAGTGTGGAAGGTCCCTCGTGTGTTTATCTCAGTGGATGTGGTGGGAGCCTGTGGGGATGTTCTCAGTGAAAATGCAGTAGGGTAACCTTCACGGCTTCTGCTTGGTTATGTGACAGGTGGGTGTGAGGCAATGTGTGGGGACTGACTCCCGTGGGTACTGAAGTCCTGGCTCTGTTGTTCTGTGAGTGCTTGCCTGCCTGGAAAGACGAGCAGGAGCTGGACATTCGTTGTGGAGCTGCAAGTGGAAAACGAGGCACAGAAACACGTCTTCCCTGGGGGAGAGGAAGACCACCAAAGAGCTGTGATTATCTTATATTTTTTTACTCTTCTCTGAGCTTTTCCTTGTCGATGTACGTCCAGGTTGTCTTCCTGAAGTGAGGAGTCCCTGGCATTGTTAGGACTCTTTGGAGTACGTCCACACTCACCATGCGTCACGCTGATCATGTATTTCAAAGGGTGGACCATTCTGTTACGGCCTAGTGGAGATGGTCCTTGCAATATGATTTCCTTGCTCTGTGCTGTGCTTTCTGACGACGAAGGGCAGTGCATGAAACCTCTGAGCCACATCTGTGTCTCAAACCCAGGCTTGCAAGAGGGAAGAATCTGTGCCTGCTGTTAACAGTGATCATTCAGAAATCATTGCTATGGGACTATAGCTGTTGTGCAAGGCTCGGTGTTTGCCATGGACGGAGGATGAAGAGAGCACTCGTCTTCCAGAAAGTGAGCTGAAGTGTAGGGGAAGAGTGCATGCTTTGCCCAGCCTGCAAGTAGCCAGGAGAGCTGTTAGGCCTGCTGAGCAAAGAGAAGTGAGGAGAAGTCAAGGAGGACAGAGGTGGGGGCAGGGTCCTGTCCCTGAAGGCCTTCCCAGGTGTGCTCCGTGCCGCAGTGGCTCTGAGTCCACTGACACATGGAGAGAGAGAGAGCAACAGAGCGAGAGAGACTTGTCTGGAAAAGCAGTTCCCGAAAGTCCTTCGGCATCCTCAGTACTCAGGGAGCTCGTGCAAGACATGATGGGAAAGAGGCAGGAAGAGGCAGGGGAGGTTTTGCCTGAAGTGGTGCCCGTGCTTCATGTCAAGAGTGGCATAGACATTTAGTAAAGGCTTTGGAAAAGGGAAGGAAGAAAGGAGAAGAGAAGCGGAGGGAAGAAGAGAAGGCGAAGGGGTGATAAGGGAATGGAAGAGGATAGAAGGGAAGGAGCAGTAAGGGGAGGGAAAGGCAGGAGAGGGAAGGGCGAAAAAAACAATTCACCAAAATGAAGGAACATGATGTCTCGCTGCTGAATACCGTTAGTCCCTAACGAGCTTACCCTTGATGCGGTGTGAATGTGGCAAGCCAGGGAGATGATGCCCCATAGTTAGCGGTGATGGCTCCGTCTCTGATGGTGTCAGACGCCGGGGTGGAGGCAATCCGAGAGCTCCCCGCGGAAGGAAAGCGAGTCCGAAGGGGGCGATTTTTCCCGTGCTCCGTTTTCCTCCTGCATCCCTGCTGCTTTTCGGCTCATGGCCCCGTCGTCGCCAAAGGAAGCGGGGGGAGCTCACCCGTTCCCTGCAGAGTCTATCGCATCGTTTAGGAGCAGGACGTTGTTCCGGTTGCAGGGGGCCTCGTTCCGCTTCCCTCTGCCTCCTTTGTTGTTCCGTTGCAGATTCTGCCCCTTGCCGATGTTTTGCTGCACCCCGTCTGTGCAGCTACCGCAGGACTCCGTTTGCTGCTTTGGGGCTGCGTTTTGAACCTCCACAAATCCTTAGGTGTGGTCCAAATTGTAGATAGATTGTCGCTGCCCATGACATGAGCGGTTTTACCGGGCTACAGAGTGCTCGTGCACTGACGTCGCTTACTCCACTTTCGAGTGCTTCTCGCTGGGCTCCAGGCGAACAACCTTACCAATATGCTGCTCGCTCTGCTTCGACTGTATGGGTGCAGCGAGCCACTGCTCTGCCTACGGAAGGAGCAAGAGCATGAACTGCGCCACGGGAGGCGAAGCTTGCGGTGAGAAAAGCCTTGCTCCGCGGGAGGGTGGCTCAGCCCGGGCAGAGGTCGCCGAGGGGTGGTGGCGTTTGCGTGCCTGGGAAGGCGTGTGAAGCGCGGAGCAGAGGAAGCCGCCGCGTCTGAGCTGAGAGGGAGCCGGAGAGCGGGGCGCAGCCGTGGCCGGGCAGCTGCGGGGCGGCGGCGGCAGAGGCCGCGGGTGTCGCGGCCTGGCGCGGCGGCCCGGGCCTGACGGCCGCAGGAAGGCGGCTTTGCCGGCGCGGCGCCGCAGCGGGGCACACGGTGTCGCTGCAGGCTCAGAAACGGCGGCGGCGCGGCACGGCGCGGCGGCTCCGCCCCGGTGCGGCGGAAAGCCCGGCTGTGAGCGCGGGGGGAGCGGCAGGGCGCGGGCGGCGGCGCCGGGGAGCGGCGGCGAGCGGCGGCGGTGCCGGGAGCCGGGAGCCGTGAGGCGTGCGGGCCCGTGCGGGTGCCGGCGCTGGCCATGGGCGTGTGCGCGCAGGCGCTGCTGCGGGTGCTGGTGCTGCAGGCGGCGTGGGCGCTGGGCGGCGGTCAGGTGCGCTACTCGGTGCCGGAGGAGGCCAAGGCCGGCACGGTGGTGGGTCGCCTGGCGCAGGACCTGGGTCTGGAGGCGGGCGAGCTGGAGGCGCGTCGGCTGCGGCTGGTGGCGAAGGGGCGGCGGGCGAGCGTGGAGGTGAGCGGGGCGAGCGGGGCGCTGGTGGTGAGCTCGCGGCTGGACCGGGAGGAGCTGTGCGGGAAGAGCGCGCCGTGCGCCCTGCGCCTGGAGGTGCTGGTGGAGCGGCCGCTGCGCGTCTTCCACGTGGAGCTGGAGGTCACCGACATCAACGACAATGCCCCGCTCTTCCCCGCCGCCCGCAAAAACCTCAGTGTCGCGGAATTAACAACGCTGCCGGGCTCCCGCTTCCCGCTGGAGGGCGCGTCGGACGCCGACATCGGAGCCAACGCGCAGCTCTCCTACAAACTCAGCCCGAGCGAGCATTTCGCTTTAGAAGTGAAATCCGCGGATGAAAACAGGAAATCGTTATTTCTGGTGCTGTCGAAGGCACTGGACCGGGAGGCGATGCCTGTGCACCGGTTGCTGCTGACGGCGAGTGACGGGGGCAGACCGTCGCTGTCGGGCACGATGGAGCTGGTGATCTCGGTGCTGGATGTGAACGACAACGCTCCCGAGTTCAACCAGTCGATCTATAAAGTGCAGCTGGCGGAGAGCGCTGCAGAGGGGACGCTGGTGGTGCGTGTGAGAGCCACGGATCCGGACGAGGGAATGAACAGCCAAGTGGCGTACACAGTGAACAACGTAATCCCTGCCAGTGGAAAGGACCTGTTCGTGCTGGACTCGAGCACAGGGGAGATGAAGCTGGCGGGTCCCCTGGATTTTGAGGACGTTTGTCTATACGAGATACAAGTGGAAGCGAAAGACAGGGGGGCGCCTCCGTTATCGGGGCACTGCAGCGTGGAGCTGGAGGTGGTGGACGTGAACGACAACGCGCCGGAGGTGTGGGTGACGTCGCTGTCGGTGCCGGTGCCCGAGGACGCGGCGGTGGGGACGGTGGTGGCGCTGCTGAGCGTGTCGGACCGGGACTCGGGGGCGAACGGGCGGGTGCGGTGCGCGGTGTGGCCGCCGGCGCCGTTCGGGCTGGTGGCGACGTTCGAGGGCTCGTACTCGCTGGTGCTGCGGGAGGCGCTGGACCGGGAGCGGGTGGCGGAGTACGAGGTGGAGGTGCGGGCGGAGGACGGCGGGGCGCCGCCGCTGCGCGCGAGCCGCGGGCTGCGGGTGCCGGTGTCGGACGTGAACGACAACGCGCCGGCGTTCGCGCAGGCCGTGTACACGGTGCTGGCGCGGGAGAACAACGCGGCGGGCGCGGAGCTGGCGCGGCTGTGGGCGCGGGACCCGGACGAGGCGGGCAACGGGCGCGTGAGCTACTCGGTGGCGGAGGGCGGCGCGGGCGCGGGCGCGGGGTCGCGGTCGGTGTCGAGCTACGTGTCGGTGGACGCGGAGAGCGGGCGGCTGTGGGCGCTGCAGCCCTTCGACTACGAGGAGCTGCAGGTGCTGCAGTTCGAGGTGCGCGCGGTGGACGCGGGGGAGCCGGCGCTGTGCGGCAACGCCACGGTGCAGCTCTTCGTCGTGGACGAGAACGACAACGCGCCGGCGCTGCTGCCGCCTGCGGGCGGCGGCGCGGGGCCCTGGGCTGGCGGCGCGGCGGGGTCGTCGTCGTCGTCGTCGTCGTCGTCGTCGGGGTGGTCGCTGTGGGCGTGGGCGGCGTGGGGGTCGCCGGCGGGGCAGGTGGTGGCGAAGATCCGTGCGGTGGACGCGGACTCGGGCTACAACGCGTGGCTGCGCTACGAGCTGCGGGAGCCGCGGGGGAAGGGCGCGTTCCGCGTGGGGCTGTACAGCGGCGAGGTGAGCACGGCGCGGGCGCTGGAGGAGGCGGACGGCCCGCGGCAGACCCTGCTCATCGTGGTGCGCGACCACGGCGAGCCGGCGCGCTCGGCCACGGCCACGCTGAGCGTGTCGCTGGGCGAGGGCGCCGAGGCGGCGCTGGCGGCGGCGGGCGCGGGCGCGGGCGCGGGCTCGGGCTCGTCGGTGTCGGGGCTGCGGCCGGCGGCGGGCGCCGAGGGCGGCGCGGCGGCGGCGGCGGCGGCGGCGACGAACGTGTGGCTGGTGGTGGCCATCTGCGCGGTGTCGAGCGTGTTCCTGCTGGCGGTGGTGCTGTACGGGGCGTCGCGGTGGGCGCCGCGGGCGGCCGTGCTGTCGGGGCCCGGGCCGGCGACGCTGGTGTGCGCCAGCGAAGTGGGGAGCTGGTCGTACTCGCAGCGCCAGAGCCGGAGCCTGTGCGTGGCGGACGGCGCGGGCAAGAGCGACCTCATGGTTTTCAGCCCCAACTTCCCGCCGCCCGCCGCCGGCCCCGCGGCGAAGGAGACGCCGCAGGATCCGCCCGCTCTCCTGGACACGGTCAGTGGCACTTTCTTTTCTACCCCTTCTCACCTGCGGGGTCTCCCGGAAACTCTTTCACAGTTCTTCCCCGTGCCTCTGGAGCCTCCTCTCGGAGGCGGGCTCGGCCCTGGGCGCCTGCGGGGGGCCGGTGCTTGTCAGGCCTTTGATCTCCGACTCTTGGCAGCGATGTCCGTTGTGTCTGCCTTCGCTTGCAAATGCGCTCAGCTTTCGGAGCTGATGTGTGCTTTGAGAAGGAGTCTAACTTCTGGAGCCTGGGGTTTGGTAGGCTGAGTGGAGTGGAGTCGACATGTAGAAAGCACTTTGGAAAAGGAAGAACCGCAGAAGAGGAGACGGGAAGGGAGTGTTGGGGAAGGGAAGGGAATGGTGTGGAACGGGATGTTTTGAACAAAGAGAGGAAAGGAAGGAAAGGGAAGGGTGTAAAAGAAAAGAAGGAAATTGCCATCATTGACAGACGTTACCTTCATGTACTGAATGCGCTTAGTCCCTAACGAGCTTAGCCTTCATTAGGTGTGAGTGGGCAATGGCAGGGAGCTGATGCCCCGTAATTAGCGCTGATGGCTCCGTCTTTGAAGGTCTCAGGTGCCGTGGTGGAGGCGATCCCAGAGCTCCCCGCGGAGGGAAGGCGAGAAGGAGGCGGGCGACTTGTCTCTCCCTCATTTTCTTTCTTCTTGGCCTTTGCTCGCTCTTCCTTCTGGGTTCACGTTCCCCACTTCTTAGTCCCCGCCCTCGAGAAGCGGGAGAGAACCTCAGTTGTTCCCTACAGAGTCTACTGTTCCAGCAGACATTGTTCACGTTCTTTCTGCATCCTTGGTTGTTATCTTGAAGATTTCATTCCTTGTGTGTGTTTTCCAGTGTGCCGTTTGTGCGACTGTACTACAAGTTTCCCCCGCTGGGGTTCCATATTGTTATCTACTCATGCTTGGCTATGTTACAAAATGTAGATATATAGGAGCTGGCAGTCGTATCCAGCTATGTTTCAGTGTTACACAGTGCTTACACAGTGTCTCGGGATGTAGTGTTTTCAGCCGCCTCTATCTGGGTTCAAGGCAAAGCAGAAGTAATTACATGCTGCTACATGCTGCATTGCTTCACTCTGCGGGGTGGGCGTTGGGGGAAAGCCCCTGTTCTGTCTGCGGAAGGAGCAACCGCGTGAATTTCGTCTTCGGAAGTGAAGCTTGTCATCGAAAAAGCCTCGATTCGAGGATGTTGTTAACACACCTAGTACCTTAAAGGGTACAGGCAGAAGAGCAAATCTCAAGGTAGGTGTAAGACACGGGAAAGTATGCTGGTCATTCTCCAGGGTGTATTTGTCGAGCACCCGCATTCAGTGACCAGGAACGCTGGTGGAAGCTCGTCACTCGCGGTTCCTGACTGTGCCCCTTCCATGTCCACGGGTGGTGGTAGGCCTTGCTTGTTTTCTGAGAGAAGAGAGAAATATGCTGTGATAATGTCTTGGTGCCTGATGGTGAGCATGTGGGTACCAGCTGGGATACCATTTCCGCCACCAGAACCAGCCCCTTTGCCTGTCGCCAGCCTGACTTAGGAGCTATCTCAGCAATTGTGTGCAAGATGCAGACTGCTTCATTTTGATGTCTGTGAGATTTCCGAACTGGGGCCGCTTGCCGTCAGTGTGGGCAATTCTTTCCTCCAATATTGAGCTGCATTGGACCTCGAGCGAATGTCATCAGTTTTCAGCTTTCCATTCTGCATCGTTTTTCACAGAAGTGGCTACAGGAACATTGTGAGTAATGCAAGGATTTCAGAGCTTTGGCAAGACGTGCGTAGTTTTTGCAAACCCCACTTGCAGGGAAGTTGTCCTTGTTATCGATCACTGGAGATTTGCCTTAGAACGCCTTCTGAAGGAAGGATCTAATTTATTTTTCTGAAGAAGCAGCCACTGCCAGAACTTCCAGGTGCCTCAAACGACAACAGAGGATGATGTGCCTGACAGGCAGATGTCTCTGTGTTCCCGTTCAGTCGTGACACATTTATTTGGATGGATGTGATGTTGCCTGGGTCATGCCTGCAGGCTTGGCACAGCCGGCAGCACTTCTGAGTCATCTCGTGCCTTCCACGTTGCTTCCTGGGACAGTGTGAGGGGCTGAGAGCAAGGACGTGTGATTGAATGTGGAAGATCCCTCGTGTGTTTATCTCAGTGGGTGTGGTGGGAGCGTGTGGGGATGTTCTCAGTGAAAATGCAGTGGGGTAACCTTCACGGCTTCTGCTTGGTTATGTGACAGGTGGGTGTGAGGCAATGTGTGGGGACTGACTCCCGTGGGTACTGAAGTCCTGGCTCTGTTGTTCTGTGAGTGCTTGCCTGCCTGGAAAGACGAGCAGGAGCTGGACATTCGTTGTGGAGCTGCAAGTGGAAAACGAGGCACAGAAACACGTCTTCCCTGAAGGAGAGGAAAACCACCAAAGAGCTGTGATTATCTTATATTTTTTTACTCTTCTCTGAGCTTTTCCTTGTCGATGTACGTCCAGGTTGTCTTCCTGAAGTGAGGAGTCCCTGGCATTGTTAGGACTCTTTGGAGTACGTCCACACTCACCATGCGTCACGCTGATCATGTATTTCAAAGGGTGGACCATTCTGTTACGGCCTAGTGGAGATGGTCCTTGCAATATGATTTCCTTGCTCTGTGCTGTGCTTTCTGACGACGAAGGGCAGTGCATGAAACCTCTGAGCCACATCTGTGTCTCAAACCCAGGCTTGCAAGAGGGAAGAATCTGTGCCTGCTGTTAACAGTGATCATTCAGAAATCATTGCTATGGGACTATAGCTGTTGTGCAAGGCTCGGTGTTTGCCATGGACGGAGGATGAAGAGAGCACTCGTCTTCCAGAAAGTGAGCTGAAGTGTAGGGGAAGAGTGCATGCTTTGCCCAGCCTGCAAGTAGCCAGGAGAGCTGTTAGGCCTGCTGAGCAAAGAGAAGTGAGGAGAAGTCAAGGAGGATAGAAGCGGGGGTAGGGTCCTGTTGCTGAAGGCCTTCCCAGGTGTGCTCTGTGCCGCAGTGGCTCTGAGTCCACTGACACATGGAGAGAGAGAGAGCAACAGAGCGAGAGAGACTTGTCTGGAAAAGCAGTTCCCGAAAGTCCTTCGGCATCCTCAGTACTCAGGGAGCTCGTGCAAGACATGATGGGAAAGAGGCAGGAAGAGGCAGGGGAGGTTTTGCCTGAAGTGGTGCCCGTGCTTCATGTCAAGAGTGGCGTAGACATTTAGAAAACGCTTTGGAAAAGGGAAGGAAGAAAGGAGAAGAGAAGCGGAGGGAAGAAGAGAAGGCGAAGGGGTGATAAGGGAATGGAAGAGGATAGAAGGGAAGGAGCAGTAAGGGGAGGGAAAGGCAGGAGAGAGAAGGGCGAAAAAAAGAATTCACCAACATGAAGGAACATGATGTCTCACTGCTGAATACCGTTAGTCCCTAACGAGCTTACCCTTGATGAGGTGTGAGCGTGCCAAGCCAGGGAGATGATGCCCCATAGTTAGCGGTGATGGCTCCGTCTCTGATGGTGTCAGGCGCGGGGGTGGAGGCGATCCGAGAGCTCCCCGCGGAGGGAAAGCGAGTCCGAAGGGGGCGATATTTCCCGTGCTCCGTTTCCCTCCTGCATCCCTGCTGCTTTTCGGCTCATGGCCCCGTCGTCGCCAAAGGAAGCGGGGGGAGCTCACCCGTTCCCTGCAGAGTCTATCGCATCGTTTAGGAGCAGGACGTTGTTCCGGTTGCAGGGGGCCTCGTTCCGCTTCCCTCTGCCTCCTTTGTTGTTCCGTTGCAGATTCTGCCCCTTGCCGATGTTTTGCTGCACCCCGTCTGTGCAGCTACCGCAGGACTCCGTTTGCTGCTTTGGGGCTGCGTTTTGAACCTCCACAAATCCTTAGGTGTGGTCCAAATTGTAGATAGATTGTCGCTGCCCATGACATGAGCGGTTTTACCGGGCTACAGAGTGCTCGTGCACTGACGTCGCTTACTCCACTTTCGAGTGCTTCTCGCTGGGCTCCAGGCGAACAACCTTACCAATATGCTGCTCGCTCTGCTTCGACTGTATGGGTGCAGCGAGCCACTGCTCTGCCTACGGAAGGAGCAAGAGCATGAACTGCGCCACGGGAGGCGAAGCTTGCGGTGAGAAAAGCCTTGCTCCGCGGGAGGGTGGCTCAGCCCGGGCAGAGGTCGCCGAGGGGTGGTGGCGTTTGCGTGCCTGGGAAGGCGTGTGAAGCGCGGAGCAGAGGAAGCCGCCGCGTCTGAGCTGAGAGGGAGCCGGAGAGCGGGGCGCAGCCGTGGCCGGGCAGCTGCGGGGCGGCGGCGGCAGAGGCCGCGGGTGTCGCGGCCTGGCGCGGCGGCCCGGGCCTGACGGCCGCAGGAAGGCGGCTTTGCCGGCGCGGCGCCGCAGCGGGGCACACGGTGTCGCTGCAGGCTCAGAAACGGCGGCGTCGCGGCACGGCGCGGCGGCTCCGCCCCGGTGCGGCGGAAAGCCCGGCTGTGAGCGCGGGGGGAGCGGCAGGGCGCGGGCGGCGGCGCCGGGGAGCGGCGGCGAGCGGCGGCGGTGCCGGGAGCCGGGAGCCGTGAGGCGTGCGGGCCCGTGCGGGTGCCGGCGCTGGCCATGGGCGTGTGCGCGCGGGCGCTGCTGCGGGTGCTGGTGCTGCAGGCGGCGTGGGCGCTGGGCGGCGGTCAGGTGCGCTACTCGGTGCCGGAGGAGGCCAAGGCCGGCACGGTGGTGGGTCGCCTGGCGCAGGACCTGGGTCTGGAGGCGGGCGAGCTGGAGGCGCGTCGGCTGCGGCTGGTGGCGAAGGGGCGGCGGGCGAGCGTGGAGGTGAGCGGGGCGAGCGGGGCGCTGGTGGTGAGCTCGCGGCTGGACCGGGAGGAGCTGTGCGGGAAGAGCGCGCCGTGCGCCCTGCGCCTGGAGGTGCTGGTGGAGCGGCCGCTGCGCGTCTTCCACGTGGAGCTGGAGGTCACCGACATCAACGACAATGCCCCGCTCTTCCCCGCCGCCCGCAAAAACCTCAGTGTCGCGGAATTAACAACGCTGCCGGGCTCCCGCTTCCCGCTGGAGGGCGCGTCGGACGCCGACATCGGAGCCAACGCGCAGCTCTCCTACAAACTCAGCCCGAGCGAGCATTTCGCTTTAGAAGTGAAATCCGCGGATGAAAACAGGAAATCGTTATTTCTGGTGCTGTCGAAGGCACTGGACCGGGAGGCGATGCCTGTGCACCGGTTGCTGCTGACGGCGAGTGACGGGGGCAGACCGTCGCTGTCGGGCACGATGGAGCTGGTGATCTCGGTGCTGGATGTGAACGACAACGCTCCCGAGTTCAACCAGTCGATCTATAAAGTGCAGCTGGCGGAGAGCGCTGCAGAGGGGACGCTGGTGGTGCGTGTGAGAGCCACGGATCCGGACGAGGGAATGAACAGCCAAGTGGCGTACACAGTGAACAACGTAATCCCTGCCAGTGGAAAGGACCTGTTCGTGCTGGACTCGAGCACAGGGGAGATGAAGCTGGCGGGTCCCCTGGATTTTGAGGACGTTTGTCTATACGAGATACAAGTGGAAGCGAAAGACAGGGGGGCGCCTCCGTTATCGGGGCACTGCAGCGTGGAGCTGGAGGTGGTGGACGTGAACGACAACGCGCCGGAGGTGTGGGTGACGTCGCTGTCGGTGCCGGTGCCCGAGGACGCGGCGGTGGGGACGGTGGTGGCGCTGCTGAGCGTGTCGGACCGGGACTCGGGGGCGAACGGGCGGGTGCGGTGCGCGGTGTGGCCGCCGGCGCCGTTCGGGCTGGTGGCGACGTTCGAGGGCTCGTACTCGCTGGTGCTGCGGGAGGCGCTGGACCGGGAGCGGGTGGCGGAGTACGAGGTGGAGGTGCGGGCGGAGGACGGCGGGGCGCCGCCGCTGCGCGCGAGCCGCGGGCTGCGGGTGCCGGTGTCGGACGTGAACGACAACGCGCCGGCGTTCGCGCAGGCCGTGTACACGGTGCTGGCGCGGGAGAACAACGCGGCGGGCGCGGAGCTGGCGCGGCTGTGGGCGCGGGACCCGGACGAGGCGGGCAACGGGCGCGTGAGCTACTCGGTGGCGGAGGGCGGCGCGGGCGCGGGCGCGGGGTCGCGGTCGGTGTCGAGCTACGTGTCGGTGGACGCGGAGAGCGGGCGGCTGTGGGCGCTGCAGCCCTTCGACTACGAGGAGCTGCAGGTGCTGCAGTTCGAGGTGCGCGCGGTGGACGCGGGGGAGCCGGCGCTGTGCGGCAACGCCACGGTGCAGCTCTTCGTCGTGGACGAGAACGACAACGCGCCGGCGCTGCTGCCGCCTGCGGGCGGCGGCGCGGGGCCCTGGGCTGGCGGCGCGGCGGGGTCGTCGTCGTCGTCGTCGTCGTCGTCGTCGGCGTGGTCGCTGTGGGCGTGGGCGGCGTGGGGGTCGCCGGCGGGGCAGGTGGTGGCGAAGATCCGTGCGGTGGACGCGGACTCGGGCTACAACGCGTGGCTGCGCTACGAGCTGCGGGAGCCGCGGGGGAAGGGCGCGTTCCGCGTGGGGCTGTACAGCGGCGAGGTGAGCACGGCGCGGGCGCTGGAGGAGGCGGACGGCCCGCGGCAGACCCTGCTCATCGTGGTGCGCGACCACGGCGAGCCGGCGCGCTCGGCCACGGCCACGCTGAGCGTGTCGCTGGGCGAGGGCGCCGAGGCGGCGCTGGCGGCGGCGGGCGCGGGCGCGGGCGCGGGCTCGGGCTCGTCGGTGTCGGGGCTGCGGCCGGCGGCGGGCGCCGAGGGCGGCGCGGCGGCGGCGGCGGCGGCGACGAACGTGTGGCTGGTGGTGGCCATCTGCGCGGTGTCGAGCGTGTTCCTGCTGGCGGTGGTGCTGTACGGGGCGTCGCGGTGGGCGCCGCGGGCGGCCGTGCTGTCGGGGCCCGGGCCGGCGACGCTGGTGTGCGCCAGCGAAGTGGGGAGCTGGTCGTACTCGCAGCGCCAGAGCCGGAGCCTGTGCGTGGCGGACGGCGCGGGCAAGAGCGACCTCATGGTTTTCAGCCCCAACTTCCCGCCGCCCGCCGCCGGCCCCGCGGCGAAGGAGACGCCGCAGGATCCGCCCGCTCTCCTGGACACGGTCAGTGGCACTTTCTTTTCTACCCCTTCTCACCTGCGGGGTCTCCCGGAAACTCTTTCACAGTTCTTCCCCGTGCCTCTGGAGCCTCCTCTCGGAGGCGGGCTCGGCCCTGGGCGCCTGCGGGGGGCCGGTGCTTGTCAGGCCTTTGATCTCCGACTCTTGGCAGCGATGTCCGTTGTGTCTGCCTTCGCTTGCAAATGCGCTCAGCTTTCGGAGCTGATGTGTGCTTTGAGAAGGACTCTAACTTGTGGAGCCTGGGGTTTGGTAGGCTGAGTGGAGTGGAGTCGACATGTAGAAAGCACTTTGGAAAAGGAAGAACCGCAGAAGAGGAGACGGGAAGGGAGTGTTGGGGAAGGGAAGGGAATGGTGTGGAACGGGATGTTTTGAACAAAGAGAGGAAAGGAAGGAAAGGGAAGGGTGTAAAAGAAAAGAAGGAAATTGCCATCATTGACAGACGTTACCTTCATGTACTGAATGCGCTTAGTCCCTAACGAGCTTAGCCTTCATTAGGTGTGAGTGGGCAATGGCAGGGAGCTGATGCCCCGTAATTAGCGCTGATGGCTCCGTCTTTGAAGGTCTCAGGTGCCGTGGTGGAGGCGATCCCAGAGCTCCCCGCGGAGGGAAGGCGAGAAGGAGGCGGGCGACTTGTCTCTCCCTCATTTTCTTTCTTCTTGGCCTTTGCTCGCTCTTCCTTCTGGGTTCACGTTCCCCACTTCTTAGTCCCCGCCCTCGAGAAGCGGGAGAGAACCTCAGTTGTTCCCTACAGAGTCTACTGTTCCAGCAGACATTGTTCACGTTCTTTCTGCATCCTTGGTTGTTATCTTGAAGATTTCATTCCTTGTGTGTGTTTTCCAGTGTGCCGTTTGTGCGACTGTACTACAAGTTTCCCCCGCTGGGGTTCCATATTGTTATCTACTCATGCTTGGCTATGTTACAAAATGTAGATATATAGGAGCTGGCAGTCGTATCCAGCTATGTTTCAGTGTTACACAGTGCTTACACAGTGTCTCGGGATGTAGTGTTTTCAGCCGCCTCTATCTGGGTTCAAGGCAAAGCAGAAGTAATTACATGCTGCTACATGCTGCATTGCTTCACTCTGCGGGGTGGGCGTTGGGGGAAAGCCCCTGTTCTGTCTGCGGAAGGAGCAACCGCGTGAATTTCGTCTTCGGAAGTGAAGCTTGTCATCGAAAAAGCCTCGATTCGAGGATGTTGTTAACACACCTAGTACCTTAAAGGGTACAGGCAGAAGAGCAAATCTCAAGGTAGGTGTAAGACACGGGAAAGTATGCTGGTCATTCTCCAGGGTGTATTTGTCGAGCACCCGCATTCAGTGACCAGGAACGCTGGTGGAAGCTCGTCACTCGCGGTTCCTGACTGTGCCCCTTCCAAGTTTCCCGTGGTGGTAGGCCTTGCTTGTTTTCTGAGAGTAGAGATAAATATGCTGTGATAATGTCTTGGTGCCTGATGGTGAGCATGTGGGTACCAGCTGGGATACCATTTCCGCCACCAGAACCAGCCCCTTTGCCTGTCGCCAGCCTGACTTAGGAGCTATCTCAGCAATTGTGTGCAAGATGCAGACTGCTTCATTTTGATGTCTGTGAGATTTCCGAACTGGGGCCGCTTGCCGTCAGTGTGGGCAATTCTTTCCTCCAATATTGAGCTGCATTGGACCTCGAGCGAATGTCATCAGTTTTCAGCTTTCCCTCTGCATCGTTTTTCACAGAAGTGGCTACAGGAACATTGTGAGTAATGCAATGATTTCAGAGCTTTGGCAAGACGTGCGTAGTTTTTGCAAACCCCACTTGCAGGGAAGTTGTCCTTGTTATCGATCACTGGAGATTTGCCTTAGAACGCCTTCTGAAGGAAGGATCTAATTTATTTTTCTGAAGAAGCAGCCACTGCCAGAACTTCCAGGTGCCTCAAACGACAACAGAGGATGATGTGCCTGACAGGCAGATGTCTCTGTGTTCCCGTTCAGTCGTGACACATTTATTTGGATGGATGTGATGTTGCCTGGGTCATGCCTGCAGGCTTGGCACAGCCGGCAGCACTTCTGAGTCATCTCGTGCCTTCCACGTTGCTTCCTGGGACAGTGTGAGGGGCTGAGAGCAAGGACGTGTGATTGAATGTGGAAGATCCCTCGTGTGTTTATCTCAGTGGGTGTGGTGGGAGCGTGTGGGGATGTTCTCAGTGAAAATGCAGTGGGGTAACCTTCACGGCTTCTGCTTGGTTATGTGACAGGTGGGTGTGAGGCAATGTGTGGGGACTGACTCCCGTGGGTACTGAAGTCCTGGCTCTGTTGTTCTGTGAGTGCTTGCCTGCCTGGAAAGACGAGCAGGAGCTGGACATTCGTTGTGGAGCTGCAAGTGGAAAACGAGGCACAGAAACACGTCTTCCCTGGGGGAGAGGAAGACCACCAAAGAGCTGTGATTATCTTATATTTTTTTACTCTTCTCTGAGCTTTTCCTTGTCGATGTACGTCCAGGTTGTCTTCCTGAAGTGAGGAGTCCCTGGCATTGTTAGGACTCTTTGGAGTACGTCCACACTCACCATGCGTCACGCTGATCATGTATTTCAAAGGGTGGACCATTCTGTTACGGCCTAGTGGAGATGGTCCTTGCAATATGATTTCCTTGCTCTGTGCTGTGCTTTCTGACGACGAAGGGCAGTGCATGAAACCTCTGAGCCACATCTGTGTCTCAAACCCAGGCTTGCAAGAGGGAAGAATCTGTGCCTGCTGTTAACAGTGATCATTCAGAAATCATTGCTATGGGACTATAGCTGTTGTGCAAGGCTCGGTGTTTGCCATGGACGGAGGATGAAGAGAGCACTCGTCTTCCAGAAAGTGAGCTGAAGTGTAGGGGAAGAGTGCATGCTTTGCCCAGCCTGCAAGTAGCCAGGAGAGCTGTTAGGCCTGCTGAGCAAAGAGAAGTGAGGAGAAGTCAAGGAGGATAGAAGCGGGGGTAGGGTCCTGTTGCTGAAGGCCTTCCCAGGTGTGCTCTGTGCCGCAGTGGCTCTGAGTCCACTGACACATGGAGAGAGAGAGAGCAACAGAGCGAGAGAGACTTGTCTGGAAAAGCAGTTCCCAAAAGTCCTTCGGCATCCTCAGTACTCAGGGAGCTCGTGCAAGACATGATGGGAAAGAGGCAGGAAGAGGCAGGGGAGGTTTTGCCTGAAGTGGTGCCCGTGCTTCATGTCAAGAGTGGCGTAGACATTTAGAAAACGCTTTGGAAAAGGGAAGGAAGAAAGGAGAAGAGAAGCGGAGGGAAGAAGAGAACGCGAAGGGGTGATAAGGGAATGGAAGAGGATAGAAGGGAAGGAGTAGTAAGGGGAGGGAAAGGCAGGAGAGGGAAGGGCGAAAAAAACAATTCACCAAAATGAAGGAACATGATGTCTCGCTGCTGAATACCGTTAGTCCCTAACGAGCTTACCCTTGATGCGGTGTGAATGTGGCAAGCCAGGGAGATGATGCCCCATAGTTAGCGGTGATGGCTCCGTCTCTGATGGTGTCAGACGCCGGGGTGGAGGCAATCCGAGAGCTCCCCGCGGAAGGAAAGCGAGTCCGAAGGGGGCGATTTTTCCCGTGCTCCGTTTTCCTCCTGCATCCCTGCTGCTTTTCGGCTCATGGCCCCGTCGTCGCCAAAGGAAGCGGGGGGAGCTCACCCGTTCCCTGCAGAGTCTATCGCATCGTTTAGGAGCAGGACGTTGTTCCGGTTGCAGGGGGCCTCGTTCCGCTTCCCTCTGCCTCCTTTGTTGTTCCGTTGCAGATTCTGCCCCTTGCCGATGTTTTGCTGCACCCCGTCTGTGCAGCTACCGCAGGACTCCGTTTGCTGCTTTGGGGCTGCGTTTTGAACCTCCACAAATCCTTAGGTGTGGTCCAAATTGTAGATAGATTGTCGCTGCCTATGACATGAGCGGTTTTACCGGGCTACAGAGTGCTCATGCACTGACGTCGCTTACTCCACTTTCGAGGGTTTCTCGCTGGGCTCCAGGCAAACAACCTTACCAATATGCTGCTCGCTCTGCTTCGACTGTATGGGTGCAGCGAGCCACTGCTCTGCCTACGGAAGGAGCAAGAGCATGAACTGCGCCACGGGAGGCGAAGCTTGCGGTGAGAAAAGCCTTGCTCCGCGGGAGGGTGGCTCAGCCCGGGCAGAGGTCGCCGAGGGGTGGTGGCGTTTGAGTGCCTGGGAAGGCGTGTGAAGCGCGGAGCAGAGGAAGCCGCCGCGTCTGAGCTGAGAGGGAGCCGGAGCTGCGGGGCGCGGCCGTGGCCGGGCAGCTGCGGGGCGGCGGCGGCAGAGGCCGCGGGTGTCGCGGCCTGGCGCGGCGGCCCGGGCCTGACGGCCGCAGGAAGGCGGCTTTGCCGGCGCGGCGCCGCAGCGGGGCACACGGTGTCGCTGCAGGCTCAGAAACGGCGGCGGCGCGGCACGGCGCGGCGGCTCCGCCCCGGTGCGGCGGAAAGCCCGGCTGTGAGCGCGGGGGGAGCGGCAGGGCGCGGGCGGCGGCGCCGGGGAGCGGCGGCGAGCGGCGGCGGTGCCGGGAGCCGGGAGCCGGGAGCCGTGAGGCGTGCGGGCCCGTGCGGGTGCCGGCGCTGGCCATGGGCGTGTGCGCGCGGGCGCTGCTGCGGGTGCTGGTGCTGCAGGCGGCGTGGGCGCTGGGCGGCGGTCAGGTGCGCTACTCGGTGCCGGAGGAGGCCAAGGCCGGCACGGTGGTGGGTCGCCTGGCGCAGGACCTGGGTCTGGAGGCGGGCGAGCTGGAGGCGCGTCGGCTGCGGCTGGTGGCGAAGGGGCGGCGGGCGAGCGTGGAGGTGAGCGGGGCGAGCGGGGCGCTGGTGGTGAGCTCGCGGCTGGACCGGGAGGAGCTGTGCGGGAAGAGCGCGCCGTGCGCCCTGCGCCTGGAGGTGCTGGTGGAGCGGCCGCTGCGCGTCTTCCACGTGGAGCTGGAGGTCACCGACATCAACGACAATGCCCCGCTCTTCCCCGCCGCCCGCAAAAACCTTAGTGTCGCGGAGTCCTTAACGCTGCCGGGCTCCCGCTTCCCGCTGGAGGGCGCGTCGGACGCCGACATCGGAGCCAACGCGCAGCTCTCCTACAAACTCAGCCCGAGCGAGCATTTCGCTTTAGAAGTGAAATCCGCGGATGAAAACAGGAAATCGTTATTTCTGGTGCTGTCGAAGGCACTGGACCGGGAGGCGATGCCTGTGCACCGGTTGCTGCTGACGGCGAGTGACGGGGGCAGACCGTCGCTGTCGGGCACGATGGAGCTGGTGATCTCGGTGCTGGATGTGAACGACAACGCTCCCGAGTTCAACCAGTCGATCTATAAAGTGCAGCTGGCGGAGAGCGCTGCAGAGGGGACGCTGGTGGTGCGTGTGAGAGCCACGGATCCGGACGAGGGAATGAACAGCCAAGTGGCGTACACAGTGAACAACGTAATCCCTGCCAGTGGAAAGGACCTGTTCGTGCTGGACTCGAGCACAGGGGAGATGAAGCTGGCGGGTCCCCTGGATTTTGAGGACGTTTGTCTATACGAGATACAAGTGGAAGCGAAAGACAGGGGGGCGCCTCCGTTATCGGGGCACTGCAGCGTGGAGCTGGAGGTGGTGGACGTGAACGACAACGCGCCGGAGGTGTGGGTGACGTCGCTGTCGGTGCCGGTGCCCGAGGACGCGGCGGTGGGGACGGTGGTGGCGCTGCTGAGCGTGTCGGACCGGGACTCGGGGGCGAACGGGCGGGTGCGGTGCGCGGTGTGGCCGCCGGCGCCGTTCGGGCTGGTGGCGACGTTCGAGGGCTCGTACTCGCTGGTGCTGCGGGAGGCGCTGGACCGGGAGCGGGTGGCGGAGTACGAGGTGGAGGTGCGGGCGGAGGACGGCGGGGCGCCGCCGCTGCGCGCGAGCCGCGGGCTGCGGGTGCCGGTGTCGGACGTGAACGACAACGCGCCGGCGTTCGCGCAGGCCGTGTACACGGTGCTGGCGCGGGAGAACAACGCGGCGGGCGCGGAGCTGGCGCGGCTGTGGGCGCGGGACCCGGACGAGGCGGGCAACGGGCGCGTGAGCTACTCGGTGGCGGAGGGCGGCGCGGGCGCGGGCGCGGGGTCGCGGTCGGTGTCGAGCTACGTGTCGGTGGACGCGGAGAGCGGGCGGCTGTGGGCGCTGCAGCCCTTCGACTACGAGGAGCTGCAGGTGCTGCAGTTCGAGGTGCGCGCGGTGGACGCGGGGGAGCCGGCGCTGTGCGGCAACGCCACGGTGCAGCTCTTCGTCGTGGACGAGAACGACAACGCGCCGGCGCTGCTGCCGCCTGCGGGCGGCGGCGCGGGGCCCTGGGCTGGCGGCGCGGCGGGGTCGTCGTCGTCGTCGTCGTCGTCGTCGTCGGCGTGGTCGCTGTGGGCGTGGGCGGCGTGGGGGTCGCCGGCGGGGCAGGTGGTGGCGAAGATCCGTGCGGTGGACGCGGACTCGGGCTACAACGCGTGGCTGCGCTACGAGCTGCGGGAGCCGCGGGGGAAGGGCGCGTTCCGCGTGGGGCTGTACAGCGGCGAGGTGAGCACGGCGCGGGCGCTGGAGGAGGCGGACGGCCCGCGGCAGACCCTGCTCATCGTGGTGCGCGACCACGGCGAGCCGGCGCGCTCGGCCACGGCCACGCTGAGCGTGTCGCTGGGCGAGGGCGCCGAGGCGGCGCTGGCGGCGGCGGGCGCGGGCGCGGGCTCGGGCTCGTCGGTGTCGGGGCTGCGGCCGGCGGCGGGCGCCGAGGGCGGCGCGGCGGCGGCGGCGGCGACGAACGTGTGGCTGGTGGTGGCCATCTGCGCGGTGTCGAGCGTGTTCCTGCTGGCGGTGGTGCTGTACGGGGCGTCGCGGTGGGCGCCGCGGGCGGCCGTGCTGTCGGGGCCCGGGCCGGCGACGCTGGTGTGCGCCAGCGAAGTGGGGAGCTGGTCGTACTCGCAGCGCCAGAGCCGGAGCCTGTGCGTGGCGGACGGCGCGGGCAAGAGCGACCTCATGGTTTTCAGCCCCAACTTCCCGCCGCCCGCCGCCGGCCCCGCGGCGAAGGAGACGCCGCAGGATCCGCCCGCTCTCCTGGACACGGTCAGTGGCACTTTCTTTTCTACCCCTTCTCACCTGCGGGGTCTCCCGGAAACTCTTTCACAGTTCTTCCCCGTGCCTCTGGAGCCTCCTCTCGGAGGCGGGCTCGGCCCTGGGCGCCTGCGGGGGGCCGGTGCTTGTCAGGCCTTTGATCTCCGACTCTTGGCAGCGATGTCCGTTGTGTCTGCCTTCGCTTGCAAATGCGCTCAGCTTTCGGAGCTGATGTGTGCTTTGAGAAGGAGTCTAACTTCTGGAGCCTGGGGTTTGGTAGGCTGAGTGGAGTCGACATGTAGAAAGCACTTTGGAAAAGGAAGAACCGCAGAAGAGGAGACGGGAAGGGAGTGTTGGGGAAGGGAAGGGAATGGTGTGGAACGGGACGTTTTGAACAAAGAGAGGAAAGGAAGGAAAGGGAAGGGTGTAAAAGAAAAGAAGGAAATTGCCATCATTGACAGACATTACCTTCATGTACTGAATGCGCTTAGTCCCTAACGAGCTTAGCCTTCCTTAAGTGTGAATGGGCAATGGCAGGGAGCTGATGCCCCGTAATTAGCGCTGATGGCTCCGTCTTTGAAGGTCTCAGGTGCCGTGGTGGAGGCGATCCGAGAGCTCCCCGCGGAGGGAAGGCGAGAAGGAGGCGGGCGACTTGTCTCTCCCTCATTTTCTTTCTTCTTGGCCTTTGCTCGCTCTTCCTTCTGGGTTCACGTTCCCCACTTCTTAGTCCCCACCCTCGAGAAGCGGGAGAGAACCTCAGTTGTTCCCTACAGAGTCTACTGTTCCAGCAGACATTGTTCACGTTCTGTCTGCATCCTTGGTTGTTATCTTGAAGATTTCATTCCTTGTGTGTGTTTTCCAGTGTGCCGTTTGTGCGACTGTACGACAAGTTTCCCCCGCTGGGGTTCCATATTGTTATCTACTCATGCTTGGCTATGTTACAAAATGTAGATATATAGGAGCTGGCAGTCGTATCCAACTATGTTTCAGTGTTACACAGTGCTTACCCAGTGTCTCGGGATGTAGTGTTTTCAGCCGCCTCTGTCTGTTTTCAAGGCAAAGCAGAAGTAATTATGCGCTGCTACATGCTGCATTGCTTCGCTCTGTGGGGCGTTGGGGGGAAAGCCCCTGTTCTGTCTGCGGAAGGAGCAACCGCGTGAATTTTATCTTCGGAAGTGAAGCTTGTCATCGAAAAAGCCTCGATTCGAGGATGTTGTTAACACACCTAGTACCTTAAAGGGTACAGGCAGAAGAGCAAATCTCAAGTTAGGTGTAAGACATGGGAAAGTATGCTGCTCTATTAGCTGGGGTGTACTGATCGAGGACCTGCATTCAGTGACCAGGAATGCTGTTGGAATCTCGTCACTTGCAGTCCCTGACTGTGCCCCTTCCATGTCCACGGGTGGTGGTTGGCGTTGCTTGTTTTCTGAGAGTAGAGATAAATATGCTGTGATAATGTCTTGGTGCCTGATGGTGAGCATGTGGGTACCAGCTGGGACACCATTTCCGCCACCAGAACCAGCCCCTTTGCCTGTCGCCAGCCTGACCTAGGAGCTATCTCAGCAATTGTGTGCAAGATGCAGACTGCTTCATTTTGATGTCTTTGAGATTTCCCGAACTGGGGCCGCTTGCCGTCAGTGTGGGCACTTCTTTTCTCCATTATTGAGGTGCGTTTGACCTCGAGAGAATGTCATCAGTTTTCAGCTTTCCCTCTGCATCGTTTTTCACAGAAGTGGCTGCAGGAACATTGTGAGTAATGCAATGATTTCAGAGCTGTGGCAAGACGTGCGTAGTTTTTGCAAACCCCACTTGCAGGGAAGTTGTCCTTGTCATCGATCACTGGAGATTTGCCTTAGAACGCCTTCTGAAGGAAGGATCTAATTTATTTTTCTGAAGAAGCAGCCACTGCCAGAACTTCCAGGTGCCTCAAACGACAACAGAGGATGATGTGCCTGACAGGCAGATGTCTCTGTGTTCCCGTTCAGTCGTGACACATTTATTTGGATGGATGTGATGTTGCCTGGGTCATGCCTGCAGGCTTGGCACAGCCGGCAGCACTTCTGAGTCATCTCGTGCCTTCCACGTTGCTTCCTGGGACAGTGTGAGGGGCTGAGAGCAAGGACGTGTGATTGAGTGTGGAAGGTCCCTCGTGTGTTTATCTCAGTGGGTGTGGTGGGAGCATGTGGGGATGTTCTCAGTGAAAATGCAGTGGGGCAACCTTCACGGCTTCTGCTCGGTTATGTGACAGGTGGGTGATGTTAATGAGTGTGAGGCAATGTGTGGGGACTGACTCCCGTGGGTACTGAAGTCCTGGCTCTGTTGTTCTGTGAGTGCTTGCCTGCCTGGAAAGATGAGCAGGAGCTGGACATTCGTTGTGGAGCTGCAAGTGGAAAACGAGGCACAGAAACACGTCTTCCCTGGGGGAGAGGAAGACCACCAAAGAGCTGTGCTTCCCCAATTTCTTTCACCCTTGTGTGAGCATTTGCATGTTGACATACATCCAGGTTGTCTTCCTGAAGTCAGGAGTCCCTGGCTTAGGCTGGTCTTGTATTTCAAAGGGTGGACCATTCTGTTTCAGCCTAGTAGAGATGGTCCTTGCAATATGATTTCCTTGCTCTGTGCTATGCTTTCTGATGATGAAGGGGAGTGCATGAAACCGCTGAGCCACATCTGTGTCCCAAAGCCAGGCTTGCAAGAGGGAAGAATCTGTGCCTGCTGTTAGCAGTGATCATTCCGCAATCATTGTCACGGGACTACAGCTGTTGTGCAAGGCTCGGTGTTTGCCATGGATGGAAGTGTTCTTCCAAAAAGTGAGCAGAGGTGCATGGGGAGAGTGCATGCTTTGCCCAGCCTGCAAGTAGCCAGGAGAGAGCTGTTAGGCCTGCTGAGCAAAGAGAAGTGAGGAGAAGTCAAGAAGTCAAGGAGGACAGAGGCGGGGGCAGGGTCCTGTTGCTGAAGGCCTTCCCAGGTGTGCTGCGTGCCACAGATTTCAGATTTCAGAGCTGATGTCTGCTTTGGGAAGGAGTCTAATCCTCTGGAGCCTGGCGTTTGGTAGGCTCCCTTCTGTAAAGGCTTTCCCTGGTGTTATCCCCGGAACACTTTCTCACGTGCGTTTCCCCTTCTCTTTCTGGGACCAGTGCTGCGGGAGGCTGTTCTCATCATGTGCGGTGCTGGGAGCTTGCATCAGCTTCTGCAGCTTTTGGGGTTGTGATTGTGGGGCCTTCTCCTTCTCAGACATGATTTGTGGTGAGGCCTGAGGAGAAGGGTGCCCTTCCGCTGTTGCTTTGCAAACCAGCAGAGCAAATCTCCTCTCCTGCCTAGGAGGTGTCGATCACTCTTCCAGAGTTGGGTTGGCATCTCATAGAATGAAATCAGTGCCGCTTGTCACAGAATCACAGAATGGTTGAGGTTGGAAGGGACCTCTGCAGATCGTCTAGTCCAATGCCCCCTGCTCAAGCGGGGTCACCTAGAGCCCGTTGCAAAGGACTGTGTGCGGACGGCTTTTGAATATCCCAAAGAACAGAGACTCCACAACCTCTCTGGGCAACCTGTTCCAGTGCTCACAGGTACTTATACACATTGATATAATCCCCCCTCAGTCTTCTCTTCTCCAGACTGAACAGGCCCAGCTCTCTCAGCCTCTCCTCATAGGAGAGATGCTCCAGTCCCTTAATCATCTTAGCAGCCCTTCACGGGACTCGCTGCAGTAGCTCCATGTCTCTCTTGCGCTGGGGAGCCCAGAACGGGACCCAGGACTCCAGACGGGGCCTCACGAGGGCTGACTAGAGGGGAAGCATCACCTCCCTCGACCTGCTGGCAGTGCTCTTCCTGATGCAGCCCAGGATACCATTGGCCTTCTTGGCCACAAGGGCACATTGCTGGCTCACGGTCATCTTGTGGTCCACCAGCACTCCCAGGTCCTTCTCTGCAGAGCTGCTTTCCAGCAGGTCAGACCCCAGCCTGTACGCTGGTGCATGGGGTCACTTCTCCCTAGGTGCAGGACTTTGCACTTCCCTTTATTGAACTTCATGAGGTTCCCCGCTGCCCACCTCTCCAGCCTGTTGAGGTCCCTCTGAATGGCAGCACAGCCCTCTGGTGTATCAGCCACTCCTCCCAGTTCTGTGTCATCAGCAAACTTGCAGAGGGGGCATTGTGTCCCTTCATCTAAGTCATAGATGAATAAGTTGAACAAGATTGGACCTGGTGTTGATCCCTGGGGGACCCTGCTAGCTACAGGCCTCCAAGTAGACTTTGCGCCACTGATCACTGTGGTCAGAGCTAACGGGGCATCTCCTTTAGCCATATTGTTGGACTGTAGCAATTCCAGCTGCGTTTGCCAGTTCGTTGCAAATTGTGACGGGTCTGGCTGAGAGAATCTGACAGACACTGTGCCTTCGATACAATCCATATGGTTTTCTTATGATATTGTCACTGTCAGGGTAAGGATCTGTGGAAGGCCAAGTCAGCGTGAGAGTGGGAAGCAAAACTGCAGGTTTGGTGTGCAGCAGTTTCCTGGCACTGTGGCAGTGGTGCTGAGTGAGGCCTGGCCATGTCCTGATTGGAAGGGTGACCCTGAGCAGTGCAGAGCCTTGCCTGAGGGCCGTGGAGATGCAGGGGAGGACGTGGAATGTGTCATAACTGAAGAAGGGGAGAATGCCTGCTTGTTGTGAGAACCCATTTCTTGGGGTGGGGTGTTGAGGATGCCTAGAGAAGAGCCTAAGTCAGCAGAGTTGCTTAGTGATGCTTTCTCAGGATCGTTTTGCAGGCTGTAAGGGCCTGGAGTTGGAGGCCTTTCTGATCTTGAGAGGGTGCTTGGTATTGAAATGCCTCAGTGTCCTTTTCTCGTATGAATATGCCCACCGAGGTGGTCCTGGAGTGCCCCTTCCCCTCCTGCGTGTATTTGATGCCCTGTAAGGATGTCTGGAATCCACAGCGTGTAGAGCAGGGAGACCAAAGGTGAGTTGCACTTTGCATGAATGTTAGGCCCTTGTGTTTGTGTGGAGCTCACGCCTGCAGCTTTCTGTGGGATCACTTTCCTTCTTGTAGGGGAAGTCCTGGTGGACTCAGAGGTGCTCACACTAAGTGAGGTTGGAAGGGGCGTGTGGAGGTCCCTAGTGCAACCCTGTGCTGAGAGCAGGGTCTGCTTTGAAGTCAGGTGGGGCTGAACTCAGGGCCTTGTGCAGTCCATTCCAAATATCTCCACGGATGGCAATTCGACATCCTCTCTGGGCCCCTGTTCAGGTGCCTAAGCACTCTGACCTCAGAGTTTTCTTTCTGTTTATCCTCCGTCCCTTATCCTTGGTCTCAGTGTTGCACACTGTAGGCCAGGTTTTGTAGAGATCTGCCATACAGCCCTGCAGTCCTCTCTTGTTGAGCATGAAGAGCTGCTGCTCTAACAGAAGCTGGCCCAGACTCTGATCATGCTGCCAGCCTTAAATGAACCTCTCTCAATTCTTCTCCCTGCAATTTTTTACCTAGGGAAGAGAAGTGTCCTCCGCATTCAGGCTGTTGGTGAATCTTGCAGTCAAATAACTGGGAATACGTGGAATCAAGTCTTTTTTTTTTTTCTTCATTATTCTTAGAATTTGCAGTGTTTTGGTGGCCTCTGAGCCCTGAGGTGATGGATGCATGGAGCTGTCTGACACAGCCGAGATCTCATTTCAGAATGAAAACTGTGTCACTGAGAGCCCATAGTTTCCTATGTAAACTTCATGCTGCTTTTCCTCATGGGCTTCTCTTCACATTTTCCTGCACTGAATGTTGTCTGCCCTTTTTCCACCCTGTCCGTTGCTAGTATGTTAAAGTGCTTGTGCAGCTCTTCGCAGCAGGCCTGTGTCTTGACTGCCTTCAGTGGGAGGATAGCCTCCTGTGTAGACTTTGTCACACCACTTGCGACCCCTTTTTCAGATCCTCTGTCCTCTGTGGGGATGTTACATGGCACGGGCCCTGGCAAAAATTCTCTGCCAGGCTCCTGTGAGGACCTTGCTGTCTTGCTGAGGTGGACAGCGTTTGTCTTCCTGCCACCTGTGTAGCTCAGATAAGGCCTCCGAGTGCCCCTTTTAGCTTCCTTGCGTTTTGTGTGTAGTGTACACATTTTGCGGTGTTACAGTTAGGCCAACAGGAATGGATGGACTGCTGCTGCTGCCCCCAGGCCATGCTGGTGTGAAACTTTATTTCTTGTTGAAAGAGCTTTCCGCCTCCTCTTTGATTCTTCTCTGAAAGAGATGTGATGCAAGGTGACTACTGGCACTTGCCTGTTTTCTCTCCTCCTCTCAGAGACATCACACATGGCTCCTGACTGTGCCGGTTCCCTGAATTCCATCGTGGCAGACCTTGCTTGTTTTCTGAGAGTCCAGAAAAATATGCTGTGATAATTTACTGGTGCCTGATGGTGAGCATGTGGGTACCAGGTGGGACACCACTTTCCCTCACCAGAACCAGCCCTTCCCCTGACAGCAGCTGGACTTAGGAGATGTGTCAGTAATTGTGCTCAAGATGCAAACTGCTTCATTTTGATGTCTGTGGGATTTCTGTAGCGGGGCCATTCTGAAACGGGGTTGCAAAAGAGCCCGGAGCTGGAGGCGTTGCTGACCTTGAGAGTTGTTGACAGGTGTTGAAATGCTACCATGTCCTTTCATCGTACGAGTATGCCCTTGTCCTCCTGCGTGTGTTTGATGCCCTGTAAGGAGAGCATATAGAGCAGGGAGACTAAAGGCAAGTTCCACTTTGCGTGAATGTTAGGCCTTCGTGTTTGTGTGGAGCTCATGCCTGCAGCTTTTTCTGGGATCCCCTTCCTTCTTGCAGGGGAAGTCCTAGTGGACTCAAAGGTCCTCACACTTACTGAGGCTGGAAGGGGCGTGTGGAGGTCCATAGTGGAGCCTGGAGACAGCCCTTTCTCAGGCACGAGCCTGCCTGAGAAGCATGTTTGCCCTTCCTGCTGCAGATGCAAGTGAAAAAGGAGGTAGAAAAAAAAGTGTTCATTGGGGGAGAGGAAGAGCACTGGAGACCTCTGCCTGCCCTATTTCATTTTGTCCTTCTCTGAGCATTCGCTTGCTGGGCTATGTTCAGTGGCACTTGCAAATTCAAGAGCCCCTGGAGTAGTCCGGTCTCTTTGGAGCCTCTCCACACTGACCGTATCTTAGGCTGCTCTTGTATCTCGGCAGGTGGACCACTGTGTCACGGTGTTAGCGAGGTGTTGTTTGTAACATGATTTCCTTGCTCTATTGCATGCTCTTTGATAACCAAGGAGAGTGCCTGAAGCCACTGAGCGAAAGGGCAGTGTCTGTGCCTGTTGTTTGCGGTGAAGCATGAGCCATGAATCCTTCTCATGCAAACATCCTCATTGTGGAAGCCTCAGCCTTTGCCAAGGCTCGATGGAAATCAAGACGGAACAGGTCTGATAGCTGTTGCCTAAAGTTTTACTCCTACTTTTTGGTTCCCACCCGTGAGAAGTGGGAGAGAACCTCAGTTGTTCCCTACAGAGTCTATTTTTCCAGCAGCCAACTTTGCGGTGGCTCTGCATCTTTGGTTGTTATCTTCAAGATGTAATTCCTTGCGTGTGTTTTCCTGTGCGCCGTTTGTGTGACTGTACTACAAGTTTCCCCCGCTGGGGTTCCACATTGTTATATACTCATGCTTAGCTGTGTTACAACATGGAGTCACACTGGAGCTGGCGTCCTATTCAGCTGTGTTTCAGTGTTACAGAATGCTTACACAGTGTCTCGGGATGTAGTGTTTTCAGTCGCCGCTATCCGGGTTCAAGGCAAAGTAGAAGTAATTATACGCTGCTACATGCTGCATTACTTTGACTCTGCGGGGTGTGTGTATAAGCCCCTGTTCTGTCTGCGGAAGGAGCAACAGCTTGACGTATGTGTCGGGAGGTGAAACTTGTCGTTGAAAAAGCCTCGATTCAAGGACGTTGTTAACACACCTAGTACTTTAAAGGGTGCAGGCAGAAGAGCAAATCTCAAGGTAGGTGTAAGACACGGGAAAGTATGCTGGTCATTCTCCAGGGTGTATTTGTCGAGCACCCGCATTCAGTGACCAGGAACGCTGGTGGAAGCTCGTCACTCGCGGTTCCTGACTGTGCCCCTTCCATGTCCACGGGTGGTGGTAGGCCTTGCTTGTTTTCTGAGAGAAGAGAGAAATATGCTGTGATAATGTCTTGGTGCCTGATGGTGAGCATGTGGGTACCAGCTGGGACACCATTTCCGCCACCAGAACCAGCCCCTTTGCCTGTCGCCAGCCTGACTTAGGAGACATCTCAGTAATAGTGCACAAGATGCAGACTGCTTCATTTTGATGTCTGTGAGATTTCCGAACTGGGGCCACTTGCCGTCAGTGTGGGCACTTCTTTTCTCCATTATTGAGGTGCGTTTGACCTCGAGAGAATGTCATCAGTTTTCAGCTTTCCCTCTGCATCGTTTTTCACAGAAGTGGCTACAGGAACATTGTGAGTAATGCAATGATTTCAGAGCTTTGGCAAGACGTGCGTAGTTTTTGCAAACCCCACTTGCAGGGAAGTTGTCCTTGTTATCGATCACTGGAGATTTGCCTTAGAACGCCTTCTGAAGGAAGGATCTAATTTATTTTTCTGAAGAAGCAGCCACTGCCAGAACTTCCAGGTGCCTCAAACGACAACAGAGGATGATGTGCCTGACAGGCAGATGTCTCTGTGTTCCCGTTCAGTCGTGACACATTTATTTGGATGGATGTGATGTTGCCTGGGTCATGCCTGCAGGCTTGGCACAGCCGGCAGCACTTCTGAGTCATCTCGTGCCTTCCACGTTGCTTCCTGGGACAGTGTGAGGGGCTGAGAGCAAGGACGTGTGATTGAATGTGGAAGATCCCTCGTGTGTTTATCTCAGTGGGTGTGGTGGGAGCCTGTGGGGATGTTCTCAGTGAAAATGCAGTGGGGTAACCTTCACGGCTTCTGCTCGGTTATGTGACAGGTGGGTGATGTTAATGGGTGTGAGGCAACGTGTGGGGACTAACTCCCGTGGGTACTGAAGTCCTGGCTCTGTTGTTCTGTGAGTGGACGCCTGCCTGGAAAGATGAGCAGGAGCTGGACATTCGTTGTGGAGCTGCAAGTGGAAAACGAGGCACAGAAACACGTCTTCCCTGGGGGAGAGGAAGACCACCAAAGAGCTGTGATTATCTTATATTTTTTTACTCTTCTCTGAGCTTTTCCTTGTCGATGTACGTCCAGGTTGTCTTCCTGAAGTGAGGAGTCCCTGGCATTGTTAGGACTCTTTGGAGTACGTCCACACTCACCATGCGTCACGCTGATCATGTATTTCAAAGGGTGGACCATTCTCTTTCAGCCTAGTAGAGATGTTCTTTGCAATGTGATTTCCTTGTTCTTTGCTATGCTTTCTGATGACGAAGGGCAGTGCATGAAACCGCTGAGCCACATCTGTGTCTCAAACCCAGGCTTGCAAGAGGGAAGAATCTGTGCCTGCTGTTAACAGTGATCATTCCGCAATCATTGCTATGGGACTATAGCTGTTGTGCAAAGCTCGGTGTTTGCCATGGACGGAGGATGAAGAGAGCACTCGTCTTCCAGAAAGTGAGCTGAAGTGTAGGGGAAGAGTGCATGCTTTGCACAGTCTGCAAGTAGCCAGGAGAGCAGTTAGGCCTGCTGAGCAAAGAGAATTGAGAAGTCAAGGAAGATAGAAGCGGGGGTAGGGTCCTGTCCCTGAAGGCCTTCCCAGGTGTGCTCTGTGCTGCAGTGGCTCTGAGTCCACTGACACATGGAGGAAGAGAGAGCGAGCGAGAAAGAGAGACTTGCCCGGAGAAGCAGTTCCTGAAAGTCCTTCAGCATCCTCAGTACTCGGGGACCTCGTGCAAGGCATGATGGGAAAGAGGCAGGAAGAGGCAGGGGATGCTTTGCCTGAAGTGGTGCCCGTGCTTCATGTCAAGAGTGGCATAGACATTTAGAAAAGGCTTTGGAAAAGGGAAGGAAGAAAGGAGAAGAGAAGCGGAGGGAAGAAGAGAACGCGAAGGGGTGATAAGGGAATGGAAGAGGATAGGAGGGAAGGAGTAGTAAGGGGAGGGAAAGGCAGGGGAGGGAAGGGCGAAAAAAAGAATTCACCAACATGAAGGAACATGATGTCTCGCTCCTGAATACCGTTAGTCCCTAACTGATGCCCCATAGTTAGCGGTGATGGCTCCGTCTCTGATGGTGTCGGCCGCCGAGGTGGAGGCAATCCGAGAGCTCCCCGCGGAGGGAAAGCGAGTCCGAAGGGGGCGATATTTCCCGTGCTCCGTTTTCCTCCTGCATCCCTGCTGCTTTTCGGCTCATGGCCCCCTCGTCGCCAAAGGAAGCGGGGGGAGCTCACCCGTTCCCTGCAGAGTCTATCGCATCGTTTAGGAGCAGGACGTTGTTCCGGTTGCAGGGGGCCTCGTTCCGCTTCCCTCTGCCTCCTTTGTTGTTCCGTTGCAGATTCTGCCCCTTGCCGATGTTTTGCTGCACCCCGTCTGTGCAGCTACCGCAGGACTCCGTTTGCTGCTTTGGGGCTGCGTTTTGAACCTCCACAAATCCTTAGGTGTGGTCCAAATTGTAGATAGATTGTCGCTGCCCATGACATGAGCGGTTTTACCGGGCTACAGAGTGCTCATGCACTGACGTCGCTTACTCCACTTTCGAGTGCTTCTCGCTGGGCTCCAGGCAAACAAACTTACCAATATGCTGCTCGCTCTGCTTCGACTGTATGGGTGCAGCGAGCCACTGCTCTGCCTACGGAAGGAGCAAGAGCATGAACTGCGCCACCGGAGGCGAAGCTTGCGGTTAGAAAAGCCACGTCCAAGCTGAGGATGTGCGGGCGGCATTCCGTCTAGGAGCGGGAGGCTGGTGTCCAAAAGCGGCAGGGATTGCATCCCACCCGCGCCGGCGGGTTCCTCGGAGAAGGCCGTTCTGGGAGAAGGAGGAGTGTACGCCCGTGACCGCGGTGTTGCTGTCGGCCCAGGGAAGCTGAGTCGCCCAACAGGCTTGTGCGTTTGTCAGAGGAAGACTGGCTGTGCGGCGAGGTGTCGGGCGGTCTGGGAAGGGGAGGTGCGGTGCGGCGCGGCGGAAGGAGTGTGGAGGCGAGAGAGAATAGCCGCGTGGAGCGAGGGGACGATGCGACGAGGTGCTGAGGAGATGAAGCGACGATGCGTGCTGCGCCCTGGCTGCGGCGGAAGGCTGCGAGTCGGGGGGCCCCGCGCCGCGTGCGGCGAGCAGGGGCGGGAGGCTGCCGTGCGCCGCGGGCGCGGGCGGGCGCGGAGTCTGCGCGCCGCCTCGGCCGGAGCGCAGGGTGCTGCTGCGGCTGGCGGAAAGGCGGCGGGCGCAGGGCACGGCTGCGAGGAGGCGGCGAGAGGGGCGCGGAGCGGGCGTGCGGTGCCCGGAGGAGGCGGCCGGCAGCCCGGGGGGCGCGGCGCCAGGGAGGCGGCGGGGCCGCGCCGGAGCCCGCGGGCATCGTGGCGGCGGGGCCGGAGAGCGGGTCGAAGCCGTGGCCGGGCAGCTGCAGGGCGGCGGCGGCAGAGGCCGCGGGTGTCGCGGCCTGGCGCGGCGGCCCGGGCCTGACGGCCGCAGGAAGGCGGCTTTGCCGGCGCGGCGCCGCAGCGGGGCACACGGTGTCGCTGCAGGCTCAGAAACGGCGGCGTCGCGTCGCGGCGGCTCCGCCCCGGTGCGGCGGAAAGCCCGGCTGTGAGCGCGGGGGGAGCGGCAGGGCGCGGGCGGCGGCGCCGGGGAGCGGCGGCGAGCGGCGGCGGTGCCGGGAGCCGTGAGCCGTGAGGCGTGCGGGCCCGTGCGGGTGCCGGCGCTGGCCATGGGCGTGTGCGCGCGGGCGCTGCTGCGGGTGCTGGTGCTGCAGGCGGCGTGGGCGCTGGGCGGTGGTCAGGTGCGCTACTCGGTGCCGGAGGAGGCCAAGGCCGGCACGGTGGTGGGTCGCCTGGCGCAGGACCTGGGTCTGGAGGCGGGCGAGCTGGAGGCGCGTCGGCTGCGGCTGGTGGCGAAGGGGCGGCGGGCGAGCGTGGAGGTGAGCGGGGCGAGCGGGGCGCTGGTGGTGAGCTCGCGGCTGGACCGGGAGGAGCTGTGCGGGAAGAGCGCGCCGTGCGCCGTGCGCCTGGAGGTGCTGGTGGAGCGGCCGCTGCGCGTCTTCCACGTGGAGCTGGAGGTCACCGACATCAACGACAATGCCCCGCTCTTCCCCGCCGCCCGCAAAAACCTCAGCATATCGGAGAGTTCCCCTCCCGGCTCCCGCTTCCCGCTGGAGGGCGCGTCGGACGCCGACATCGGAGCCAACGCGCAGCTCTCCTACAAACTCAGCCCGAGCGAGCATTTCACTCTAGAAGTGAAATCCAAAGACGAAAAGAAAACATCCGTAGTGCTCGTTCTAATGAAGGCGCTGGACCGGGAGGCGATGCCTGTGCACCGGTTGCTGCTGACGGCAAGTGACGGGGGCAGACCGTCGCTGTCGGGCACGATGGAGCTGGTGATCTCGGTGCTGGATGTGAACGACAACGCTCCCGAGTTCAACCAGTCGGTCTATAAAGTGCAGTTACCCGAAAATTCGCCCCCGGCAACGGTGATTCTCCAGCTAACAGCGACAGACAAAGACGAGGGAACTAATCAGGAAATATCTTACGCCTTCAGTGACACCACAGCTTCCAAAGTGAAGGATTTGTTCAGGATTGACCCCAACTCAGGGGAACTAAGTACTGTAGGGAAACTGGACTTTGAGGATGTAGAGTCGTATGACCTGGAGATCGAAGCGAAAGACAGGGGTACACCTCCGTTATCGGGGCACTGCAGCGTGGAGCTGGAGGTGGTGGACGTGAACGACAACGCGCCGGAGGTGTGGGTGACGTCGCTGTCGGTGCCGGTGCCCGAGGACGCGGCGGTGGGGACGGTGGTGGCGCTGCTGAGCGTGTCGGACCGGGACTCGGGGGCGAACGGGCGGGTGCGGTGCGCGGTGTGGCCGCCGGCGCCGTTCGGGCTGGTGGCGACGTTCGAGGGCTCGTACTCGCTGGTGCTGCGGGAGGCGCTGGACCGGGAGCGGGTGGCGGAGTACGAGGTGGAGGTGCGGGCGGAGGACGGCGGGGCGCCGCCGCTGCGCGCGAGCCGCGGGCTGCGGGTGCCGGTGTCGGACGTGAACGACAACGCGCCGGCGTTCGCGCAGGCCGTGTACACGGTGCTGGCGCGGGAGAACAACGCGGCGGGCGCGGAGCTGGCGCGGCTGTGGGCGCGGGACCCGGACGAGGCGGGCAACGGGCGCGTGAGCTACTCGGTGGCGGAGGGCGGCGCGGGCGCGGGCGCGGGGTCGCGGTCGGTGTCGAGCTACGTGTCGGTGGACGCGGAGAGCGGGCGGCTGTGGGCGCTGCAGCCCTTCGACTACGAGGAGCTGCAGGTGCTGCAGTTCGAGGTGCGCGCGGTGGACGCGGGGGAGCCGGCGCTGTGCGGCAACGCCACGGTGCAGCTCTTCGTCGTGGACGAGAACGACAACGCGCCGGCGCTGCTGCCGCCTGCGGGCGGCGGCGCGGGGCCCTGGGCTGGCGGCGCGGCGGGGTCGTCGTCGTCGTCGTCGTCGTCGGGGTGGTCGCTGTGGGCGTGGGCGGCGTGGGGGTCGCCGGCGGGGCAGGTGGTGGCGAAGATCCGTGCGGTGGACGCGGACTCGGGCTACAACGCGTGGCTGCGCTACGAGCTGCGGGAGCCGCGGGGGAAGGGCGCGTTCCGCGTGGGGCTGTACAGCGGCGAGGTGAGCACGGCGCGGGCGCTGGAGGAGGCGGACGGCCCGCGGCAGACCCTGCTCATCGTGGTGCGCGACCACGGCGAGCCGGCGCGCTCGGCCACGGCCACGCTGAGCGTGTCGCTGGGCGAGGGCGCCGAGGCGGCGCTGGCGGCGGCGGGCGCGGGCGCGGGCGCGGGCTCGGGCTCGTCGGTGTCGGGGCTGCGGCCGGCGGCGGGCGCCGAGGGCGGCGCGGCGGCGGCGGCGGCGACGAACGTGTGGCTGGTGGTGGCCATCTGCGCGGTGTCGAGCGTGTTCCTGCTGGCGGTGGTGCTGTACGGGGCGTCGCGGTGGGCGCCGCGGGCGGCCGTGCTGTCGGGGCCCGGGCCGGCGACGCTGGTGTGCGCCAGCGAAGTGGGGAGCTGGTCGTACTCGCAGCGCCAGAGCCGGAGCCTGTGCGTGGCGGACGGCGCGGGCAAGAGCGACCTCATGGTTTTCAGCCCCAACTTCCCGCCGCCCGCCGCCGGCCCCGCGGCGAAGGAGACGCCGCAGGATCCGCCCGCTCTCCTGGACACGGTCAGTGGCACTTTCTTTTCTACCCCTTCTCACCTGCGGGGTCTCCCGGAAACTCTTTCACAGTTCTTCCCCGTGCCTCTGGAGCCTCCTCTCGGAGGCGGGCTCGGCCCTGGGCGCCTGCGGGGGGCCGGTGCTTGTCAGGCCTTGATCTCCGACTCTTGGCAGCGATGTCCGTTGTGTCTGCCTTCGCTTGCAAATGCGCTCAGCTTTCGGAGCTGATGTGTGCTTTGAGAAGGAGTCTAACTTCTGGAGCCTGGGGTTTGGCAGGATCTCTTCTGTAAAAAAAATTCCATCGTGTTTCCCTGTGATGTAGTTCGCATGGACGGTTCCCTATCTATTTCTGTCTAAGGTGTTATTGGAGAGTAGGCTCCTACTTTCTGTCGGATCAGCTACTTTTTTTTTTTTTATGGAGGACCTAGAAATGAACAGAGAGATCCAGAGCATGATTTGGGATGGAAAGGACGTGTGGATGTCTCCAATGCTGTTCCCGTGCTTAAAGCAGGTCTGACTTAGAAGTTGGAAGAGGTTGCTGAGGGTGTTGTCCATTCCAGATCTGCATGTCATTTCTCACTGTCATTCTCCATCTGCCGTGTGCCCCTTTCAGTCATTTCTTTTTGAACATGAGGAATTGTTCCTCAAAGAGAAGTTCCTCCAAAGTTTTGATCAGCTTGATGGCCGTATCTGCAACTCTCACTGTTCTTCTCTCTTCCCTTTATTGTATTCGGGAGGTGATGAACTGTACGCAGAATTCAAACTCTCGTTGAACCTTGAATTTATAAACTGTGTAATGAAATCTGTTGTTTTCTTCTCTGTTCTTGGAAGTCTTAACCTTTTGATGGTCACTGAGGACTGAGGTGACATACCCATGTTGCTGTTTTTGCTATCCAAAAGATGTAATTTCAGAATGTTAAGTGCTTAGCTCAGTGGTCATGATAAATTCTGTAGACGCCATATTCTTTTCCTCATTTGCTCCATTTTACAGTGTCTTTCATTGAAAATCTTCTGCCATTTTCCCACACAGTCCTTCAGTGTTGTAAATCTTTTCTGCAGTTTTTTGCAGAAGGCCTCCTTTTAACTCTGCTCAGTGGGGTAACATCTACTGAAATCTTTCTCACATCACTCTCCATGCCTTTTCCAGATCCTTTCTGGAGACGTTTTATGGCACAGGCCCAAGAAAAAAAATCTCAGCCAAACTCCAGTGATGACCTTCTGATTTTGCTCAAGTGACCAGCTTTGGTCTTCCTGCCATCTGTGTAGTTAAATTGTACTTCTTATTGCCTCTTTTAGCCTCCCTTCATTTTGTATGGAGTGCCCTCATTTGTATACATTTTCCTGTCTTGCGTGTAGGCCAATTCTAATGAATATTTTATTTTTTGGCTACTGATGCTCCCACAGAATGCTGCTTTCCAATCTTCTTTCTTACTGAGAATGCTGTCCTCCTCCTCCTCCTCCTCCTCCACTTTGATTCTCTCTTTCATTCACGCAAGGCGAACTCTATTGGTACTTCATGGTTTCTCCCTCCCTTTGCATGGCATATATTTGTTCTTGAAGTACTACACAGTTCGTTTGTGGGTGGAACAGATAATGGGACTATTTCCTATTTCCAAGTATGAAGTTCATGTACTTTGTTATACAAAGTGGTTCTAGCAGAAGAGAGCAAACCAAGAGAGGTGTAAGAGACATGTAGCTATATTGCCACATTAAGCAAGATGTATTGCTAGAGGACTGGTTCTTGGTGAAGGAATGCCTTTAGGGAGGCACCTCACTCATGTTTCCTGACTGTACCCTTTCCATGTAATCTGCTATTGGTAGGCATTGTATTTTCTTTTTCTGAGAGTTATTTTTAAAACTAAACCTGCATTTTCTTTTTCATCTGTGCTTTATGTTGATCATGTGAACACCAACTTGGACAACACTTGAAACTCCCCATTCTCCTGCAAAGAGCACATCTTAGCTTTCCTTTCCCGGGAGATATGTCAGTAATTGTGAGGTGAGAGCCATGTTTCCAAACATTGTTGACTGTCTGATTTCAGAATTTGTGCCTCCTGCCATCCTCGTGGGTAACTGTCTTCTAGGCTCTTGAGCTGAGGTTTGCCTGGTGAGAATGTCTTGAGTTTTCAGGTTTCATTTTGATTCCTGTTGTTATCATGGAAGTGGATATAGGAACACTGTCAATAAAGCAAAGAACAGAGACTGTTGACAAAGCCTGCTTTTTTCCAGCCACACTTCCTTGAAAATCATTGACAGCTATCACTGAAAATTGCCCTTAGAACTTCTTATATGGTGGAGACCTGGCAATAAACCAAGACCACTGTTAGAACAGCTGTATGGATAAAGATGTAATTAGAGATGATCTGTTTGACAGACAGACATATTTGTGTTAGCATTTGGTATCTTTGTTTTGGTTCAACCTCATGTTGCATGGCTAATGTTTCTTTGCTAGAACGAGCAAATCATTTCTGTATGAAATCATCCCGCTCTTGTTTCTGCCTGGCATATGTGGCAGGGTGGCAGCAAGCTTGCATGGTTTTGTGGAGAAGGGGCTGTGATAACTTTATCTCAGTGGATGTGTTGGGCGTCTGGGGAGATGTTTTCAGAGAAGCAGTACCTTGCCAGAGCAGTAGTGTAACCTTTGGGGGGTTTTGTTTGGTTATGTGGTGTGTGGATCACTTTAATGAATGAGAGGCATTCTACGAGGGCTGATTTCCACTGGTAATAGAAATAATCTTGCTTTGTTGTACTATGCATGCATGCTTACCTAAAAAGGTAAGTAAGAACTTGACTTTCATTGTGCAGCTACAAGTGGGAAACAAAACTCGTAGGAAGTACTTCACTGAGGCACATAAAGATTACTAGAGAGCTGTGATTCCGCTGTGTTATTTCACCCTTCGAGGATTTGTGCAATTTGGGCTATGTTCAGATTAACTTACAAAGTTAGGGAGTCACTGCCGGAGCTGAGACTCTGAAACATTGTATGCACGGATGGTGTTTTAGCATCCTAAATCGCCCATCCGTGCATACAATATTTCAAAGGTTGAAACTACTGTTATAGTCTGACAGAGATATCCTTCATAATAAGATGTGTCGCTCTATTATTTGCTGTTTGAAAACCAGGGAGAGTGCATGCAATCGCTCAACGTCATCACTGTCACAAAGTAATGCAAAAGGAAGCAATTTATTCCTGATTTAGCGACGACCCACTAGGTACAAATCATCTTCTGCAGACCTCGTTTCTTTCCATGGATGGAGACCCCAAAGTGTGGTCTTGTACAGTACAGGAAGCAGAGGTGCAGGGGGAACCTGTGTGCTTTGCAAAGAATGAAAGAAACCAGGAGGCTTTGTTACGCCGCCTGAGGAATCTGTAGCGAAGACAAAGTCAAAGGGAGCAGAAGTGGTGGAGACTGTTTTCAGTGAAGGCCGTCTCAGGTGTAATCCCTGGCACAACATCTCTGAGTGCACAGGCATCTGGACGGAGAGAATTTGCGGGAAAAGGAGTTCCTAAGAGTGCATCAGACTTCAACAATGGCTTTATGCAAGGCTTAGTGGAAAACAGGAACCAACGGGCACGAGGACTCCTGTCTAAAACCGCGGACCTGCTTCATGTCAAGAGAGGTGTAGGCAGTTGGTAAGACGTTTGGTAAGTACTGGTCAATGATAGATCTTTTAAGAAAAGAAAAAGAAAGAAGAGGGGGAAAAAAAGACATGAGGTCTGCAGACTCGTGTTCGGCAGAGAAATGTTCTGAGGGGAACTGGGGGAGCTCCCTCGCCCGAGCGGGCACGGCCACGTCCCATCCTTCCCCTGCCTGGGCTCCGCTTCGGAGGTGCGGGAGGCCGGCGGGAGGAGTCCGCTTGCAGGAGCCGGAGCAGCTGTCAGACACACGGTGCCGCTGTCGGCCGCGAAGGCGCCGTGAGCCGGGAGGAAGGAGGCAGCTCCTCCCCGGGCAGCAGACACCGCTGCCCGTCAGCGGCAGAAGGCGGTGGACACCGGATGCGGCGGGCAGGGCTGGCCTAGGCGGCTGCGCGGGGAGCCGCCCTGCGGCGGGGGGGCCGCGGCGAGCGGCGGCGGTGCCGTGAGCCGGGAGCCGTGAGGCGTGCGGGCCCGTGCGGGTGCCGGCGCTGGCCATGGGCGTGTGCACGCGGGCGCTGCTGCGGGTGCTGGTGCTGCAGGCGGCGTGGGCGCTGGGCGGCGGTCAGGTGCGCTACTCGGTGCCGGAGGAGGCCAAGGCCGGCACGGTGGTGGGTCGCCTGGCGCAGGACCTGGGTCTGGAGGCGGGCGAGCTGGAGGCGCGTCGGCTGCGGCTGGTGGCGAAGGGGCGGCGGGCGAGCGTGGAGGTGAGCGGGGCGAGCGGGGCGCTGGTGGTGAGCTCGCGGCTGGACCGGGAGGAGCTGTGCGGGAAGAGCGCGCCGTGCGCCGTGCGCCTGGAGGTGCTGGTGGAGCGGCCGCTGCGCGTCTTCCACGTGGAGCTGGAGGTCACCGACATCAACGACAATGCCCCGCTCTTCCCCGCCGCCCGCAAAAACCTTAGTGTCGCGGAGTCCTTAACGCTGCCGGGCTCCCGCTTCCCGCTGGAGGGCGCGTCGGACGCCGACATCGGAGCCAACGCGCAGCTCTCCTACAAACTCAGCCCGAGCGAGCATTTCGCTCTGGAGTTGCAAAAGAACGAGAAATACAGTGAGTCGTTATTTCTGGTGCTGTCGAAGGCTCTGGACCGGGAGGCGATGCCTGTGCACCGGTTGCTGCTGACGGCGAGTGACGGGGGCAGACCGTCGCTGTCGGGCACGATGGAGCTGGTGATCTCGGTGCTGGATGTGAACGACAACGCTCCCGAGTTCAACCAGTCGGTCTATAAAGTGCAGCTGGCAGAGAGCGCTGCAGAGGGGACACTGGTGGTGCGTGTGAGAGCCACGGATTCAGACGAGGGAATGAACAGCCAAGTGGCGTACACAGTGAACAACGTAATCCCTGCCAGTGGAAAGGACCTGTTCGTGCTGGACTCGAGCACAGGGGAGATGAAGCTGGCGGGTCCCCTGGATTTTGAGGACGTTTGTCTATACGAGATACAAGTGGAAGCAAAAGATAAGGGACACGCCCCGCTGATCGGGCACTGCAAAGTGGTGGTGGAGGTGGTGGACGTGAACGACAACGCGCCGGAGGTGTGGGTGACGTCGCTGTCGGTGCCGGTGCCCGAGGACGCGGCGGTGGGGACGGTGGTGGCGCTGCTGAGCGTGTCGGACCGGGACTCGGGGGCGAACGGGCGGGTGCGGTGCGCGGTGTGGCCGCCGGCGCCGTTCGGGCTGGTGGCGACGTTCGAGGGCTCGTACTCGCTGGTGCTGCGGGAGGCGCTGGACCGGGAGCGGGTGGCGGAGTACGAGGTGGAGGTGCGGGCGGAGGACGGCGGGGCGCCGCCGCTGCGCGCGAGCCGCGGGCTGCGGGTGCCGGTGTCGGACGTGAACGACAACGCGCCGGCGTTCGCGCAGGCCGTGTACACGGTGCTGGCGCGGGAGAACAACGCGGCGGGCGCGGAGCTGGCGCGGCTGTGGGCGCGGGACCCGGACGAGGCGGGCAACGGGCGCGTGAGCTACTCGGTGGCGGAGGGCGGCGCGGGCGCGGGCGCGGGGTCGCGGTCGGTGTCGAGCTACGTGTCGGTGGACGCGGAGAGCGGGCGGCTGTGGGCGCTGCAGCCCTTCGACTACGAGGAGCTGCAGGTGCTGCAGTTCGAGGTGCGCGCGGTGGACGCGGGGGAGCCGGCGCTGTGCGGCAACGCCACGGTGCAGCTCTTCGTCGTGGACGAGAACGACAACGCGCCGGCGCTGCTGCCGCCTGCGGGCGGCGGCGCGGGGCCCTGGGCTGGCGGCGCGGCGGGGTCGTCGTCGTCGTCGTCGTCGTCGGGGTGGTCGCTGTGGGCGTGGGCGGCGTGGGGGTCGCCGGCGGGGCAGGTGGTGGCGAAGATCCGTGCGGTGGACGCGGACTCGGGCTACAACGCGTGGCTGCGCTACGAGCTGCGGGAGCCGCGGGGGAAGGGCGCGTTCCGCGTGGGGCTGTACAGCGGCGAGGTGAGCACGGCGCGGGCGCTGGAGGAGGCGGACGGCCCGCGGCAGACCCTGCTCATCGTGGTGCGCGACCACGGCGAGCCGGCGCGCTCGGCCACGGCCACGCTGAGCGTGTCGCTGGGCGAGGGCGCCGAGGCGGCGCTGGCGGCGGCGGGCGCGGGCGCGGGCTCGGGCTCGTCGGTGTCGGGGCTGCGGCCGGCGGCGGGCGCCGAGGGCGGCGCGGCGGCGGCGGCGGCGACGAACGTGTGGCTGGTGGTGGCCATCTGCGCGGTGTCGAGCGTGTTCCTGCTGGCGGTGGTGCTGTACGGGGCGTCGCGGTGGGCGCCGCGGGCGGCCGTGCTGTCGGGGCCCGGGCCGGCGACGCTGGTGTGCGCCAGCGAAGTGGGGAGCTGGTCGTACTCGCAGCGCCAGAGCCGGAGCCTGTGCGTGGCGGACGGCGCGGGCAAGAGCGACCTCATGGTTTTCAGCCCCAACTTCCCGCCTCCGGCAGAGAATGATTTTGCTGGGAAGGAGCAGTCACTAGTCCCACGTTCTTCAGACGTGGTAAGTGGGTTCGTATCTTTTTCTGGTCTGGGGCGTTTTCTGTCCCACCATCTTTCAGTTTTTCTTTATGAGTCATTTCCGGATAGAAACATCTCAGATGTTTTAATTTTTGTACGAAGGTTGTCTGACTCTGATTTTGCTGTTGCATGTAGCCAGATTGGTCCAAATTTAGACGGCTGTGTGTGGTCTTAGACTTGTGCATGTTTCCCGGTTTCTCGTGTTATAAAACATGTTTGCCTTGACATTGAATGATTCACAAAATGGTATTGTCTCTTCTTTTTTTTTTGTGCAGTACGTTTCGGGAATCATCACTGTTTCTAGGTCTTTTTTGCGATGGTATATTTGGTGAAATGTTTGCTTAGCATTTTAAGGTTTTTATCTTGTACACGGTATTGAGTGCCGATAGCGTGAGGTTAGTCAATCTTTTATTTTGCCTTATTAGTGTCTTTTCTTGTCTAACCTGTTGGACGGTGTTCGCAAGCTGGTGACCTCCTCAGGCTGATTGCAGATAGGGTATTAATTATCTTCGAATCCAGCTTTGAATGCGATAGGTTTTAATGAGGAATGTGTCAATATGCGTCGTTGTTTATTCTTATCTTACTGGTTGAGGAACTCGCTGAGTGGTTTGCCTCGCTAATCCCATGAAGCTGGAACACATTAAAAGACTATTACGGTTTGGAATGAGGGGAAGTGTTGGTGGAGGTCCTTAATGGTGTGTTGCTACTGGAAAGATCTCATATAGCTGATGTAATTCTCGTTGCAACGTTAAAAACGGAGATCGTATGACTTCCGGGGAAGTTAGAACAGTCAGTAATTTTATACGACCATTTTTCGTGTCACGCTTTCAAGTCGCAAAAGACATGCGTTTAGATAACTACCATAGTTTTAGGGAAACACGATCCTGTCAACACATTATATTTCTCTTGAGAACATTTATTTTTTTCGTTCTTTTAGCAGTAAACCTGATTTAGGCAAAGAACATAGCTTAAAAATCGAAGTCACATATCGATACTTCCAAATTGACAGGAATGTTCCTTTTAGGTAAACCAAAATACGGGTAAAGAAGGTGGATATATTCACGTCAGTTTTGTATAAATTCTTAGGGGCTTGACGTCTCCCGCGGATTCATAGAAAATGTGAGCTTGTCCCATTAATTTATTTTTCCTTTTTGCATTTATTTTACATCATTTAGAAAAGACTTGAAGTTCGAGTTCTTTGTATATTTGTTGGGGATTTTATTTGAAGACTCCTCTGACCACATCAGGTAGCTATTGTGCATACGGGAAGAAAGGCCGATCACCTCTCGAGCAGGTGTGAATTGCCTTCACTTGTCTGTGTGCAGCAAGGGTTATCACAGTGCTGTAGAAGTGTTACGGTGGTTTTCCTTAATTTCCAAGGATCTGACAGAGGACAGGAAAAACAAACTGAGATTTCCTAAAGGAAAACTTGGTAGAGAAATTTTTTTTTCTGGTTTAGAAGGTTTTAGTAACTCTAGAAAAGGATGCAAAAACAATTCCCGTCCGAGAGAGCCTCGCAGCGAGTGCGGACATGAAGATAACGCGATCCGCCACCGCGGAGGTGGTGGGGAGTCAGCTTGTTTCCGTGGGCTAAGATTAAAAGCGATGATACGGAGTCTCTTAATGACGATCATTTGGGGGTAAGAAAATATTTGTGTCGTCTGAAGAGATTTGCGTAATTCCAGATATTTCCTTGGTTTCACTATGACCGCTATAATAAATTGAGGATCTGAAGGGACCCTACGCTGGTAAGAAACATTGCTGCACGTTTCTAAAAGAAATACCGAAGCATTAACTTCAGAAATAAACCTCGAGAATGCTTTTACTTCGTAGCATATTCTGGGAAGAAGTAGTTAACAGAAGATACTGGAATATACAGTCAGTGTCTTGGATAAAAGATAGAGATTGGCGCAAGGTTGTCAGTCTCTGCCAGACCAGGCTCTCTTCATCCCAAAGGCTACCACCGTTGCCGCATATGGCTTTGGAAGACGATTCTCATTAACGACGGTGTTACGAGGCACGGTGCAGTCGTGGTGGTTGGGAGCCGTGGGTGTATGGGAGGGGTAGCTGATGCTGGGGCTTAGAGCTCGAGCTGCGGGTGGAGCTGTGCGCGCTGTAGCCGTTCGTCAGTAGGCGGCTCCGGGAGCCGGAAGGTGGGAGCGGAAGGGGCGGCAGCGAGCGGCGGAGCGGCCGCTGCAGCGCTCCGCACTGACTTGCCGGCGGGAGGCTGTTTCACAGCCGCAGAACAGGGAATTTTGCAGGGAAATGCCGAGTGCCGCTGCGGGAAGACACCGCCACAAGGTGCTCGGCTTGGAGCCGCGCTTTTGCACACGCAGTACCTGTCATTCGTACCCGCCGTCGTCGGTGTCCCCCGGCATCTTCCGCAAAGCTCGGTGGTCTCTGACGGGAGTAAATAGAGCAGTCTCGGACCTCGGGTGGAATAGACGCGTGTTCTTGCCTGCGATATAGCGGATGGCACGGTGCGAGTGTTTCCATTGCTTGATGTAGGTCATGAGGATTTTCGGGGGGATCACTGAAATCTAGAAATCCCCTGCGTACGAGATTTATTCTCCCGGGCTCCTTTTAGTAATCTCAGTTCCCACCGTCCCCACGTCGCAACTGCGAGCTCCCATGATTTGCTGAAGGGCATCCTGACATCGGTACCCGCTCCGCCAGCAGTCACAGCCTGCCTGCGCGGAAGGGGGAGGCGGGCTCGGAGCTGCGGTGACAGCAGCGGATCAGCCCCGGCCCTGCAGCCAACACCGAGGGAAGCGCGGGGCGGCGGGGCTGAGCGTTGCACGGGGGCGGAGACGCAGCCGGGCGTGGGAGATGGCTCGGTCCCACCGGACACAGCCCGGGGACAGCGGCGGGTGCTATGGCCGCGCCGAGTCCCGAGCGAAGGAGCCCGGTGTTCCGGGGCGCTCGGGCTGTCACCATCTTTGCGTTCATCTCTGCCCGGGGGAGCCCACATGGGAAAGGCGATAGCGGAGTCCCTGTACCTCCGCTGGCAGCTATTATAACCCTGTTCCGCGCCGGCGTTTAGGGCTCGGTCCTAGGAGGAGCCCCCGCACTGGCTCCGGTCTTCCTCAGACCGCAGGCAGATCCAGTTTACTGACGGACCCCCGTGACACCGTCAGTGTCCGAACTTTTCTCATGCACCTTTCCGGGTCGAGATCAAAGCTGCGGCTGCCTGCCTGTCCGGGGACAGCTGCCCGTGCCGCCACGGAGTGCTCATCCATTCACTTCAGCGGAGAAACTGCAGGGTTGTCGCTCCATTTGCTTTCCCGGACGGATCCAACCCTTTCTGATGTCTCGCCTCTCCCGGCAGACGCTCCGCTGCCGCGGAAGCGCCCTCTTTCTGGTCTAGCATCAGCGGGGGCCTCGGTTGCGTTGGGGACCCCTCGGAGAAACGGGGCGAGTTCTGCTGCTCGCATTTTCCCTAACCCCAGTACCGATCTAGAGGTGTCTGTGATCTGCAAACCTCCTCCAGAGACGCCGATCCGCGTCTGCACGGCCTTTGATGCATTGCCTGAGGATAACGGGGCGTTAAAATTATCATCAACGTAAAGGATGGTGTTCAAACACGCGTGGTCCTTCGTGTGGTGCAGCCATGTCCTCCAGAACCCCGAGATAATCCGGTTTGACTGTTCCTCTTTGTTTTTTTGCCTCTGATCGCTTACCAGCTTCCTCTGGCCGCTGCCGTTGTTTCGAGCACAGTATGCACGGCTGGAGAGATGACGTCTTACTGCTGAAAACAGGGATGATTGGCTGAGAATATAAGACGGGGCGGGAGAAAGAGAACGTAAGGGATGCTCAGGGCTCTGAGGCACTGTAAATGCAACGATGCAACAGCTTATTGGGTGGGAGGACACGGAAGAAGCGCTCTGTGAGCACGTCGGGGAGCAGAAGATTATAGAGGGATTGCGTAGCGGTGGTTGAGACCGCGGAGGTCCCGGGACGTGCCCTCAGGGTCGCAAAAAGTTTGATTCCTCGGCGATTCGGACCAAAATAGCTTGCTGGGTGGGTAAACTGGAGGGAAGGGAGTAGGAAACGGTTCAGAGAGGGCAAATTGAAGGCAAAGCCGACATCAAAGGTGAGAGGTTTTAAAAAGTGCTTACATTATCCTCCGTGATGAGTTACCAAGGGAGGCGTCTATTTTTAAAGGTATTTAATATGGCTCGTGCAACTAACGTAATTAGGGAAAGAGACTAGGCGTGGCGAGGAGACCTGTAAGGTTACAGACCCTGAAATGCCGGGACCTGTAAGTGGTGACACGGAAGAGTGGCCGAACAAGAGTGAGAGCGAAGAGACTGAATGCTACGACATCCTTGAGACACTGGGCATCTGGGTGTGAGAGGCGAGACACCAGACAGCTGGATGTGGGAGGCTGAGTGCAAACGGTGTGTGTATCTGTGTGTGTGTGTGTGTGTGTTTGTGCACAGGGGGGATTGCTCCGTGGTGCACGAAATGGCTTGGGAGTCTCCCGGACAGAGCGGTCACTTCACGCACGGAGCAAGACTGGGGTCTCCACTCGTCTGCCTCCATGGCACAGCAGTGTTACTCTCTTCAGAGCAGGAGCGGCTGCGTTGTAATTGGCCAGAGATGTTAATATTACTAAGCGTTTTATTTTTGGCTATGGCCCAGAGCTCGTCTGGTCTGGTCCGGAAAGGAAGTGTGGCAGGAATGGGAGGAGTGGTTGTGTATTAATACATTGCCGGCAATACTTATGTTCCAGTGATCAATACTGTGTGACTTCCGGGGACATCACCCTCTTTCCACAGTAGAGAGTGGAAGGAGACAACAGGACAAAAGACGCCAAAATATTAAAGCAGGACTGTAACGTTATGTAAAAGAGAATTGTAGGCAGGACCCCTTACAGCTTTATAGACAAGCATTAGGCAACACTGCAGAAGAAAAGGAAGAGATGTAGCAGAAAGCTGAAGAAATTATCTCAGATGGCAAAAGAGTAGTAAATGAGTGAATTAACAAAGAAAAAATCGGTGAAGGTTGCCAAATACTTCTAAAAGATTAGTAAATTTTGGAAAGAGGCAAATGTACAATCACTTTAACTATTTGTGGCCATTGTTCACGTATCAGTTTCTTCCAGCCAATGTTTCAGACACCAGTGTGCATAATCACAGCTTTTGAATTCAAATATTAGGATTAAAAAAAACCCAAACAACTACCTTTGGAATGGGTCTGTCCGTTCAACAAGAGGAACTTGGGTCCAAGATTCCTGGGTGAGTAGAGCGTGTGTGTTGTAGCTGTATACGCATCTGGGTGTAACAACACTGCTCCAACTTTCCCAGAAGGATGTATTTATCTTTGCCATTGGCCAAGGCCAAGGAAAAACCTTTGCTGTCTTCCCTTTGACTTCAGTAGGTGGTATTACTTTGATCCAGCATGTTTATAGTAGCTGCACATTATTACAGAGGAGTAAGAACAGTGTCTTTTTCCGTATTATAGAGGACATCATATCCTGGTAGATGGGAAGTCTGGGGGAATTTGGGGCAGGGGGTCTAGATGGTAATTTTACGGTGACTAAGTGGGAACTAGGGATTTCCACAGTTTAGGGGGGGGGGGGAGAAGCCCAGGTAAATAGCATGCTGTAAATATTATATTTATGTTATATACTGCATACAATGGCCCACTGGCCAAATTTACAAGGTTTGTGAGTTAAGACAGATACAAACCACCCCCGCAGCTCTTACAGGTGCTGTAGCATCAATGCAATAAATGGAAAATGCAACATTCAAACATTGCCAGGAGAGCTGAGAATCTTAATAATCGCAAACACTTGTGCTGTGGTGGACCGAGGCTTGCTTTAGTGTCGGTAGGATAGGAACCTCTCTTGGAGGTTTTGCTGAGTTAAGGATACAGACAGATGTATCGAATTTTTATTTAGTGAAACATTTCTGGCCGTGCTCCCAGTTTTCTCCTATTTTTAGAGGCACTGATAGTTTGTGTAATTGAAATGCTCTTTTTCACTGGCCTGGAAATTTTCAGCTGCATGAAATAAATAGAAGCAGAGCTGGTGCAAGAATGGTTAAAGTCTGCCTTTGCAGCGTATTCATAGCCTCTTCCTTTTGATTGATCAGGATCTCATGATAATAAGCTCTCATACAAGAGAGCTGGAAACGAAGGGGATCGGGGAGTTTTCATGGGCTGAAAGCAAACTGTAAAAATTGCTGCGGAAAGGGAGTGACCCGGACTTTTAGGGAAGGTATACTGAAATGCATTTCGCCTTCTCCCACACCCTTAGCGAGCAGTAGCTATCTATACCCTCGGTGCAGGAAGTCGGGGGAGCGGAGAGCTTTGATCTCCACGCGTGGTCTGTTATTTCTCTGTGGTATCAGCTTGTCTCTCGCCAGTATTCCTCAGCATGCCCTAAATACCACACCTCCCTGGCATCGGTACCTACTTCTGTGCAAGTAACTCGACTGCTGCAGCTTCCCAGTTTCCCTCTGCTCACCCCAGCTGTCCCGATCCTGCTCTGGCGGGTTGGATGGGAGCTCTTCTGTGGTTGCAGGTGATCACACTGGGGCAGTCAGACGAGAGACTCTTTTCTCCAGTAATCGGAGTTATTTTATCTTGTCCAGAAAGAGAGTCAGGCAAGAGTTGTATTATATCTTTATTTTTATTATTTTTACATTTTTTATTATTTTTGCTTAAAAGGGCAGAGACGGCTGCCTGCTTTAATCACGCTCTTAAACCCCCTCTGGGAGATGTGCTCAGCCGGAGTGTGCCGGGACTGTGCTGACCCGTGTTTAGCCGATGGCTGTCACTTATACGCGTTTCCCTTCCTCCCCGGTGCTCTGACAGCGTGAGACGGGCGCATCCTCTCGCTGGCTCTTCTGCGAATACGCGAGGACCAGCGAGGGGGAGGGAGCAGGTCTTCTCTGCATCTCTCGCTCACGGAAACACGATCATGCTGCAGACTTGGGGGCCCGGAGGCCCCTCGCAACTCCTTAGGGGCGTTAAAGAGAAAGGAGGAGAGGGGGAAAAAAAAAAAAAAGGAAGGAAAAGGAGAAGCAGCCGGCCGGCGGTTTTTTCGGGCGCCGGGGGTCCGCAGCCCCTTCCCCGCGGCGGCGGTGCAGCTCGCAGCGCGGCCCCTGGGTGGCGCCGCCGCCGCCGGCCGCCGCGGCGTGTAGCCGGCGCGCTCGGCCGCCGGGCCGGCACAGCGAGCGGCGGCGGCGGGCGCAGCGGAGCTGCCGGCTCTCCGCGCTCGGCTGCCGGCGGCGGGGGGGAGCCGCAGCGGGGCAGGGGCGCTCCCTTCGCCTGCAGCAAACTTTTCGCCTTTCCGTCGGTGCGCCCTCGCGCCGGTTCCTTTTGCACTGGGAACTTCAGGTCTTTGCTGAAATACTGGATTATGTCACTGCTGAGACGGTCTGCAGGGAGCTGAGCCAGGGGAGGAAGAATGCGGGTCTATTTAATAGTCTTCTGCCTTATTTCCTGCACCGTGAACGGGCAAATAGTGTATTCCATCACCGAGGAAACGGAGCGTGGAGTGTCTGTTGGAAACATAGCAAAAGACTTAGGAATAAATGCGGCTACACTTTCATCCCGGAAATTTCGCGTGATCACCGGTTCAAGTAAGCAATATTTTAATATAGATGTAAGCACGGGGGCTTTATCTATTAAGGAGCCCATAGACAGAGAGCAGGTTTGCGAATTAAAATCTACCTGTTTTCTGAATTATGAACTTGTGCTAGAAAACCCTCTAGAGCTTTATAGGATGGAATTTAAAGTCCTGGACATAAATGACAACTCTCCTAGCTTTGCTTTAAGTGAATATCGCATAAATGTGGCTGAGTTCCTGTCACCTGGGGCACGGTTTGCACTCCCCACTGCCCGAGATTCTGATGAAGGTTCCAACAGTGTCCAGAATTATACTCTGAGCCCTGATGACCATTTCTGTTTGGAAATGCAGACACACGGGGATGGGAGTAAGTATCCTGAATTGGTGCTGGAAAAAGCCTTAGACAGGGAGCAGCAAGCCACCCACAGACTTATCCTTACAGCCAAAGATGGTGGGAATCCCCCAAAGTCTGGTGACATCCAGGTCATTGTGACTGTGCTGGATACCAATGACAATGCACCGGAATTTGAGCACTCAGTCTACAGGGCGAGTATCTTGGAAAACTCCCCCAATGGCACTTTGGTAGTTCAAGTGCATGCCACAGACTTGGACGAAGGTCCAAATGGAGAAGTCAGGTATTCATTTAGCAATAGCACTGCTGCTGATATACAGCAAATGTTCTTAATTAACCCTCACACTGGGGAGGTGGCAGTCAATGGCGTTTTAGCTGTTCAGAGACCTCTTCTTGAGATGCTTATTGAGGCAAGGGATAAAGGGGCATTTGGCATGTCCAGCACAGCTAAGCTGCTGGTGGAAATCACTGATGTGAACAATCATGCCCCAGAGATAACAATTGCATCCCTTTCTAGTCCCATCCCCGAAGATGCTGTGCCTGGCACTGTGATAGCTCTTCTCAGTATTATGGATAAAGACCCTGGGGAGAATGGGAAGATAACCTGCCAGATCCCTGATAACCTTCCCTTCCAGCTAAAACCTTCCCTTGAAAACTACTACAGCCTGGTCACTAGTGGACTTCTGGACCGAGAGCTGATTAGTGAGTACAACATCACCATTACTGCCACAGACCTGGGCTCCCCTCCCACTACCACTCAGAAGACCCTTTGGGTGCAGATTTCTGACGTGAACGACAACCCCCCTGTCTTCATTGCTGACGCATGTGATGTTTCTGTGGAGGAGAATAATCCACTTGGTGCTTTTCTCTACCAAGTTTCAGCATCTGACCCTGATGTGGGGGAAAATGGACGGGTCTCTTATGCACTCAGGAACTCCACGGTTGCAGGCAGTGCCCTGGCCAGTATTTTATCTGTGAGCTTGGCCAATGGGAGCATCTACGCAAAACGTGCCTTTGACTTTGAGCAGCTTAGGAGCTTCCATTTCCAAGTGGAAGCCAAGGACAATGGGTCACCAGCCTTGAGTACTGCCATAACTGTGAATGTTTACATCTCAGACCAGAATGACAATGCCCCAGCCATCCTGTATCCCACCAGCCAGAATGGTTCGGTGGCTGTGGAAATTGTGCCCCGCCTGGCCGATGAGGGTTACCTGGTGACCAAAGTGGTGGCAGATGATGATGACAATGCACAGAATGCCTGGCTCTCCTATCATCTTGCCCACTCCTCTGATTCCACACTGTTCCACTTGGTACCACACTCTGGCGAGCTGCGCACCACACGCTCCATGCGCTCCACTGACTTTCTCAAGCACAAGGTGGTCGTGGTGGTACGGGACCATGGGGACCCACCACTCTCTTCTACCGTGACTGTGGGCATCCTGCTGGCTGACTCCCTGCCCCAGGCACTGCCCGACTTTGATGACAGTGGGGATCCACCACCACTGCTCAACACCACGAATCTCTACCTGATTGTTTCCCTTGCCTGTGTCTCCTGTGTCTTTGCAGCATTTCTCCTCTTCCTCACCCTTGCGCGGCTGTGCCGCTGCCAGACTTCCCACCACCATGGATGCTGCACCTGCTGCCACTGCTGCCCAGTGGATGAGTATGAGAAGTATTGCTACAATGTGCGCATGCTTCCCAGCTCCCACCTCACACCAGATATGCTGGAAGTTGCTGGTGTGGGCAAACTGACTCATACCTACTTGTACAGGGCGTCCATAGGCCTTGGGCCTGGTAATCGCAGCATCCGAAATGGTGATGCTGGGAACCTTCCCAGTGGCTCAGGGTTACAAATGCCAAGACCTTTCATCCAAGTGCAGCGGGTCCAAAGTGATCGCTTGAATGCTGTTCTTGTGGTAAGTACTTATTGCCTTTTTGCTCCCTGGCACATGACCCCATGTCTACACTGGGCTGATGTCAGCGTGGAAGAAGATGCTGACACTATTTGTCTGCAGGAGAGCAGGAGTCATTTCATGGCACCTGAAGGAAACTTCAGGACCCTTTAATATATTTTCAAAAGCCAAAAAATGACTCAGAAACTCTGGGCGGAGTGTGATCATGGGTTGGCAAAAGAAGATTTCTCTCATCAGCATTTAGGATATGCAGGCAGCTGGAGGTAAAGAAGGTATAAGTGAAAGTTAAAGACCTTGTAAGTTCATCCATCCTATTCAGAGAGCTAAGAAGGGGTGGCATAAGAGTCGCTTCCAGTTTCTGATCCATGGGAAGCTTATACACTGTAGAGAGACCATGATTTTCTACTTCCTGAGATTTTTCCAATGAGGGGTGAGTAGTTTGCTAAGCTAGGTCTTATGGTGGAATAGCAGGAATTCAATATCCAGCACCATTTTGGAAAATGTATCAGGCTTTATGAAACTAAAAGAAAAGTCTATTCTGCTCCTCTGACCAAGCTGGTTTATTCCCAATAGCGTGATGGATGACTTTGCAGGAAGAAATGTCTCATTGTGATCATAGTGTAGGGCTACAAGATAGGATATGTGGGTAGCTCTGATCTGCTGGGTATCACTGGGCCATTTGTCCGAAATTTGGTTTTCCTATATGCTAAATAACATTGGTGATACTTATTAAAAAGTGCTGTGAGTCCTGTTTATATTTTTGTGAAGTTTTTAGATGCTTTGCCTGCGGACTATCCAAGTTCCCAAGTATGCATAAAGGTAATTGTTTTGTCAGCAGTTACACGCCCGAAAAACATCATTGTGAATGTGAGCCAGATATATTGCTCAGGTAGTGCCATTCCTTTGATTTGGCTTATATTGTAAGTTTTTGTGCCATTTCTAAAGAGCATGATTTTCTCAGTTACGTCAGCTTTGGATGACACAGTTCAAGCCATTTTGAAGGATCCTGATCATCAGGGAACAACCTCTGCAACCAGATGTTTCAGCGTGTATTGAGTTCCAACTCCCCAGGTTAGGGATAATCGGATGCTGATACTTTTGGGACTACAGAATTGTGACCAACGCAGGCTTTGTCAAGGCCGGTACTCTGTAGTTATAGCTAAACCAGATGCTTTCAAGGCAAATGTAAGAACTCATAGTAGACAGAAGTAGTATAATCTGTTCCCCATTGTTGTCCTTATCCTGATTTATAAGCATTAAAGGTTGTTCTAAGCCTGTAATCCTGAGGTTTATTTTTATTTTTGAGATCATTATCATTAATTTTTATAGATGAGGGCTCTTCATACATGGAAATGCCCAGTTCCTTTTTGAACTTTGATGTATGGGTAGCTTCAGTGACTTCTTTCGATAATCAAATACATATTCAACTATACAGTATCTGAAAAAGCATTTCCTTTTAACTTATGAATTTCCAGGTAGTAATTTCACTATTTTTTGCCCTTCTTATTGAAAAGATTCTTGATTCAATCTCAACTATACAATTATTTTATCATGATTTCTCTTATTTATCTGATGGCCAGGCAAAATTGGCTTTTTGATCTCTCTTTTTACTCTTTTCTGCACCCCTTCCAATTCTGCAGATAAATTGTAGTGACAGGGAATGATCCTCTCTCAAATATTTGCAATTTGATTTACTTGTGGTCTATCTAGTATTTAATCAAAATCATAGTCAGTCTTAAGTTCTGTAGTGGCAAAGGGTTGCACACGTCACGGTGTCTCACTATGCAAAGGGGGTATGCAATAAATCAGTCTCGAAAAAGCAGAATCTTCAATGCCTCTTGGTCAGAAATTGTAGACTCCAAGAAAATAGCATTTGGCAGTATCAGAAGAAGAATTTGGATCTAATGCGTTGGTGCACTTTGGCAATATCATTGTTTATTTTGAGGACCTGAAAAAATGTCCAACTATGAACATTCATAATGGGGTGTTAAAAGCCTTTTTAGCCCTCTTAACTTGGAGGGTGTCTGCGAGAACAACATTGGTAATGTCTTAGAGCTGTTTCCTTGGCTGGAGAACAGTAAGTAGCTGGAAAACTTGTATGATAACAGAGGTGATATAAAAAACTGGCATAACTAATTTTTACATTCCTATGATCAAGATCTTGAAACTCAGGTTGTTAGGACATTATCGGATTAAACAATAACAAAAATGGAAGTGTATCCCTGATCTCTATAACTGGAACAACCAAAATGTGTCCCATTGAATCTCGTTGTGTTTCAGTCATTCAGATATATTTTTTTAAACTGCAAACGTGAAATGTGGTACACATTTTCAGGAGCTTTTGATAGTGGGGAAAACAAATCCCAGATATCACCTTTGGCAATTCTTTCTGCTCAAACCCTATAAACAGAGGTGGATAAGCATAGGTGCCATCCTGGTAGAAAGTCCAAAGGCCATGTATTAGCTAAGCAGAAGAGTGCAAGGGAACATAGGCAGAGACTGTGAAGCTGTATCTACCCTTAGAAACAAAGTGATGTCAGTTATCAGTAGTTTGGTGCTGATGATCACAAGAGTTAGTTTACTGAAAAATCAACTATATATGTGTTAGGACTTACATATTTCTAAAATTTGCAAGTCATTAAAAAGGTGCTTATATTAAAATAATCAGAAGAGGACAGAAGCAGTAGTTTGTGTGCTTTCATTTCTATACGTGCTTTAGATTTGCTAATATTTAAAATAAAGTAAGGTAGAATCATGTTAAAGATGTACTGGGGAATTGTTTGCTGTGATCTGAGGTTGGAAAGAAAGCTATCACTCATTCTTGAAAAATATTCCTTAGTCCAAATTCCTGTGGACTCAAATGTGATTTCTATGCAGAAAGATCAATAATTTCATTAATGAGGAGATTTTTACTCATTTTATATTAAAATGGGAGGATTATCATTTTCCAGTATTTACCAATATACATTTCAGTAAAAAAAAAATACGTAAGTTTGGTTATAAACTAAATTTAGACTTTAAGTGCTTTCACACTGACTCATTTGGTGTTACAAATATAAACATATATCACCCTCTGTATTGCTCCCTAAAAATATATGTGTAACAAAAATAAAGCATCAAATATTTAAAAGACACTGGGAGCAACTCCATAATTACAATTTGAGCAGAACTTCAGTATATTTAGGATTACAGTTGTCAGTACCCAGAAAATATAAAAAATATTTACATATAATAGGAGTTAATTGAAGTTCCAGAAATGAAAATTAAATGTATTTTTAAGATTCAGGTTGATTTCTTTATTGCTGGTTCTCTTTTGCTACTGAATTAAATGATAGGCTTGAATGGTTTTTACTCATACAAAAGTGAGACCCTTCTGTGCTTTTGCATTTTCTATTTAGGTTAGAGCTAAAAATAGAACTATGTATGGCTGTATTAGCAGTATAGTAAACTGTAACTGTGTATCTTTCAGTGTCTTGCTGCATTTTTGTATGATGTAGCATATGTGACAGCTAAGTGAAAAGCATATTACATTGCTATGCTTCTAGGCTGTGTTACAGACAAAGGCATTAGTGAGATTGCACACTAAAGTATGGATAAGGTCACTGAGTAAATGTTTCCAGGATCATGGGGTGACCATGGCTTTTTACAGCCTTTTTTTATTTGCTTTTTTTTGTCCATTGTGCTACACAAAAGACTTTTAAGACATTTGAACATTCAATGTGTAGTGACCTCTCTGTGCTTTTACATACAATATTTAGGTTACGTCCAAAAATAGACACATATCTAGCAACAGAGAATATTTCTTGCTAAACTGAAATAGGAGTGGAATAATTTTATTCAATGTGGCATGCATGTCAAGACAAAAATGGATGCACTTTCATTTTGACAGTGGCATGCAATCTAGGCTGAACTGCTGTAGGTTTAGCATCAATGGCTTACTCACACAAGTAAAGACCAGGCATGCGAGTACAGTCTCCCTGTATCTGGTTCTGATGAGAATGTGCTTCATAACATAGCCAAATGTAATGGTAAAGCACCTTCCCACCTTTTTCTGTCTGCACTGATAAGAACCTTTCCCAAGACTGTGGTCTCATGCCCACATTGTAAGAATTCAGTTGGGTAAGCAGATTTCCTGGCTACTAAAGTTACTCTCGGACTCCTGCCAAGAAAATCCTAGAAAGAGCAATGGTCAAAAAAAATTCAACAAGGAAAGATGCTGTAGATTTTCTTCTTTTTGACCACTCCAATTACCTTTTGCAAAGAAGGATCCTGCTTCAGTGTTCATTGAGCAAACAGTGTGTCCAGGAGGCTTCAAATGCCTAGACTGAAACCTTGAATGTCTGATGTCTGCCTCAGAGTACTATTTTTAGAGGTAGTGAAAGGGAAAGTGACAGAAGGAATAGCTTGAGACAAAAGGCTTGAGAGAATGTGGAGAGTAACGTGACTGTATTTGGAGATGCATAAGGGCAAAGGGAAATCATGGGCAGGAAAGGCTAAAGTTTAGATGAAGAGCTGGGATGAGGGGAGGGAAGAGAGGGACTGACTGGGCAATCAGACTGGGGTTTTGTTAAAAGCTGTGTAGGAGAAGCCCACAATAACTGGATGTGCGAGTAGTAATTCTTTTTACAATAGACCACAGGACAAGAAAATGCTATTTGGATCATCAAGTCCAGGCTTTTCCTTTATCAGACACCATTTGATCTTAAATCTTTAAATGTAAATCCTTAAATTTTTAATCTTAAACTCCTTTTAACTGTAAAATTCGCTAAGTTTTGTGCCCACTGTTCCTTTTGGAAAGTTGTTCCTCTAAGGCTTTGAAGAGTTCTTCTAATATCCTTTCCTCTTCTAGCATCCTTATTTGCTGTTTGTATTTGTATTTTATGACCCTCTTTAGTGCTTGCCTTCTTCATATAGTTTAGAAAGCAACCACATCCTTTTTTCAGGCTTTGTTTGACTAAGCTAAACAAATCAATTTCTTTTAGTCTTTTTCCTAAGGTCATCTCTGCACTTGTCTAATCATGCTAATATCCCTTTTCTGCATCTGTTCTTCCTTTGCAAATATGTATTTCTTGCAAATATGTGACTAGAATTATGCATAAAATTTTAGACAAAGTGTTTTGTACAAAGTGATAGGAGTGCTTCCCTATCTCTGCTAGAAATACGTCACCTGATACTTCCTGGGATGGCAGTTACCTTCTCCATAGCTGTAATGCATTGACTGATTGCATGCAAAGAGTATTGCAAGACTTTTTTAGGGGGAGCAGGGAGGGCAGGGAGGTGGTTCCTAAGATAGTGGTTCTTCTGCCTACCTTCAGTCATCTAAATATTTGTTGGATGAACCTTAGATCTTAGAAAATCATTGCCACCTGCTGAGAGCAACTCATCTGTCTATTTTAGACATAAAATAAATGGGGTCTTTTCATTGAGTTTCGAGATGGTCCACAGATGGCGCTCAGATTAGATGCCTAACTTGTAAAAAGTTAGGTTATACAAGTAGCACCCTATGGGGCTTTGAACTTTGGGTTGTTAGATGTCATCCATTTCCGTGACAGGCTTCAAGTTGTTCCTACAGTGAATGATGACATCCAACTAGTGTCTTCAGCAAATGTTATTAGAACAGCCCAACTTCTTGTGCTATCATTAAGGTTTTCAATGTAGCACTGTATTGTTTTACTGACTACAGAATAGATTAGATTAATTTATTTTTTTGTTTTCATTGAAGAGAGTCTAAGACCAGTCTAGTAAATAGTTGTCTTTGATAAATCTATAAGAATTTAGTTCCTTTTCAGTGTACTTTCATCTCTTATTTATTCCTTCTTTCAAAACTCATTCCAAATCTATGTGAATTTTAGTTACTTTTCAGTCTACTTACGTCTCATATTTGTTCTTTCCTCCAAAATTTGTTCCAAACAGGCAGGCTAATGAGCTTGTAGTCACATAGGTTGAGTTTTACCTTTCTTAATTATAGGCACTGTAGTTGTTTCTTTCCAATCCGATTATTCCACTCCAGACTCAACAGTTTTATTGAAAAAAAACCCCACCAACAACCCTCAATCCCATGGTTTCATTTGCCAGTTCTTTTTGAAATCTCAGATGGAGATCGGGTAGTGGGGATTTCAGGATGCTGAAGTCTCAGCATTTTACTTCTACCTGGGTAACAGCAGTTTCCATTCCCTGAGAGTCATCATTTATAGCTACTTTGCTATGTAGTCACAATCATACCCAACATATTGAAAATGGAGGAAAATACAGATTTATTGTCATAAGTTAGGATGGTGTCTCAAGAGAAAGATTGGTCTACAAATGCCACTTTTTTTGTACTATTTGCCTATGCATCCTCTGTCTCCTCTTGGAGAAAGTCTGCTGTGCTTTTAGTGTGGCCCAATATAACAGTTCTTATACTATGTTTCTTGGGGATTGCACTTAGTTTGTTCTCTAACACCTTCTTTTCTGCAGTTGTCTCATCTCTTTTCTTTTTCTCTCTCTCTCTTTTTTTTTTTTTAATGTAGTGGAGAAAGCTTTGCTACATATCTTCAATTTCTTTGTAAATTTTGACTTGGGTTAATTTTTCAGTTCTTGTTTTTTTTTTTGTTTTTTCTCCGCCCCCCCCCCCATGCTTCCTGGACTTTCAAGTATAGTTTTCTTTGCTGGTGAAAACTTTCTTTTTTTTCCAGTCCTTCTGGTTTCTTTGCTTATTTGTGCTATAACTATTGCAGAAGCAGTGTATCCTGTTTTCTCTAATATTCTTTGCAAAGATTTTTGCTTTACAATGAAAGCTCTAGAACTTTTGTGTCATTGACTTAGAGATAGCAAACATTCTCTGTGTTCATGTCCTTAAACCTTTCACTTCTCTATTTCACTAATAAGTGGCCATCCTTTTATTTATTATTTTGCTTAATTTAAATGGAATTAACCCCTTCTGCTTTTGACCCAAGATTTGTTTTCTGTGACCATATTTGTTCCTTCTCTCCCCATTTCATGTACATTGTATGGTCTTTGCACACTTTTTCCTTTTTTCTTCTTCCCTGATGTGGTATCACTACCCTATTCAGTACTAAGATACCTTGTGATCCAGTGAGAAAGTGGGGTTACATGGTGAAGGAACCTTTTGTTCAAAGGATATCTTGTTCCATTATTGCAAAAGTTGAATGTGCACAGTAGATGAACTAGAGGACTGCAGGAGGGAAGGGGAGGACTTTCTTGGGGTGAAAACAGCTGAGGTCTGCTCTAGAAAACTAGATTACAAATCTCATGCTGACATTCGGTTCCAGTACACTGATGGGTGAGTTAAGGTAGCTCCAAATTGTGATTCATATTCTAGTCTGAGACCTTGAAATCTGCCCTGCAAACATATTGAACACTGACAATGACATCTAACGTCAACCAGCATTACATTTTGAATGCATAAAATACATTATAAAATTAATTCCTCTGAAAGAGGTAGACATTACAAATGTAGACAGTTTTGTACAGATTATTGACCTTAATAGCTCTGTGCCTCAGTTTCCCATTTGTAAAATGAAAGTAATAATATTGCAGAAAAGCACTGTGAAAATAAGTTCACTGACATGGTTGAGTAAGTCTTATAGCAGATCCTTTCATTTCTGCAATGAAGGTTTCCAGGTAATATTTAACACAATTCCAGTCTATCAAGTTGAACAAAACTAAAATCTCTGAAAACTGGAAACTTCGGAGGTAAGAGACTCCTGTACAACTTTCACTTGGAGCTTGCTATAGCTAATAGTCTGCATTTGATCCAGCTTCATCTGCTGTGTCAGTATAACTGTAGTGAAATGTGGAGTGATTAATTGCAACAGACGGACAGAGTTTTGATTTAGATGCAGCCTGGGAGGGACATGCCCTTGGAGAAGGAAGGATATTTCTGACTGCGTCTGAGAGGTGGAAATTCATGGGACTCTCTATTGCATGGAGTGGAGGGTGTCATCTTGCCAATGGGACTGCCATTGGTTAGGTTATCTGTGTTTAACAATGGGCAAATGGTGCTACAATATTGGTTAACATCCTGCGGGAATTTTAAAAGGAAAATAAAGTCAACAGATGAGATTTTTCCCTCCATGGAGCAGACTCAGTGTTTGACAATATTCAGTTCCTACCAGTGTGGTGCGAGTCGGAAAGTACCTATGTTAGAGGTATTGTTAGCTCACTCAGAGACAGTAAGAGTTAACGGTAGTGTGAACATGTATCTTATTTTCCAAGGTTTTGTATCTCTGGATTTTTTTAAGACAATGTTGTGGAAGCACAGACATTAATGCAAAATATGAATACATAACACTTCATATTATACAACATTTAATTTAAAATGAATGTTTCTAGAAGGAATTGATACATTCGTGTGAGTTCCTTAATACTGTACTGTAAAATCTGCTAATATTTTCAGCAAATCTTAAGCTACATTTATTTGAATAGAATTCTTACCCTTTTTCATTTGCTCTTTGAAAGGGCTGTGTGAATAGTTTAATAGGGCAAGATGATTTGGCAGAACACTGAAAGTTCCTGGAAGAATTTCTTAACACGTCTCCAAAAATTCATGTCAAAATTATTTTAGAGGACATTTTGGAATAGTAATTATGAAATATTTATTGCTGCACTTGAGAGGGAGCAGCTATATGAAGATCATTTGACTTTCATTGCCAGTTACACAGCTTTAAAGTGGTATTTCAAGGAGACAGTTACAGAAGAGATTTTCTGAGCCCCCAAAGCTGAAATTTGCTCACACAAATTTGAAACCCATATTTCCAAGTAGCTAGCAAATTAATACATAAGCATGTTGACAGAGAATTCACAAAAGAAAAAATGTTAAGTTTACTGTGTATATGCTACAGATATTTCACTGGGAATGAAAATGAAAAAGAAATCTTGTGTGGAAGGATCAAGTCAATTCATATCCCAGAGCTCCAAAAATCCCTGTTCTTTTTCCTCATGGGACTGATTGAGTTGATGATCTGAGTAGCATTCACTGCCCAGCAAGAATGTTTCATGCTGTGTTGGAAATAGATGCTTTGTAGCTAATAGTAGTAATAGTGCATTGCATGCAGATAGCCTTAGCAAGACCTTTGGAGCCCCTGTCCTCTTCACAGGCTACTTCTGGGCCTGCAAGTCTCTAGAGCTCCATTTTCTCCTGTCAGAGCAACAACAGGCTGCTGGGCTCAGACCCTTCTATGATCTGATGTCCCTCTTCATGTCTCTAGTTCTGCCCTTGGTACAGTTTTGCTGAATCTGGTAAAACTTTAATCTAGATCACATGTGAAGTTAAACTTGCCTTGTTACTACAAAGGGCCTGGCTACTTTTTGTAGACAGTAAACAAGCTCCCCAGTCTTTCACAGCTTAAGTTCAGCTTTGCTGCAAGATTTCTGTCCCAAAAGCAGGATAAGAATTCAGTTGTCTCATCTTTCTACCAAACGATAATAACTTATTAACCTCTGTGACAGTTAATTATGCTTTGAGTTAAAAAAAAAATAAAAAAAAGAAATTAAATCACTTAAAGTCGTTGTCTTTCGGTTTTGTATGAATGCCTCTGGTTTGTACAGTCAGCTCTCTGGTGTTAAGGAAATGGGGCTTCCCAAATACCTAGGTAATGCAAGTATTATAGGACATCTTAGGTAGTGCAGTATAAAGGAATAAAGGCACTTGTATCCACGGCCAGCATAGCAGATTGGCAGGGCTGTTCTAGAGCTTGAGCTAAGACAGGTCTGAAATCTCTGCTCTGAGCTTGCTACTGCTCCAGTGTTCAGAAGCCATCTGAGTCCAGGGCTACCGGCATGTAGTTGTGTCTGAGCCAATGAATCCTGCTGGACCAAACTTTCTCTGTGCAAACTGAAGCCTGGTTTCCACACCAGTGACAAAGTTCACTTCCAGATCAATAAATCATGTGTCCATAAAGAAGACTGCATTGTGAAGTCTATATCAAAGAACTTGCTCTGCCTCCTTGATGCTCCTCATTACTGTGCATGCTTCTAAGACATCTTCTGTTATCACGGAGAAAATCCTTTGCAGAAGGTAGTTAATTGTGTCAACTGATTTCAATGAATGATATCAATTTATACAAACTAAGATACTTGCCCCCTATTGTGTGAATAGAATGCTCTGTACATCTTAATACCTTCTCATAATTGAAGTGCCTCCCTGTTTATAACTGTTTTCATCTGCTAATTTTTGGAAATTGTTACACTTCTGCTAGAGCCGTCTTTGAAGTAGGTAATCTAAAACAAATAGGGTATTACAGATGTGGATAGTATATTCCATGTATACACTGGAAGTGTGCTAGTACGTGACAATGTCTACTGGTAAAGACTGGGTATTTAGTTCTGGCACAATGAGTTATCCTTTAAAAGGATTATTACAAAGATACTAGACTTGTAATTCCTTGAGATCTAAGAAAGTCTGAGGAGGGGAAAAAAAAAAAAAACGCTGTGATTCAGGTAGTTGAGGGAATTCTAGAAGATACCCCTATTCGATGCATTATCTTTATAGCAGATTCATTCTTTTCTCTTTGAGGAAATTATTACTGATTCATAAACCAATACAGGCCCAATGTAATGAAAGAAATACTACTAAGAGTGCGACTTGTTGAGGACTGTTTGAAATCTGAGGTTAATCAAAAGAGTAGAAATGAAATCCAACACTAGAACTGAAAGGGGTGGGAAGAAGGCCCATAGGAATTGAGATTCAGTGGAGGCTTGTAAGGCAAAAAAAAAGGGCAGTGGAACAGCAGAAAAACTTGGTGTTAGCAGAGGCGTTTGGAGAATAAAAGTAGATCTGAAAAATGTAGCCAATGGAAAAGAAATATCTGAGAAAGAAGGTGCTTTAAGAAATAAGAAGTTTTTGCTTTCCAGTCTTCAAGCAGTCTCTGTAAGACACACTGATTCATTCTTGTTCCTTCAATTCTTCTCCAAAGGAATGATTTTCTATTTTGACCGGTTACCTCTTCCATCCTTCCCTGGGCTTTGCTCAGCCTGATGGTTATTTCCTCCCTGGCATCTTGTTTAGAGGCTTTTCATTTTCTTTCTTACTCTACCAAATCTACCTTTTAGAAATCAAACACCTTTGCATTATTGTTCTGCAAAATCAAGGTTTATGATGGTCATTTAAGAACCTTGAGCTGTTGTTTCCAAGAGGTCTTTTGTTGTTGCTCATCCTTTGCCAATTCCTTGGTAGGGGACAGAAGTGAGCAAGGTAGTTTCATGCTGAATGGGCTCTTCACCTTTTGAACTGTACATCTATTTCCTATATGCCTTAGGAATGTATTTGAAATAGTTGTTAGACTTTGCTTTCTACCAAACAGCTGTATGACAATTGGTGCAATAGTCTTAAGGTTATAGCTGTTTTCACTGCACACTGTTAAATTCACAGGAACATGATCAGACCTCTATAATTAAGGCATGAGGACATTTCAATATAAGCCTGATTTCAGATTTTTTATCTTATGAGACCTCACATATCCATTCCCTTAATAGAGGAATGTGCTGGATGTGCCCTACTCTGCAGAGCTATGTGATGAAGAGGGAGAAATTGTTCCTTCTAGGATTCCTGGTGGGTGGAATACTTTTGGGGACTCCCTCAGTACTTATGGTCTGCCTCTGCTCCCTGATCCCAGTGGCTGAGTCCAACTGCCTGACTGCGTTGTACAAGTGGGAGAAAGTGCAGTGCTGGGCTGCAAAAGTGAGAGAGGTGGTGCTGAAATGTGGGCAGAAGCTTGAGGATTGCAGAGAGGGAGTTAAAATTTTATAAACTTTTATTTTGTTGCGACTTGACAAGTTTAAGCCTGTCATTTATCCTAATCAAGAGAATAATAACTGTAAAACAGAGAAACATTTTAAAGTTATGGGTTTTAGCAAAACCAATAGCTTTCATATTTGTGCCTAAAGCATGGGCCAAGTGTGCTGGCCTATACAAAACAATGTTCCTGGTAATTGTTGCTCAAACAAAATTAGTGCACTAGAGACTTAAAAACAAATGAGGTTGGAAAAATGGGTTAACATGAGAAAAGTTTTTAGCCACTGGATACTCTGAGAGTGTGATCTATCTGTAGGGTCTGTGGGGTCAAGAAATTTCTGTTTGAAATTCTGCACGCCATAGATTTCTACCAGAGTCAATTGATGTTTGTATGTACTCTGGGGAGTCTTTTTGGAGGAGAAAAGAAAAAAAAATTATAAGGCTTGATTAACTGTTTGCTCAGACAAACTTTTCTGTATATTCTATTGTTACATGACTTAAGATTGGTAATAAGAACTCATAATACCTGGCATGTGGTTAGACCTAGAACTACAGAATTTAATGAACTTGTTCAGTAGAAAATGGGAAACCTATGAACACTAATAAGCACCAGTAAAGGTGCTGCTCAAGGTAACTGATGAGTTAACTGTTTGGTGACCAAATCTTGTGAAAGGTCATGGATCTTGCAAAGAGCACCAGGATGTTAAGTGATGAAACTGGGCTTCTTACCATTTTATACTGTAAGCCTGGATAATTCCTTGAACAATGCAGGCTGAGTTTTTTGTTGGAAGTTTTCAGATTTAGCAGCCAGAATACCACTGATTTTCATTACCCATGTCTCCATCCAAAAATGGGAGAAAAAAAGGCTAGCTAAATTTATCCAAAGAATCTTAATTCTGCTCTATATCTCAGCCTGCTGTCTATCTCCAAATAGGTTTACATCATGAGAAAACTGGTAGGGTTTCAGGAATCATTTATTAAAAGGCAGTGTTGTAAACATATCTCCTTCTGTTGACTCAGTTTTCTTTCTTTGTAAAATTGCAGTCTCATGGAGCATGATCTATACCAATTCTATCATCTATACATTTCTTCAAGGAAATCTTTTAAAGGGCTTTTTGAGGGTGGGGTGGGGTGGGGCGGGGGGGGGCATTGGGTAACTGTGCATATCCTAAAGATAATACAACTTTAAAGATATTGTTTTCAAAGTAATATTGTTGGGAAGGAAACCTGGTGTAAAAAGAAAGTGTTTTCCTCCCTCAGATCAGAGAAGCTATGACTGCCTTCCTGTCTTGCCTTTTTTGGGCTGGTGAGGTAAAACTATCCTAGTAAAAGATTTGTCTAATCTGAGTTGCCAGTTGGAACTCCTTCAAAGGATTTGGGGTTATTGCTTTAGGATTGCTATTTGCACTTTCATCTTTGTTTGTTTTAATTTTATTATGTATTTGTCTAGGGATTAGAATTAGTGAATTCCTGTCTCCTCTTTAATGACACCACGCTTCTCTATAGGGCATTCAATCTCTTTAATGCATCTCACCTTATCTGTAAAACTACAAGAAAAATTAACTTGAGCTAATGCAGAACATGGAGAGATGCCAGCTTGATCAGGGTCAGAAAGGAGCAGTAGAGTACAGATAAGCACTGAAGAATATTATCATTTTGGAGTTCTTAGTGATGCCCTTTTATATTGCAACCATAAATTTCAGGGAAAAGCTTTTCTTCACTTGAGTTGCTGAAAGAGGAACCAGATATATTTGGATAAAATCTGAATTGAAGCATGAGGCACTGGAGCTGTAAACCCCCACTGTATGAATGAATAGTTTATCACTAGGTGATTCTCTTCTGTGCTTTATATATTATCATCTAGGAAATTGGCCAATATTCTTTAACCTGGGTAATTTAGATTCTTGGAAAAACTCAGAAGACATCCAATAGCAGAGTTAAACTTGATAAAAAAAACACATGGGGAGATCTAACAACGATCTCCCACTACCTAAAAGGCATTGCAGAGAAGACAGAGCCAGAGTCTTTTTAGAGGTGCACTGTAAAAGAATGAGAGGAAATGGTCACAAGGTGCAACAAGGGAAATTCTCACTGGCCATGAGGAAGAAATTCTTCCCTTTGAGAGTGGTGCAGCCCAGAGAGAGGACCCAGGGAGGTGGTGGCGTCTCCATCCTTGAAGGTACTCAAAACTTGACTGGACACCTAGAAGAACTAGAGACCTCTTGAGGTCCTTTCGAACCTGAATTTTTTTGTGATTCTGTGAATTGTGACAAAATATAGATGTTGTTATAACTTTTCTGAAAATGATGCATTATTCCATTCTCAAAAATTGTGTTGAGATGTTTACAGTGGCTCCCATGCTATGGTATATTTCCTATAGTATGGGTATATTTCTACAGTATATATATCTATAGATACTCAAATCTCACTGCAAAAGATACGAAAATCATGCTGAACGTATGAACTCCTCACCTGTCAGATGCACAGCCAGTGGCTTCTGCTGTCATGGATCCTAATGCTGGGTTGCACCCAGCTGTCTCCAACTGTGACTACAGTGATGATCTTACTCAAATAATTCAAGTTTAAGAAGCCCTGCTTTGCCACAGAAGCAATACCATACAAACCATACATATCCAGCTTCACCTGAAGCTTTGGTATCTCAACCAGCTTTGTACTTTTGACTGTAATCTTGAGTACTTTACTGAAAAAATCTTCTGCAATAGCATAGACATTTTCCTTTGCTAAAAGGCTTTTTTTCTGGTAACTCAGCCCCCACAAGAAGCCTATATATTTTTTTAACCTTTATCTTTAGTTACATATAATTGAGATATATAGAGATCTTAATTTCCTTCCATTTCTCTTTATAATATGAGGGTTCCTTGGATGAAACAGCACTATATAAATGTTGAGCCTAGTTGCATAGTTGAAAAAGCCGTGGGCTGTGTCCACTTGGGTCTCTAGGATACTTGAAAAGAAGAAAAGAGGAGAGGTGCTCCATGGCCTAATGTCCTAATTCAGTGGGAAGTTGTGGAAACGGCTTTACTCCGGCTATTGATTTGTGGCTCGCTATATAAGAATCTTTAGCTCATATACTCCTTTTACAAGGAAATCCTAGTCCACCCTTCAAATATGTTTTCTGCCTGGAAACTCATAGGTTCTGTTACTCTATCTTGAACTAGTTGTTAGCTCTGACACCCAAGCAAAGTCAATACAAAGGGATTAGAAGCAACCATTGTAACGTGGTAGATTTTTACATGCACTGTTTGAAAAAGCAATGATGAATCTCATCAGGAAGTTGATTAAAGAAAATGTCTGTTTTCATACATAATATATACTGAATAATTTCATCTTCTAAATATGGCCTGACTTTATAGGCTACGCTGTGTTAATGGTTTTTGCTTCTACTGAATGACATTGTATGAAATTGCTGAAAGCAGTGCTCAAAAGGGAGACAAATTAATGGGATAGAGATTCCTGTCAGATTATAAACACCAGTAAGATAAAAGAACAAAGGAGAGTGTGTGTGTGTTTCTTTTTTCTTTGTGCATTTAGATTAAGAGTCATTCTAATTTAATGTAAAATTCAGTTTACTGGGAAGAACTACTAATACTCCAAAATGAACCTGTATTTACTTAGAGCTAAGCCTGCATTGTATGATTGATACCAGCTGGGAGGCAGCTTTATCTGTGGTGGTGTCAACTACATCTGTCCTTCCAAACTGAAGTTATTAAGGAGTGTTTTAACTCCTTTTTGCTTCTGCCAGATAGCAAGGATGTTTTTGGAATGATTCATAAATATCTCCTTCAAAATACATAAACTATACATTTTCTTTTTAATGCCCTTCTGACTGCTTACTTATCTATTGCAATCAGCATTCTAATTAATTTTATTAGAATTTGTTCATACATTGTACTTTAAATAATCTTTTAGTCACTAGTAAAAGGTGGGGAAAGCAAGAAACGTTTGAACACCTACAAACATATTTCATCTCACTTCACAGCTTGGAGTTCTCATCTGAGATTACATTGTCCTAAGACAATGAGAAGTTTGGAGAAGTTTAACTTTTCAACAGACCTAGTATTCAAGATAAAACAACTTGCAGCTTTTCAGGACTATCATCAGTGCTCTTCCCCCATTAGAGAAGGGAGATGGTCTTTTGTTTAATGGCATGGCACTTGCTTCTGAACTTGAACATGAAGCGTTTGGCTTTCCATCTCATGACAGTCTAAAGCATTTAAAAAGGCAAAACTACTGTATTTCAGCAACCTTTAAATGCCCCTATTCCTTCCTAACTGGTCCTGTAGCACTAAAGGCAAGTTAGAACAGAAGTAGCAGAAGACTAGATTTACACTAGCTATTATTCTGTTCTGAAAATATTGCCACATTTTTTCCTCATTTGTATAAAATATATTGGATCTAAATAAATCATAGTCTGGGCATAAGGGAATTTGGTGTGCATTCTGGAAAATCTCCATAACTTTTGTCCATTTAAAATGCATTTAAAAAAAAATCCTGAACAAGTGTATGTTACACTACCTCATAATATATTTCCTCTCTGCGTATCAAGGTTTCCAGTCACCTTCACAGACCTAGGAGAATTATCCTTTTTATCAGCCAGATTACTATACAAATAGACTGTTCTAAGTGTATGTTTGGCTGCTGCTAATGCACATGGCCTGGTTTGCCTCCAATAAAGCTGGGAGAATTTTTTGTCTGCCTGAAAGAGGGTACTTACTAACTATTATAAATAGTGTCTGATCACTTAATATGGCACATTGTAATGTAATTTTAATTCTTTAGAAAGGGATGTTTTTCAAAACACTTTCACAGAGAGAAACTGGATGGTAGTAATCACTGTGTGTAATAGCATCTTGTGTTTGACATGAATTTTCTTCTAATAGCAAACCTATATTGTTTATATGGATGTTATTTTGCTCTAAGCAGAGGCTAAACCAATGTGCCATCCTGCAGCTCTGTCCCCTTATATGGAATAGAGTAACAGATGGAAGGAGTTTCGGAAATGTGAGCAACTTTCCAATTGCTCTTTTCTGTTTAATGAAAACAATTACATGTTGTTAACCAGAAGCTGTGAACTCTTCTATGTTTCCAGCTCTATCCATGACTGACTGAATGAAAACCCTTTCAGTGTTTCTATTATGTTCATACTACTACTTGCTGTTAAAGTTGCCTGATGCTATTCAGTATAAAACCCTCTAGCCAACTGGGGTGATGCTGTATGTGATGGGTGTGAGTCAGGGACTGCCTGTTAGACAAGTTCAGCTGAACAGTTTGGTGATTCTTCAGACTGAGGGTAGTAAAAATTTGTCTTGCTACAATAAAAATTAGGCTGATCTCTTACTTTAAAAAGCCTTGCCAAGCCATGTTTTGGAAAAGGGAAGTGATATTTGTTATGAAGTGGTCTCTGTCATGTTTGATCACCATTAAGATCTGCCCAAGTTGGCTGAGTTATAAGCTTTTGAGAATTCTTGTTCATTGCACTTGGTAGATATTTGCAAGACCTGGAAAACTCAGTTCACTCTGAGCCCTGCCAGCACAGAGGCATGTTTCGGCCAAGAGCTGGCAGGACCTTCCTGCAATTTCAGTTGTATATGATTGTGATCCAGACCAGAACTGGCAGTGGAGTTGAGGGTGGAGGCTGAGGGCAGACAGAATGGAAACAAAGAAGAATCAATGCCCAGCCCAGGATCAGGCTGCAGGGAAGGGGAGGGTGCCTAATTTCAATGCAGAAGGTATAAACATTGGACAGAAGGAGCCCAAGTGACTTCACATGCAGGGCACTGAACTGAGTCCTGGAAGACAGGATCTGTTCTTGGTTCTTCTACATGGTCTTGACATGTTCCTCTGCAAGTCATTTTCACATTGTAAACTGATGTCAGTGATGCTGACCACTCCTTTGTGAAGTGCTTTGAGATGTCCCAATGTTAAGCACCAAATATGAGCTAAGTGTTGGTGAATATTGGGCACCTTGGGGAAGAAAGTTGGATGAGGACTGGCAGGAAGAAGAGAGGAAGCTGGTAGGTGACTGAGGGGCTGGACTTTGAGAGACTAACAAAGAAACTGGTGAAAGAGGGAGAAAAAAATGTGAAGTAAGAAACAGGTGGTAAAAAATTAAAATAAAAATTGGCACATGAAAATCCAAATCCAACAGCAAGTTATGCTAAGAGCTCCATCAAATCAAGAGTAGTGTGTGCATTTGGAAAGCTGTTACATATATCTCTTTATGAAGTGGAAGAAGAGAGATTTTGTGAAGACTTGATTGTCTAACCACAGTGGTGTGCAGGACTTCAGAAGAAAGACCATTCATTTAGGCATTAGCAAAGAACTTGATAAAGTACCCTATGGGAAACTATTAAAGAAGCTAAAGATGATGGTGATTAATAGAGAAATTGAAGCAAATAAAGAATTGACTTTAAATTGCTGTGGTTGGTGCAAGAGGGGAAACTTTCTCTCCAGAGAGATGTTTTGAAAGCAGATACTTATAAAAGACCGTGTTTAGTACAGACTTTAAAAGTGCAGTTGTGACAGGTGAAAGGCTGGCATGTTCTGCAGGAAGAAATACACAGCTTTGAGGATTCAGGTGAAAAGGAATACAATGATGGGGCAGAATTTTTTTAAAAAAAACCTTCTATATGTGGGAGCTCATGAGTGGACATGAGTTCATGACCTGGGGAGGAAAACACATGAAAGTATCTTTTGGTTGCAACATTGATCATGAGCTGTCAGGAAGATGCCTTCATCAGTAAGAAGATGCATCAGTCAAGATAATTTTAATGGACCTTGAGGATTATTGACAACATTGTGCAAGGAATGGCAAGATCTGATCTTTTCACCTGTGTTCAGAAAGGATGGACTGAATTATTAGAGATGCTGAGAAGGGTCATGTGAGTGAGTGAGGAAAGAAAAATGTGTCATATGAGTATGTATTAGAAGGGCTTGAGCTGTTTAGCAAGTACTGTTTTATTCTCTGGGAGCAACTCCTTTAGCTACTTAAGCTTAAGGCTAGTGCTTTTCAGAAATGGGCATAAAATGGCCATGATACATATAGAATGGAAAGAGAAAAAAGATCCTAATAACTCAAGCCTTCCACGGGGGTTCAGAAACTACCAGCTCTTAAGACTGGGTTCAGCAGGAAAGGGGTCATACAAAGTGATTCCTAGTATCTCAAGAGATAGGGCTGAAAGGCCAAAGAGCTCCCTCCAGTCTCTTGTTCCTATCACAAATAGAAAAGAAGTGAGCTCACATTGAACAAATCCCCTCATTCTGTTGTGCATTGTTGGAGAACTTGGCATTGTTACCTTGAAAGATTCTTTTGCTGTATCCTTTTCTGATGGGACATTTTTGCCAGGTACAAAAGTGTATTAGAAATACATGTCTGGGTTATATAGCCTTAGATTTGAGTTTTAGGATAATTGCTAAACAAACATCCAATAATTAGAAACATACAAAGGCAATATTTGCACCTGGAGTGGATAAACTATTTTAGAGACATTCTAGCAAGACTGAAACGTGTAAAGACTTTTGTATTGCAGCAGTATAAAACACAAAAAACAAAAATAACTCAGCAGCATTAACATTTGGCAGCATGCCCAATGTGGGTGGTTTTATGTGCCAGAATTCTTGAACAACGGACTGAAAAGGAACTGCTAGTCTTTGGTGAAGATAAAATGTCAAGATTGCTCCTAGTGTATGTACAGCATGAAGGTAACATGGTGGTATTGTTGAAGGATTAAGTACCTAAAGGGTAGAAATGCAGATTGGGTTGTCTCTAGTTGTCCTTCCCTGTCTTTCCAAGCTTCTATTTGGCTCTTTCTCCTTTCATCTTGTCCTTCCCAGCCCTTGTACCTCTCATTTTACCATTTGTTCAGATCTAGTTCCTACTACCAGAAGTGTTTGCATATTTTAACCTTTAACTATTTGTTTTAGAATGTACAAAACCCTAGGAGAGGGATCAGACTCAGGATCTTCTGTTCCTACATAAGTACACTTACCAGGGCACAAAGTCAGGCTGCCTTTCTGATCTCATGAATAGAATTTGTTGGCTGGAGACTGACTCTGTTGATCTCTCTGATAATGGTTGGGGAATGTGGCCTTCTTCTCAGTGGAATGGACTTGATGGCCTCTAAGCTCTGTGCCTTCCACCACTGTTCGGTGTGTTACAGAAAACCAGAAGAGGGGCACTGGCACTCCTGCTGGACATTGTTTCAAGTAAAACCTAAAGTTACAACATTTTTCCTAACCATGTGGCCAGTATTAGTTTGTATTCCAAATGCTCATTCTTGAAATCTGTCTCCAAATTAGGACAGTTCAAAAAACATTAAATGAGAAGAAGAATCATACTGAGACATTTCAAGTGTGCCTGGTTGTTGAGAACAGTGTTTTGACTAGTACCAGGATGAGAAATTGAATTTACTGGTTACATTTGGTATCATTATCTCTTCTTAATACTCTGAGTCTCACAAGACCTACTTTGGTGTCTCTGTTCAAGGATGGAAGAAATACACTGAACTTAGTTCAGTTGTTTAGAGCTAGATGTCTGGTGTCATTTGAGGTGTACAAGGGCTACTGAGGTATCCCTGTAAGGTTGGCAAATATGACACAGGACCTGCGGGAGATCTGTGCCCTTCTGGAACAGCAGATGAGGACCAGGCAGGATATCCAGCATCAGAGAATCATTGTCTGCTGTTGGAGGAACACATGCATATGATATGGGGTTTCCCTCAGCACGAAAGTATTAGTTTGCAAATGCATAAGGCAAATCTACATTAATACTGTAGTGCTATCTGGTGCTAAACACCAGATATAGTATAGCTTTCACAAGGATACTTTATTATGTCAACCACTTTGATCTATTCAGTCCTAACTTCTATATTGAGGAAAGAAATGCTGAAATCTTGCTAAAGTCAAAACATGAATATTTGGTGTTGCCTAAGTTTTAAGAAACATGGAGAGAAGTTTGAGAACAGATTTACTTAGTGTATGCTTAAAAAAAATGTTTTCTCCCTTTAGCACCCATTACAAGTAATAAATTATACATTGCATTGTATGTACTTTCTTCCTTGAGAATGTCCAAGTATACTTTGCAGTAGTGCTTCAAACCTCACCATAGCCCTTTGAGCCAGATATTGCTGAAATCTTAGGAACAAATCAAGAGACTTGCCAAAAATTATGAAGCCCTTGATGTAACAGTGAACAGGACCCAGTTCTCCTAACTTCTGGTTTTTATGACATTATCAGTTCTTCTGTCACCATCCCCCTTTTGTCTTGCCTCATGTTTTGAAAAGCCTCAACTCAGCTCCAGGGAAATTTTTTCTCCTTTTGTTGCTGCATGAGACCCACTGTTTCTCATTCCTTCTTCTGGATTATAATCTCCCCCTGACAAACACACACACCCACACACCCCACACATCCCTTCTCTCTCCCCTTCTCTCTGCTTCCACTTTTAGGTATTCTGTCTCAGATGCTCTCATTTACTGTAAATCAGAGGTGAACTTGTTGCATTGGTGAGTCTGAACAGAGCTATCTTACCATTACTGAACCTTGGCATACAGGGCCTGAACAAGGCAGCTGCAGTCAATGGCTTTCTGTTGTTCTTCTTACTAACTTGATAACTGTTGCACCTACAGGTGGGCCTGTCAGCCTGTACAGCAGAGGATTTTTCGTGTCACACTGACAAATTCTTTATTAATACTATATGTGATGTTGTGGTTCTCATATTTCCATTGGCTGCTGCCTCTTTCTCTACTGCTGTTCCCGTTCAGGTAGTGAGCTGAGAGGCACTGCCAGCTTCTCCCATCCCATCTCCCTCCTACTCTGTTGCTTGCAAAGCATCCAGCTATCTGCATCCAGTCCTGTACTCCAGCAGCAACAGCAGCAGTGAGTACTAGAGACTGTGAGGAACTGTGGAGAAGGGAGCAGGAGCTGGTGCTGATGTCTGTATGTGGGTAGAGAAGCAGATCTGGGGCAGAGAGCTGGTACAGGCTGTGCCCTTCAACCCTTTCTCAAAGCCTGTCTGGGCTGCAAAAGTTACTGCTGCCTGTTCTTCTTTAGGCCTCTCCACAGCCTTTCTTTCATGGTTCCTCACAGCATCTTCTGCCCATTGCTATGTCTCATCCTTTCAGACTTAACCCTTACCCTCTCAGGATCTGGCCTACTTGTGTACAAACACTGTCTCATAGAGAAAAATCTCAAATTTATATGCAGGAAATGAGTATAACAAGACTGATTGCAAGATCTTATGGAAAGGAAAAGTGATATTATTCTGCAAGTTTCCCACTCTCACTCATTCTCTCATAGATTTTGCTCACTTGCACTTACATACTCCCAGGCATCAACTTATGTGCCCAGGGGCCTGACCAGGATCACCTCTATGTGACAGAGAAGACAGGGGACAATTGTGTTGTGTCCCTTGGGTTCTTATTCACTGCTGACAATGGACTGATTTGGGACTTGCCTTTGATACGCTTTAGGAATGGGATGTTTGGGATTCCCCCCCCCCCCCTTTTTTTTGGTCTCACTGCCTCATAAGTATTAGGAAAAGTTTTTGAATTTCACAGTTTTCCTGTTATCCTCATCTGGGTACTTTAATGCTCCAATCCTTTTCTCCATCTTCTTGATACTTTATCTTAAGTCATTTTGTTCCACTTCTTCATCTGAATGAAAATCAATTAATGCATACCTTCCTCTTATTCCTTTTTTTTGCTGTTCTTGTGTGCTTTCACGCACACACACACACACACACACACACTTGCATTCATATTTCATTCATACCATTTTAATATTTTTTCTGACAAATCTTTACATGTAAAGAGAAAGATAATACATGGGCACAGATAAAATAACATGAACTACAGAAAGGAAAGGCTTGGATTAGTTATGGGCAATGCACTCAAGCTTTTGGTACAGTATTTGCAAGAAGTGAGAAAGGAGAATTGTTCCTGGGTTTATGCATAGACATTATTGGCAGACAGTATTTTGGCAGTTTATCAGATATGACTTGTAAGTGCATAGTTAGAGTTCTGTTCTCTATGCCATTCCAGTAACCTTATTAAAGAGAAAACATGACTGAGATTTAAAGGTGCAGTGAAGGGATAAAATGGCTGGAACATAAATTACAAGTAAAAGGAAAAAAAGAACTAGCTTTGGCATGTCTGTTCAAAAAAAGAGAGGTGGGGGGCAAGGAGGAAGGTATGGGATGCCATAGAGCTTCAGGACCCCCAAAAGAAATACAAAGGTACAACAAAGTCATTGGCAGAGGATGTTATTCAGAGTCAAATGCTGCTCCTGGTTCTGCTGAGTAGGGAGATCAATGGGACTCATCCTGAGGTCAGATAATATCAACAAAGGCTAGGATAGTAGGATTTTGCCCATTGTGTATGTGGTTATACACTAAAAATAGTCCAAACACAACAGTTTGGGCAGATGGATTTTTTTTATTAGGATTTGAGGCAAAATCTTCTAAGCTCAGAAATGCCTGCTGAGAATTAGCAGACAAAATAAAATATTTGCCTGCCCTACTTTTCCTGCTCAACCGTTCCTGTATAGATACATGAAATACAGAAAGCAGCGGAGCATCAGCCGTTACATTACTGTTCTCATACAAATACTCACAGAATCAGTATGTTTTATAAGGCCTGTGCTCTAACCTGCTCCTGTCTCTTTTATGGCTCTCCTCAGCTGCTCTTTAAAATAAAGGTTTTCATTTTCTGTCCATGCACTCAAGACCATGGTACATGTATAAGAACTGAAGGCAAAGACCTGCAGCTGAAAGTGTAGTCACAGGGCTGACAAGAGAATGGAGGACAGTTGACAATGTTGCAGGGCAAAATTGTTCCCATCTGTGCTAAAAGCTGGGCAGATTTGGTGACAGAGATTTTCCTCAATCATTTGATCATGGGGTGGAACTAATGCGCAGAGGTTCCCTTCACACCGCATCTGGCTCTTCTATTGTGGAAGATATGCTAAATGCAAACTGTACACAACCTGTGCTTTTTGTAGCAAACTCTGGAAGCCCAGAGCAACACCTTTTTAACTCTTTTGGTTGTCCATCCTTTCTGTGTAATATATAAACAGTTCTGCCTACTCTGGGCTGGAGAAGGTATCACAATGGTGGCTAAACCTCTAGCTGCAGAAGGCATGGGAGTTGTGTTTATGAGCACAACAGCCAGAGGTGATGATTTGGCTCAGTTTTATGTCTCAAAAAGCATAGCTCAAATGATTTATTTTCATGGCAAATTTGAAGCTGACTTTTTCCAACATCAAGAAAACAGCAATTAAGTAGCTAATTCTAAAATGCAACCCTGAAAAGGAAAATCATTCCTACACTGGTAAACTCTGCTTAGTTATGATTTATTCTATTAATTTGAGAAATTTCTGACATTTAGGGCAGCTCTATAGAAATCAGTACTGTAATATTTTGGGTCTGATTTTGTATTCAGAAAATCTGTCCTTCATCACTTCAGTGCTGCTTTACACATTTAGCTTCAAGAGCAAGTTGTGACTTGCTGCTGTGTTAGAATATCATGGTTGTTTGGAACAGACATTTTTAGCTCCGTGCTAACCTTCCATACAGCCTTGGAGTGAAGATGTGCCATGGAGGAAGAAAGGACAGAACTGTGATTCTCAGCTACTGAAGAAATTTAGAGCAATCTGAAGGCTGCTTAATTATAAGCACTGGTGGATCCATCTTTACATTGTGCAAGTTGGATTTCTACTTATATAGATCTGTCTAGAGTGTCTTCAGGCTGTATATTGAATGTATGTTGAAATGCAGCCCTGTAAAGAGAATAAACTCAAAACACTTGAGCAACATTAAAGCTGTCAAAATGCGACTGAGGTTGCATGTAGGTCTTCTCTGCAGAGAAAATGCATCTAGTATTAGGAGCCCAGTTCAACAGGTTAATGCATGTTTCAGCTAGAGTTGTAAGAAGTACAGTTCTTTAAAACATCAGGAAGCAGAGTGGCAGCAGGTGTGAGGGGTGAGTCTGGTCTCTCTCCTTTTTTTTTTTTTTTTTTTTTTTGGAGAGGGTGGATTTATTCAGCAGAAGATTTGCTACATTTTAGGTAGCCTGAAGATGTGTTAAGAACTGGTAAGGCAGGTCAATAGCAAAGCATTGCAATGAAAGATTCTCTGAGTATCAAAAGCATGATTTAAACATCCATTGTGAGTGGTTATCCTGTTACTCAATGCATTAGCAGAGCAGTCTCAAGAAGAAAGATCTTCACAGTGTCTTTTTGTGCAGTTTGGTGGCTCCAAATTGAATATGATATTATCCAGATATAGGACTCAAGAGATTAAATACAAGCATATCTTAAGCTTAATTTCAGTATATCTTGAATTTATCACTTTTTAATATACTTCCATGAATTAGGAGAACTCATGGAAATAACTGCTCTTAGGAAATGCAACAAACATGGAGTAGTTGTTAGATAAGCAGTAGACCAAGAATGAAAAGTGCAAAGGAAGAAGGAGAAAGCACTGACATTCCAAAAAGCAAAATCTGATCTAGCACAAGATGTACAGTTTATAGTTAGGGCATGGAGAGATGATACTTTCAACATGCTCAAAGGCAAACTAAGGTCACCATTAAAACAATGTAACCACAAGGCCTAGAAAACCTACAATGTTGCCAGGTCTTTTTCAGATTCAGACTACAAAGTTTCAGATTTAGGTGGTTAACTTCTAAGATACTTTGGAGTAAGCAGGGAGTAGAAATAAAATTAATAGACATAGCACACACTATATTTTTAAGACTTCGGGGCAGTGAATATGCAGCACTTAGCTGTTTGGATAGATGGAGTCTTTTATAATACATCTCTGAACTCTTTTGATAATTAATGAGGCACTGATAGGCTTTAAAGAAAATGCACTCAGTCTTTCTCAGTAAAGAAGGTGACTGTTCCTCATATTACTCCTTGCCTGTACTTTTGTCTCTAGGTATCTATTTTTATACCTAGATCTCTGTTTCCATTGGTTCAGTGCCGCTGTTTGGTGCTTAGCTTCCTATTTTACTTGAGATGTGTAGACAAAATGAAGGGAAAAGGAGACATCAGCAGCCCTTATCAGCATCATTTTGGAACACTGTAAATTTCTTTTACATCCAGAAGGACACACATAAGAGTCTTAGGATACTGAGGGAAAAGAAATGTGAGAAAGCAGCATAATGAGAGGAATTGAGTGGATGTCCAAGTAAAAATGAGAGAGGTAGGAGAGCTGATTGAAAATGGAGTAGAGAAATGGACTAGCAGTAGAAGATGCAAGAGAAAGAGGAGGGAAAGAGAGAAAGCAATTGAGAAACAGAAGAACAAGGAGGACAGAGAACAAAAAGGGAAACATAAGGAATATTTACTAGAAAGGGAGGAGATGGAGAAAAGGAGGGAAACCAAAATGAAGTAAAGGAGGATTGTACAAATAAAAGCTGGAAAGTTGAAGTTAAGCCGTGATTAGAAATAGAAAAAGAAACACATATGGAACAAATATTTAGGAAAAAGAATAGAGAGACAGGAAGAGAAAGACAGATTTAACAGCCAGACTGTGAACAAGTAGAAAACACTGGTAATTTTAAAGCTGTCAGGCCAATAGGTTGTCCAATTGGGAGAGCTCAGGAGACATTGCTGGAGACTTATAGATTGATAGGACCATCCAAGCCTAGCAGAAGTTCTTGTTTAATAGCATAAATAAAGCAACATACTGTTCACTAAGCTGAAATTTAGTAGTGATGGCTTGAGTTAAAGAATCACAGCCTGCAGAGAAGAGTGACAAAGATTGCGGCTCTGGAGAGAGATGTAATGGTGATGAGGGAAAACATGCTAACCAGAACCTTCAAGAGAACATTTGGCAATAAAAGTAGCACTTCAGGCTTTGTGATGACTTACAAAAGTGAAAGTTATTTTGGCAATGTCCAAGGCTTAAATGTCCTCTCATTTAGAATGTCACAGAGTGTGACATTAGGGTCACATAATGCTTACTGGAAGGACTTTGCAGCCATCAGAAAAATATAGCAGAAGATAAAATTAACCAAAAGCATCCAAGCCTAAATTTTGGACAAAAAGTGAGAAATAATTGAATGTACACTGGGGACTAGAAACAAAAAAATGTAATTTGCATGCATCTCTGTTATATGTATTCCATCTGTGGTTTGTCCGAATTCAGGTTAACAACACAGATACCTCTCCATGCCCCAACCCACCACCTTTTTTCCTCTGCATAGCATTTTCTAAAACAACAGTAAGTACACTACTGGGCATAAGGAAAGAAACTGTGACCTAAATACAAGCATGATTTTGTCTGGCTGTTTAGCAGCCTAGGTTCCCATAACAGCAATGTTTAAAATAGTCTGGCTTGAGATGTCTGTGACACAAAGGAAATTCTTACCAGATAGATTCATACCAACGAGAAGGATGGATTCATGGAAAGATATGAAAGAACAGAGTCAATCAAACTGAGCAAACTGGCATGGTACCTGTCTGTTTTAAACAAAGGAGGTGCAAGTTACATATAAAAATATGACTTGGGAAACATGGGAACAAAGAAGCTGGATCTGGCAATAAGAAAGTGCCATTACCTTTGGGAGGGATTTTTGCAGTAATTTTAGGAAGAAGGGGAATCCTGTGTCCTCAGAAAAATGCCATATAGAGAAAACCCGAAACCATATGCTAAAAGAGACTTTTCAGCTCCTGTTTAAGGGGTTTCTCAGTGGCTCTGTTCTGACTCTGCTGAACCTCCTCACTCATATTTCAGGATCTCTGAGCTCAGGTGGCTAGACAGAGCCCGATGGAAAATTATCAGGCAGAAAGCCATTGTAGGGTATGAATCCCTTTCACACCTGTCTTTACGTTGCCTTACCTTCTTTAAGTAGTATTCTCCTGGTAAGATAGTACTTGAGACATGCAAATTCACCAGAAACAATTTAAGGCTCTGTACATATTCTCCTTGGGGAAGGGGGGGGGGGGTGTGACTTGGAGTAAGTAGGGTGCAAAAGAATGCAGGAATCCCAAGGGAGCCTGTGAGAGTTGGGGCTGGACTGAGGAATGAATGTGAGTGTCCCTTCAAATTATTAAGGTGTTTTTTCCACAGATCTTAAGAATACCTGTGGGCTAGATGACTGGGCTGCAGTGCAGCACCAACTAGGCAAATGGTATATAGGAAAGTTAACAAGTTTGAGTCATTTCCTTACAGTTTTGAGTATTGTTTTCCACTGTGGTTGATGTAATCTGGCCTGTGACTGATGGTTTCACCTTTCCTCTTGACTTGATTTAATTTTAAGTAAGGCAGACAAATTGTAGGCCCACATGTGTGCATGCATGCACATGCATAAATACATACATACGCAGAGAGAAAATCCAGGTTCTTCTAGAGAATGACACAGCTTGCTTGCTTGTTAATGACTAAGCTATATGAATTCTCTAGACTTGTCTCCATAATTTTTGCACACTGTTGTATTTGTAAGCAGAATTTGTGTGAGCCTCTTTCTCCTTTTGCTGTGAGCCTCTCATAAATAACCAGAGGATGGACTCTGCACAGTGGTCTGCAATGAAGTAGATTGAACACAGTTTTATTTCAGTTCAAGCAAATTTAGGTGATTCTAGTAACAATGTTAAATAAAAACATTCCTGATACAAGTGGGATTTGAAAAGGATGAATTTTCAAACCCCTACATATCTTCAGAGCTGTATCTGTGTATAATTATATGTCTCCTGAGAGAAATATATACAGAGAAATATTGTTTAGGCTTTCATTGCATTACCCTGCTGCTAATTCAGACATATCTGTATGTATAACTGTTTCAGTTAGGGATGTGAGGCTTTTTTATACTGAAATAGTTATATTGCTACAGCCTCTAGCATAGATACATACCAGTGTTTTAGTTTCTTATCCTGATACAACTTATTTTTCATCTGTAGTAACTGATACAATCAATGTATTCTTTGGGGATACACCCATATGCTTGTATTCAGTTTAAAGATCTTGTACGATTTACCTTAACCAGGCTAATGAAAGTCATGCAATTTTTGTAAGTCAGTAAACCCCAATGGGCCTGCATATGTAGCTATTGCACTCATGCAATCACTTCACTGGTTAGCAGGTTTATCAGCAAATGGATGTTTGGTCCCAGTATGCTTTTTCAGCTTTTTTTTTTTTTTTTTTTTTTTTGCTGCAGGGACAGATTCTGATCCTCTTGCTTGTGTGGATTGATCTGAAGCCACAGGATACATTTTAATTTAGCAAGTTTTGAAGACATTTCAAAATTTGGTGCTCAGGTCAACTTTCAAGAAATTACTGGAAAAAGAAATTCCAGGAAGAGGGGAAAAAAAAAACCCAAACAAATAACAAAACCAAAACCCAATTCAGCTGAAACTGAAATTATGTTTTCCTATGATTCAATCTTTGCCTTACACTACAAAAATCAATATTACTACAGACCAGATCCTGAAATCTTTTCTCAATGGAAGTTTTTCCTGAATTAAAAACTAAGGTCTGCAGGACTGACTTCAGCATTACTACTGAAACTAGTGAAGATAACTAAAGTTATTATGTCCATCCTTGAATTTTATATAGATTTAAACTAACTCAGGGAACATTTAATCAGAACAGAACAAGTTTCAGTATCTCACTTGTAAACTGTGTGTAGTCAGCATAAATTATATAAAGCTAATATTTTCAGAAAAACTGTTACAGTGCTACTGTAACCAGCCAAGCTATGAGATTAATTTGTAAAATGGAAATCAAAGTACCTATTTTATAGGTGTTATAAAACTTCCAGAAGAGACCAGAAGCCAAATGATACAATTCTGAAAGCGGGAGACAAAAAATCAAAGGACATAGGATTGAGACACATGTTGTTTGATGGGAATGTATATATTATGACATATGTACTAGAATGGCTCAGTTAAGTATGTGTTATTTCCATTTGATTTTACATTCTGTGATGTTCTGCCAAACTTCAGATGTGCACAGTCCTATTTATCCAGAGAGAGAGAGAGAGATGGGATGTGAGGTGAGTTGAACCAAGGTGGCATGTAAACTGTGAGTAGGGGCAAGTTTTCAGCATTCATCAGCCTTCCCTTGCTGGGGAAGCTGGCTGGTACATACTAGCATGGAGCCTGAGTGTGTATCAGAGGAGTAAATCATTGGGGTCTAGGAGCGAAGTAAAAGGGAAGATTCCTTGATGGTATTAAAATCCCCTAGATGTCTGACTGGTGTGTTTTGTTCACACACTGTGAGTAAAATCAACTAGCGGTGAGAAAGGAGTTGCCTACAGAGATGGGTTTTGGTTTTTCACCACCTCTTAGCATGGGCATTGTCCATTTCCAGAAGAACCTCTACTAAACATGTTTCTTAAGGCAGGGCCTGTGATATTGCCAATACTCTTTAGACATCCCTACTGCCTGTTTTGGCACAATGTTTTTGTGACTTTTGGTCTTTTACTCATGAGCAGTACATTTGTTACTGGACTTTGTGACCACACACTTTTTGGAGGTGTGGGGCAGAAATGCTCTGTGGGCTGTCTGAACAAAGTCATTATTTGGTTGTCTGGAGAACTGAGGGGATATCCCTTCAGATTTGTGTTTTGTATGATGACTGCAGGTTGGTTTTGACATGCAGCCATCCAGTCCATGTGTATTAGTATTGCTATAGCTATCCATTTCAAAACTTTAAAATGGTAACAAATATGAATTTGGACTTTTAGCAGGCTTTTGCATGAGGATCTTGGGGCATTTTGCTCTGAATCTGTGAATATTGTGATCTTGAAGGTGGGTGCTTAGCCAAAGATGCAAGGCCTTTTTTTTTTTTTTTTTTTTTTTTTTCTTTTAAGTGTTTGGCTCCCATTTAGGCAACTGGATGAAACAGGCAGATTTCCAGATGTGCTAGGCACTTGGCAGCTCTATCTGCCCTTCTGCCCTTCTTGCTCTCAGAGGCATACATTTGTCCTACTTAAAAATATAAGCAGGGTTGGATGGTTCCACAGCAATATTTGCAGACCCTTGGATACTGGACACATGTGAATAAATATAAGGGCAATTACTTGGGCTGCCAAAAATGGTCTGAGAAGTAAATCAGCTCATCAGCCAAAAAATAAATAGAGTAATCCTGCTTTTAATGTTGTTCTGATAATAGTAGCCATTGATAAAAGCTGACAGACTGGTAGTCATTCTTAGCAGTGTTGAGCCAGGCAATCGGGGCAATTTTCCTTGGGGTTTGTGCACCAGGTACATTATAATAAAAGCCTTTGGGGTTTATAGCCTCAGGCAGTGCTCTCAGAAGTCACCCCCACATGGTGGTGGGTGTCCAGCCCCACTAAGGACAATGAGAGACACTTTAGCTGAACATTGGGGTCCCCAGCCCCCTTGACAGACCAGCCCAATCCAGAAAGGATTCACCGGCCATTCCAAAAGACTTGATGGGGCGTGCAAGGACAGAACAACAGGAAAATAAAAATCCTAATGGAGAATCAATTTCTGCACTGGGTAATAGGTACAACATAGTTGCACCCCTGGAGGGCCATGTCCTTTGATTTGTCTCATTAAACATGTCAGGTTGGTGATTCAGATGCTGTATGAATGAATGTTTAAGTTTATTGTCAGGATTTGTAGCATCATGGTAAAACTTAAAGCAGCCTCGGTGTACAGCCCGCCCCCTTCCCCCCCCCCCCCCCGCCCCCGGCCACTGCTGAGTTTGTTCAGTTGTTCAGTTTCATAACCCTGTTTTTTGCTGTTTGTCCACTATGAGGGTAGAGCAGGAAGAAGCAGTAACTGGAAAACAGATAATACTGCACTGCTCCATCTTCTCTCCAACTGCCTTTGATCATCTTGAGCCTGTCTGTTGCACTGGATGAGAAACTGAAGCCCACCTTAAATACTCATAACTCATGGGTGTGACTTGCAGAATTTACCCAGTCAAACTGCTGTCGGAGCATGGCTGCTGCAGCAAGGATGAGAGAGGAGCTGTCGGGGAGGAAGGTGGAAGTGTGGCGAGGGGGGCCACAGGGGCTGGGCAGGAGGACGGTGCTGCAGCAGGCATGAATCTCCGAGGGAGCAGAGGGGCAGATCTCCAAGAAGGTCATCAGACGTACTGCAGCAACACGGAGACGGCAGCAGCAAAGGCACCAGACCTGGCTGGAGGCCCATTTTTTTCGGAGCCCTGCGCTGATTTAACCCTCCCAGGCGGATGCGTTTTTGCACTGCAGCAGCAGGTCCAGAAGTGCAGGCGGTTGGCGGCCCTCCCTCCGCGCCGCCGTCGCTTCAGCAGCGAGGCCGCGGCGGAGGCGAGCGGGGCCGGGGCGCCGCGCCGCCCGCACCGCCGTGCCGGGGCAGCCGCCCGCGGCGTGGGCGGCCAGGAGCCGACCGCGCCCCTCCCGTCTCGGGGGCGGCCCCGCGCCACCGGGCGGCTACCGGGAGAGAGGGGGCCCGGCGCAACACGTGGGTGAGGACGGTGTTGCCGGGGCAGTGGGCGGAGCGGGGGCCGGCCTCGCTCTCTCCGGAGAACCGGGAAAGGGGCTCTCGGTGCGGCGCGGGGGAGTTGTGCCCAGCCCCGGGGAGGAAGAGGAGGAAGAGGAGGGCTCGCCCCCGAAGGCCCCCCGCCCCAGCCGGCCTCGGTGTCGCTGTTCCCTGCCCAGGTGCTGAACCGGAGCCAGCCGTGGCTTAGCGTCCTCCCCCGCCTCCTCCGCGCAGCAGCTGGAGCAGGAGAAAGCGGATCCAGCGACTCCCGGTCCCTCCTCCTTCCTCCTCCTCCTCCTCCTCCTCCCCTGAGCCGCCGGAGGGAGAGAGGCCGGAGCCACCGTCTCGGGCAGCGGGCGAGCATGGGCCGGGCGGCGGCGCGGCCGGCGGCGGAGCCTGCGGCGGCGGCGGCGGGGTCGGAGGCGGCCGGTGCCTGCAGCTCGCCGCTTGCATGAGGCGGCCGGGAGCCGGCGGCGGGGCGTGAGGCCGGGCCAGGGCCGGGCGAGGCGGCTCCGGCGGCTTCCCACCCCCGGCCATGGCGGCGGCTGCTCGGCGGAGCCGCGGCGGGGCGGCGGCGCCGGGCCTGCTGCTCCTGCTGCTCCTGCTGCTGGGTCTCTGCGCCGGGCGGGCGGGCGGCAGGCAGCTCCGCTACTCAGTGCGGGAGGAGCTGCCGCACGGCGCCTTCGTGGGCAACGTGGCGAGCGACCTGGGCGTGGATCCGCGGCGGCTGGCGGCGCGGGGAGCGCGGCTCACCTCGGGCAGCGACCGGCAGTACCTGGAGCTGGAGCTGGACCGCGGGGCACTGCTGGTGCGGGAGCGCATGGACCGGGAGGCGCTCTGCGAGCTGAGCCCCTCCTGCTTCCTCAGCCTGGAGCTGGTCATCGAGCAGCCCATCGAGGTGCACAACGTGGAGGTGGAGGTGCTGGACATCAACGACAATGCGCCACGCTTCCCCCGCCAGGATTATCGGCTGGACATCAGTGAGTCTGCTGTGCCCGGGGCCCGCTTCCACATCGAGAGTGCCCAGGACCCTGATGTGGGCACCAACTCCGTGCAGAGCTACCAGCTCAGCCCCAGCCACCACTTTGCCCTGGACCTCAAAGGCTTCCAGCGGGGGAGCAAACTCCTGGAGCTGGTGCTGCAGCAGCCACTGGACCGGGAACAGAGTGCCCTGCAGCAGCTGGTGCTCACCGCTGTGGATGGTGGGGACCCCCCCAAGTCCGGCACAGCCCAGATCTCTGTACGGGTTGTGGACACCAATGACAATCCACCTGCCTTCGACCGCTCCACCTACACTGTGAGCCTCCTGGAGAATGCCCCACTTGGCACGCTAGTGGTCAAACTCAATGCCTCAGACCCTGATGAGGGCTCCAATGGGGATGTGATCTACTCCTTTGGCAGCTACACCCCACAGAAGGTGAGACAGCTTTTCAGTGTGGACCCACACTCGGGGGAGGTGCGGGTTAATGGTACGTTGGACTATGAAGAGGCATCCTCCTATGAGATCTATGTGCAAGCCACTGACCAGGGCCCTGTCTCCATGGCTGGGCACTGCAAAGTGTTGGTCAACATTGTGGATGCCAATGATAATGTTCCTGAGGTGGTCCTGACTTCCCTGTACAGCCCAGTGCCAGAGGATGCAAAGGCAGGAAATGTGGTGGCCCTGATGAGTGTCACTGACCAGGACTCAGGACGGAACAAGCAGGTGAGTCTGCGTATCCCCCCCGGCCTCCCCTTTGCACTCAACTCCTTCAAGAACTCCTACACCCTGATCACTCAGGGCAACCTGGACCGCGAGAAGGCAGCGTCCTACAACATCACAGTTACGGCTACTGACTCTGGGAGCCCCCCTCTCTCCTCCCAGAAGGTGATCCATGTGGAGATCTCCGACATCAATGACAATCCCCCACACTTCGAGGAACCTGCATACTCAGTTTACATACCTGAGAACAACCCCCTCGGGGTCTTGCTATGCACTGTCAAAGCCACCGACCCGGATGTTGCCAAAAATGCCTATGTATCCTATTCTCTACTGGATGGGGATATTGAAGGGCTACCTGTCACCTCCTATGTCTCTATTAAATCTGATAATGGCAACATATATGCTGTCAACTCCTTTGACTATGAGACACTAAGGGAGTTCCAAGTGGTTGTCCAAGCTCAGGATGCTGGGATCCCACCACTGAGCAGCACTGTCACTGTCCACGTTTATGTCACAGACGAGAATGACCATGCTCCACAGATTCTGTATCCTACCTCAACCAACAATTCAGCAGCCCTGGAGATGATCCCACGCTCAGCAAATGCAGGATATTTGGTAACCAAAGTTATAGCCATTGATGGGGACTCAGGACAAAATGCCTGGTTGTTCTACCACCTGGTACAAACCTCGGATTCAGATCTATTCAGGGTGGAGCTCCATAGTGGGGAGATTAGGACTACTCGCAAATTGGGGGAAGAGAGCACACCTACTTTCAACTTGACAGTGGAGGTGAGAGACAACGGAGAGCCAGCAATGTCCTCATCAGTGGCCATCACAGTTGCCGTGGTGGACAGAGTTTCCAAAATCATCCCTGACACAAGAAGGCACATTAAAAGTACAAGGAATTACTCAGAAATCACTCTTTATCTCATTATCGCTTTGAGCGCCATCTCCTTCGTTTTCCTTTTCACAGTTATTGGGCTTACTATTATCAAGTGCTACAGATATAGTCTGTATGGGGACTCCTGCTGCGCAGGCTTCTGTGGGGTCAGAGAACGGTGCCCTGCTGAGATGTACAAGCAGGCCAACAACAACATTGATACTAGGTTGCCCCATGGTTTAAAAGTGCAGCCTCATTTCATTGAAGTGAGGGGCAACGGGTCTCTCACTAAAACCTACTGCTATAAGGCATGCCTAACTGCGGGATCAGGAAGTGACACTTTTATGTTTTACAATACTTGTGGCCCAACAGGAACTGGTCCCTCTGCAGTGGTGACTGAGAGGCATCTGACAGGACAGAGTGGGCAGAGTGCACAAAACCTGATCATACTTAAAAATGACTCCGTTACTCCTAACGAGGTGAGGTTACGCTGATAATGACCAATGCTCTGGGCAAATTTGTACTTAAGAGGAGATTCAAACTGGAAAGCTCAGATTCCTTGTATTCCCTTTTGGGCTTACTGACACACGACTACAAAATTCATCTCCAAGGAATTTTAATCTGTGCAATGCATTTTGTTTCTAGGTAAATACTGGGGCTTTCAGGGTCTATTTGGTAAGTTCAGTATATGTGTCTGTTGTCAGCTATTCATTTCTTTTTTGCAGCATATGCTGAATAGAGTGTTGCCTTTTTCTCTTAGGGATCTAAAACTGCCTGCTGTCACAGAGCACTGGTATATGACACACGTGATCTTACATTTTTAATGCTAAAGCTAGTATTGTGGGAAAAAATAAAAAAAGATTAGCCTGGAAATCAATAGGCTACTTTATGGCAATTATAGATATTTGCAACTTTATTGATTTCATACCCAGGCAAAGTTTTTGGAGCTAGACCATTACAATAATATGCTTTGCTTACTAATGTGGGTGTATTTTAGTTGCCTGAAAACTGCAGTCTCTCTTTCGATAATATTTCTTCTACACAATGCTGAATTTTGCACTTTCTGGACTGTGACAATCCAGTGACATCTGTCTAGAGCATTATTGCAAGTTGCCATCATTATGTTGCAGTGCAACAACTTCTAAGCTGCTGGGTTGCTATTGAAAAGTGTTTAATCCCTATGATTTGGCCAGCAGTATATTAACCTTTTCAACATTTTCACATGGTGAGAAATTAATGGTTGCTTTCTGTAAAGCATACAGCCAGTCTGCAGTTGGTGTATAGGTTTTATACTCTGTACAGTTTCATCTTTGCAGATATTGGAGCCAAACACAGAAACACTCACCTGGAGAGAATAATTATGGTTGACAAAAGGCAAATTTTGCAATTACTGTGAATTGTGTGTACTCTAGGATTGTGGCAGGCATACAGTCAGTTTGTGCATTAATGTGTAGTGTGTATCCAGACATGGGGAAGTGAAGGGAATAATTGTGGTGGGATGGAGAGGAGCCTGACTTGTGTGTACTTGCACAGAAATATGACTTATTTCTTTCTTTATTTATAGTTATTCTCATATGAAGATGTTAGCATCTTTTACAACTGGTATTTAAAGATATACAAATCCTAAGGATTAGCAGGGCTTCCATAAAAATGCTCTTATGGAAGAGTGATCTTCCACTTAAAATCATTGCAGTGTTTTTCTATAAATCACAATGGTGTGGTATGGGGGGATCTTTTTCCATAGTTTTTGTACCTTAAACTCACTTTGAGTATAATGTGCTGAACAAATGAATCAATGCTGATGTAGTTATTAACATCTACTATAGATACAGTTGTCAAAAATGCATAGAATCTGTTTGACCATAGGAGGGTATGTGAGACATACTCTGTAAGCATGTATGGAAGAGGATCAGAGAGTAGAATATATATACCTTAAATCTGAATTTCTAAAAAAATAGAGGAGTAATCATTGAAAATGGTTTCACTTTGGATTTAAGAGCAGTAGGAAATTAGTTTAGCAGTTTTCTATCACATTTTAAGGAATCAGTCTATTGAATGCAATGAATTAGCAAATTTTGAAAACCCCAATGCAAGTCAGGCAATGGCAGCTCTGCCAGCCCAAACTTGGAGTTCCAAAGTAGAGAGATGTATAGAATAAACATATGAATGCCTGCCTGTGTGGAGTTATGATCTGGAAGAAAAATCAATTATTCAAGTAGTTCTGTATGATTTAAATAGAGGTGAAATTCCGATGAATGCTACTTATCACAAGGGCTTTTCTAAGGTCTTTGGTTATTAAACTGGCTTACGGTAGTACATGCCATGAAGGTATATCAGTGTCAGGTGTATATGAGAAAATAGGTGCACGTAATGGCATTTACTAATTACTAATTCCTAGCTAATTATGCACTACAAAATCATGTGTTTCCCTTGTTTCAAGCTCAACATACACACTGTAAGTGCCATCCATTGCTTAGCAACATCAAAGCATACTTTTTAAAGATAATGATCTTTTTGTTACTAGATCTTCAGACAACTGTGGTTTTCTTACTTATTTATAGTGAATTCATATCAGTCTTTAAAGGCCCATGCCTTCACCTGTAAAGCACAGCAACAAGCATTATTGTACCTTGCAATGATTTTCACAGTTAATCTCTGAAGTGTATGTTACTTCTGGAAAATGTAAACATGTCTTTCTTTCCGGCAATTTTTGGAAATGATTCTTCTGTTAACTATTCAGTGAAGAGGATGGGACCAGCTGAAAGGGCTTCATATGCATGCATACTGTGCGTGAAAATAGCTCTTGGGTTTCACAGAGACTACTGTTTTGCAAATGCTGTTTCACAGTGGGATAAAAAATATCTCAAAGTCATTTGGGAATAATCTCAGTAACATTTTATGCAATAAGGTCTTGGTCCTTTTCATATTTAAAAGTAAGGTCAAAGCTGTTAGTAATTACCCTGTGCTAATTTGGGACCAACTTCATTTTTGTCATTACATGAATGCATGGGAAGGGAAAATTCAGTGTATTAAGGTTAGGTAGGGAATTCTTTGTATCTATGTGCTGTTTTCTGTGTAGTTATTCTGATTTGTACCATGTTGTGTCATAATGGTATAACGGGAGCTTACTTCTGCAAGACAGCCTGTGCTTCTGCATTTCCCTTGCTTACCTCTATGGTCCTTCATAGGTTTATAAGAATATCTCAATCCAAATGTGTTTTGTAAAAGAAGAGTACTAGTATGTGCACTGAAAAGCTTAGAAACAGTTATTGCTGACATGAGTCTAGTGGTAAGGGTCAGAATGCAGGGTTAATGAGTATCATGCTCTAATTAACTAGATCACTACAACATGATGACCAGGCAGGCAATGTAGGAACAACTCATACCAAAAAAAAAATAAGAATGAGAAAGTATTGTGGCTTTGCTGGTGGCACCATGTGTGTTTATGTCCAGCCTGGATTCTTGCCTTTTGGGAGGGGCAGTGCAATCTCACTTCTCACTGCTCGCCACTGCTGCAGTGATGATCTGTCAGGAATGGTTTCAGTACTTTAATTTGGAGTCCCTTTCCGTCACATGCCTGTGGAGCCTCTAGGTAGTTTGAGTAGTATCTGTTCCTTGGTCTGTCTTTTCATCTCTCCCATTTTGTTCTCACCCTCTCTGTAGTTAAGCTTGTTCATTATGTCTTGGATCTCATCACAACCTTCTCCCTTCGATACAGATTGACATATGGTTTAACTAAAGTTTCCTGCCCCAGGAGGCAGCCTGGCACATTCATAATAATGAGCGGGCATTCCAGATCCTTGACAGAAGCAAATATGAGCTCTTCTGATTATAGATTTCCTTTTTCCACCATTCTGTGTGGTTATTGTGTGACTGACAAAATACAGTTGCATGTGATGCTCATAAATAACTTTGCATGGTGATCTGTGCACACTTTTCAGGAAGAACTAAAGCTATAAGACCCAGGAATTCATTGGCGTTTTATGTTTTTTTAAGCACACTGCTCTACTTCTGGCTTCTCTGCTGTATTTTGCATTTCAAAGTCAGCTTGCTAAACCTGTGAAGAGAACCAAACAGCACTTGAGTTGAACACATCTTGATACTGCTTTTAAATGCAAGCATGTTTTGAAGCGTCTAAATCTAGTAAGCCCACAGCATTGTCTGGAGCAATCTCTCCGAAAGATTTCCCGCATGGGCTTTAAAGGTATTAATGGTGGAATATCTTACAATCTCAGTTCAAGAACTTAAGCCTTTAAGAAATTCTCCAGCCCCACTGACATTGTAAAGGTTAACTATAAATGTTTGTTCTTTTGTTTAGCGGCCACATCTGAACCTTTTCTGCTATGCTGGGTCAGTGCTTTGTGCTTCAGGGAAGTCAGTGTTAATCTGGGGGTTACTGCTGTGTCAGCAGAAATTTACATCCAATATTAAGCAGACAAAGCCGATTTCCTTCTCCTGGAACTTACTAAATAACTTTACAGAAGCATTTACCTGTTCACCTTAGTTTTTTCAGAGTTAGGAATGCAAATGATCGCTCCCAGGAAGCAAACCTGTGGGCTACTGAATTATGGCCTTTTTCCATTTCTATTCTGATTTCTTGTATGATAAACGTATGTTCAGACTGTAAATATTTTGTTCTCCATGTTGAATTAATCATAAGCATTTACAGTAGGGAATCAGCAATAGAAGTGTCTGTTATCCCACAGTTGTCAACATAGTCTCACTAGAAAATAAGCAGATCTGTATGCAGTTGGGGATTTTAAAAGGCCTTTTGTTATTGCTTCGAAGTTGATATATTTGATAAGTATACCTCGTCATTCTGTTGTGTGTTTGTGTGGAAATAGGAAGAGAGTGGGATGCTTTTAGCAGTCTCATCATCTGGTAACTGTTTACAAATGTTTGATTCACACTTTTCTACCTCAGGCAGGCCCTGTGTTAACACCCACTATAGCCAATGGGAGGCTTTGCATTGATTTTCAAGAACATGGGATCAGGCCAACATCAAAAGTTTTAAATTTTTCCTTCTATTCCAATGACAAATCCTTAAAGTGTTAAAATATTAACTAAGAAGAGAACTGAGCAGAATGTTTGTAGCAATGTATTTTCAATTAAATTTTATCTCAGTGAACCAATGAAATTCTTCTTAAATTAACCCATTCTGTGTAATTTAAAAATAATTCAGTGAAATTTTGCATGAGCTTTTCTGCTACTAAGGTGTCTTGATTCTGTGTTATATATTCACTTTGCTTATCAGACTTTTAAATAGGGTTGGTTGTTTATGACTAATCACATTAGTGCTTGTGGTTCTGTGGTTGACAGAAAGTAACCCTGGTGCCTGAGAGAATCAGGAGGAGCAAGTTATTGTCATGAAGTTTTCAAAGAGTGCAATGGCAACCACTACTACAGGCACCTGGATAGATTTTTGACTCGTCTCACAAGTGTGATGTTGTGTGCTATTTCTAAGTCAGAAAAAGTGTGTGATGGGAGGAACAGGAAGTGGTTGATTGTTTCTGTGCTGGATTGTGAGATTTCCATCACCTCCAATGATGAGTGGAAAGGACAGGACCACTAGACTTGGTACATGGCCTCCAAAAATCTCTGGGGGAGATGGCAGTCTAAGATTAAATTAAAGTTAGTGGATGGGTTGGCAGGTGGCAAGCAGTGCCTTGTAATGAGTTAGGAGCAGCAGAGGTAAACAGAACAGTATTAGCTTCATGAGCATTGTGTGACATAGCAAGCGCATGAAGATATACAACTGGGAAGAGGATGGCCCACTTCAGAGTCTGTGTTCCTCTTGGTCCTTCCTTCCTGTACTCACATTTTCTGGCCACCCTCTCAGCTGTACTTCGTCCTGGTGTTGACTTACTACACAGCTACACTTCTCGTAGCAAAGCCTGTGACAGGGGCTTTGCAGAGGAGCCAATTGACAGCTGCTGTCAGCTTTTAGCAATACAGACTCTTATCCTGTGGGACTGTGCTGAAGGCACTACTCTCATTTGACACGGGCCATATTGTGTCACAACACAGTGACTGCTAACAGTACATTCTGATGGTGCAGGTTTCAGTTTGTGGTCTGCAGCTATAAAGCACTGTGGGACGATACCAAACCTAGTCATGTTCCAACCCATAAATATTAAGGTATGAAAGTGGTGCTGGTCTGTTATGGGTAAAGGTGGACTGTTCATGGACAGAGATGTAGGTTGACTCAAGCGTACAGCCTATGAATTGCTTGTTGGGTCTGTAAGAAGCAACACTGCTGCATCTGCATTGTGGAATGATGTTACTGAACAGGTTTGCTTGTCTTCTACTATGCTCTCACTTCTATTATTGATCATACTTTTGCTTTCCTCACTCCTAATTGCCCCATCTCGTTTAAAAGTATATTGAAACTATTTTTCTCTTAGGACCAGAGCATCTTAAAGAATTAAAACCTGTAACAGAACAAAAGAAATAGCCAGTTATGCAGGCAAAACTGGAACTTCACCAATTTTGCAAGTTGCAGGATGTTGGCCTGTGATAACGCAAGTGTAGGACAGACCTGTGCCTTGCTGAGGTCCCAAAGTTCCCAGTCATGCAATGCTCACACTCAGTAAAACTGGGTGAGAGTAGGTCTAGGCAAAAGCAGACTGCTGTTCAACTGCCTACTACTCCTCTTCTTCCTGTGAAAACTTTAAAAAGTAAGGAAGTCCCTAGACAGATTGAATTTTGCACAGTTAAAAACTGAAAGCAGCCCCCCGAAAGTGTCTGAAAGTCAATTATGACATATAGATCCCTCTCCAGACTATATACACCTGAGATAATTCCTTCTTCTGTCCCTCTGGGAGCTGCGCTGCAGCCCTGCTCTCCATATTTTGTCACATTATTCTTCAGACCAGTCTGTGAAAACCAGGATGTGGACAAGGCTTTCCCCCTTCTTCAGTCTTCCTCTTTTATGGCTTTCAACATTTTATGTTTTAGAGTCCCTGTAGCAGGCTCAGAGTAGTTCAATATTGACCAGAAGATTCTCTATGCGTGATCCTCCAATTCACTCTGGCACTAGAGATATCCACCCACTTTCCCATTTACACATAAAAAATAATAACAAATAGAGAACTGGCTGGGAGTGGCCACAGGATGCCACAGCACCTGGACAGTAACCCGTGAAAATACCATATTCTCTTAATTGCTGCTGTTTACCTTGTACTGACGTGGTGATTCTCAGTCCATGCCATGTAGAACAAATGATGAATTTCTCCTGCTGTCATATCCCATCCATGATCTGGTGTATGAAAGTTCCCAGTGCAACAGAACATGGATTACTGTTTTTCAGCAGAGAGCTTTCTAGCTCTTGGCTTCCTCTTCTTCCTCTTTTTTCACTCCTACCCTACTTGTACCAGACTTTACCAGCTGTTTGTCATAACCTCACTTCATCCATGTTTTGCCTGGGACTGTGGTAAGATTTCTCCTCCTCAGGCTGCCTGTCAGCTGCAAAATAGTGACCTTGGTGCAAATTAGTGACCTACACCTCTTTCATTGCAAAATGAGGAAATGGGTTTTCCCCACCTCACTGCCTCAACTGGCGGTTCCCCTGCTGTAAGGGAATCCCCAGCAGAGGAAAAGCCAAATCTTCTGGTGTCAGCACCCTTCATACAGTAAGAAAGACAAATCGGGGAGAGAGTCTGATTAGCGTGTAGTGTTTTCTATCCACTTTCATTGGCTATTACTATGTGGTCGACTTTAGTGTTGTCCTAATATCCCTGGGACTGTGGCCAAAATGGAATGAACCAGAAAGTACTGGAACCATAACGGACTCCTTATCAAGCCACTTTCTGCTAAACTCAGCAGAAGCTGAGCATAACAGAGGACTGGGGACTAAATGGGAAGGAAATTTCTAGCACAGATGTTTAATGTATGGTTGCAAGTAGCAGTCTCTTCCCTTTTGTGTAACTCATATCATAAAGAATGCCAAGATGCACATCATCCAAGAGCACCTCACACTCAATGCTGGACCCAGGAAATATGGTGATAGAGCAACGGTGTAAGTTATAATTGCTCCATTTTTATTTGAATAAAACCTATTGATCCAGGGAAGAGCATTTGCCAAACCTCAAGAGGAAAGGCAGAGCTGGCTTTAAATAATTCAGAGCATTCAACGCTTTTTTTCCCCCTCTTTCAAGTAATGGGACCAAATTCATTTCTGGGCTGCCTCCAATGGCTTGAAGAGAATTACACCATTACTATCATACATTATTTGTACGTTTGGCACTGTACAAGATGCACCAGAAATGAATGTAGTCCATTATATCTCTAGACTTACAGTTTTGAACTTAAGCGCCTGAAGTTAGGCACTGATTGCAATATTGCATAAAAAGAATGTCTTGAAAATCCCAAGAAATAACCATGTTATGTGTTTAGAGTTGTATTTTAGTGCTTTATTTTGCAGCATCTCAGTTTGCACTCATTGGCTGTAGCTGAAAATTATTGTGATGGTCCCATGACAATATAAATGAGATTTTCTGGAGCAATTTTTGATCAACAAGGAATTTCTTAGTTATCGCTTTATTTAGCAAGCCATTCTGCAGCAGTTCAACATATGCTGAGGTTTATTGGTCAAAGGTAGTGCTGGCTATTTTCCCCCTTCTCCTATGCCCTTTCATGAATATGGAAAATGTTTTAGTTCTTGGTTTTATGAAAGAACACGTCTGCCTTTGATAAAAAACTTGCTGCAGTCTGCAAATCTGATACAATCTAGTGCAGTCCTCTGCAGTCCACTAAACTCTAGCAGAAGCCTCACAGCAAACAGACTGGCCCACGTGCTCCCTTCACAGAGGACTGCATTTTATATGTACTCATGCAGATGCTATCCAGTGCAGGAGCTCAAGTTTCCTTGCTTTATCAGGTAAACAAGCAGAATGTGTATTCTGGGTTTATGATCTTTTTTTCCTTCTTTGCCCAGAATATTTCTGAATATGCAAAATAATTGTCCAACAGTTTCCAACATTAAACGTCTTTCCACACAGATCATCTATAGTCAAACGTCTTGGCATCTAAACAATTTTTCTGTTGTACAGATGATCTCTGTGTGTCCATTTAAAAGATTCTTTAGATTTGTAGAAGGATTTGACAGCTCTGAATATTCACAAAAATTGAGTAGCTCCATTTAGACCCTTTTGTCACAATTAGACAATAGTGTCAAAACTAGCCAGATACACAGTTTTTTCAGCATGTTTAGCACACATTAACAATGTTTTCCTGGGCTTTTGTTTCTACAGCCAAAACACCCTAATCCTGATTGGCGTTACTCTGCGTCCCTAAGGGCAGGAATGCAAAGGTATGTGTTGTGCTTCCTGATATGAAGGGGAATTCTGTCTGTGTCCTCTGTAAAAAGGGCTACCTTCTTTCTGTCAGGCTCCTCTGATGCCCTAGACTGATGATACCTGTATGCTGAGACAGAAAGCACCTGAGTTCTGCTGCTGTCTCTTTCAGTCTGCAAATGTTACAGATTCATTTTGACTACATCTTATGCTATAATGGTGCTTCTGTAGATCTGCACGTGTTGTTTACCTCCTGCTTTTTTATACATTGACTGTCAAGACATAATTGCTACAATTATTGCATTATTTAACTGCAATTATACACTTTACGTTTACTTTAAAGATTCCTGTTATGTGCTGATATGTTTCAGTAGGCTCTCTGCAGCACTGATGCATTTTCCATCCTGCTGTCTCTCATTACCACAAAAGCACACTGCTCCTGCAGGCATTTTATTAACAACATGGTGCAATCAAGGTGATTAACACAGTTAAAAGGCTATTTAAGGATATAAGACTCAGATTTTCAAAGAAGACAAAGGAAGATCATTTCCAAATCTCTCTGTCTTTAAAAATCCCTGCCTATCATCCCAGTCTCTGCTATAATTTGCTACTCAGTACATCTGAAAAAAAGAAGTATAATAAAGCCATTTTTTGTAGAACCTAGATAAAATAATGTCTTTGTTTCCTCTTCCTGAGCAAATTAGCAAACTGGTTTTATTTTCAGGTGTAATCTGACATGATTGCTAAGACTGCATTACAAGTTTAGAAGCAACTAAAAGGCTGCAAAAATTCCTAATAGCACTACAAGTTCAGGACTTCGTGTTTTTCCCCAAATTTTTGGTGTGATGGGGCTGTGGCTGTCACCTTTTATCCATTATTATTATCCATTACAGAGCTGAAGAGACTCCATGAGATAGAAAGCCAAGACTCAGGTTCAGACTCTCCCCCACCCCTGAGGCTGTTCAGGGGTCTATGTGCTTCCTGTGGGCGAGGGCACACTGTATCTCGCCAGCTGACTTTGGGCTGCTGTGTAAAAAGCAACATAAACCTCAGAGACCAGAAGGAAAGGAAGAAGGAAAGAGCTTGATTCTGTGGCCTGCTGGGCACAGAAAAACCTGGGGTTATTGGTTTGTTCCTTTATATTCCTGCTATTATTTTTTTAACCCCTGGCTGCTTACTGCAAAACAAACAAACAGTCTGGGAGAGGATCCAGAAGCAGGAATTCTCCTGCCTACGTGAGCATCTTCTCTACCACTCCACTGAGTCAGGCGTCTTCTTCTGTATTCTCAACCTGGCCTGTGGATTCACATTCCTTTCTAAAAGGAGTTCAAGACTTTGCCTGAAGTTACTTGTATAATAAATGAAAAGTCAAAGCTCATTTAAACCAATTGGTCCCACAAGCAGGGAAGCTAATGAAGCCTTTCTGAGAAACTGTGTGTGTGTCCCTCTGTTCTCTCACATCAGCAGCTCCTGTCCCTCCCTGAAGTCTCAGGATTTGAGACTTTGTGACCTGCCCAGCTGCTGATTTTCATATAAATTGTAGGAATTTGGTGTAATTAAGACCACTGACATATGTCAAATTGGCTGAAACTGCCCAGTGAGTTCAACAGGGAGAATGGAAGGGAACTGAGAGGCAGATGACCAGAGGCAGGGACAGACAGCACAGTACCAGAATCCTGTTTCTCTAAGGAATCACACACAAATAAGCACCTAGCTTTGCATTAAAAAATAGCATATATTTTCTTTTCCTTTCATATAAGGTGCTGATTAATGTGCAGCAATTGCAATGGTGCTTTCAAAGCTCACCATGCGACCCTGTAAAATTTAATGTGTAGTTACTGCATTTGAGAAGATGAACTTCTTTTTCTGAATTGCTCACCAAAAACATACAGTAACCCAGGAAAGCAGGGTAGGTTACAGCAGCACACTCACAGAAGCTCAGAACTAACTGAACCAATTTTTTGTTATTTGTTTTACCCTTAATTCATCATAAAAGCAAAGACTTCCTTGCTAGCAACTTTCAATCAATGAAAGCAAAGCATCCTGGAAATAGGTTTGTTTTATAAATTATGCCACAACTGTGTTTTAGTAAATAATCAAAAATTATTTTTGCAAGTCAAGATAGCTAGTTTTCAAATGATCCAGCAGAATTTGTTAGCATGATGCAATATTGTAGTGGTACTTACACAGTGACAAACAATTATAACATTTTGAAGAATAGCTAGGAAGGGGAGTGCTGTAAAACCCAGGGCAGATGGGGACTGTATAATCTAACCATGATATATGCTTATTCAGTGCTGTGCATATGGAGGAGGCAGGAATCTTACGTGGAGGACCAGGAGGGCTGGATCAGCAGTGGCCAACAGTCTCCAGTGCTACTCCAGGTAAGGGTGTGAGAATACGGCATATAAATGAGGAGCTGATGTTCACTGAAATACACTTCCTAATGCATCAGTCCTAGTTTTTCTTCTGCTTTGCCTTTCTCAGTGAAGTCCTTGTAAATTTATCTGTGGGCTCTAAATAGCATGGAGTAATTAAGCAAAAATACCTCTTTCTGTAGTCAGTCGTAGATAAGCACTGGAGTTGAGAGTCCTTAATTTTAGTTCTGACCCTGCCTTTGGAGGATATTGGTTTGTGTAACCAAAGGGTATCACAGAATCACAGAATCACAGAATCACTGAGGTTGGAAGGGACCTCTGGAGATCATCTAGTCCAACCCCCCTGCTCCACCAGGGTCACCTAGAGCACATTGCACAGGATTGCATCCAGGCGCATTTTGAATATCTCCAGAGAAGGAGACTCCACCACCTCTCGGGGCAACCTGTTCCAGTGCTCTGTCACCCTCACAGTGAAAAAGTTTTTCCTCATGTTAAGATGGAAGTGTCTGTGTTTCAGTTTGTGCCCATTGCCTCGCGTCCTGTCGCTCGGCACCACTGAAAAGAGTCTGGCCCCATCCTCTCGACACCCTCCCTTCAGATACTTATACACATTGATAAGATCTCCTCTCAGCCTTCTCTTCTGCAAGCTAAACAGGCCAAGCTCTCTCAGCCTTTCCTCATAAGAGAGATGCTCCAGTCCCCTAATCATCTTTGTGGCCCTTCGCTGGACTTGCTCCAGTAGTGCCACATCCCTCTTGTACTGGGGAGCCCAGAACTGGACGCAGTACTCCAGATGTGGCCTCACCAGGGCTGAGTAGAGGGGGAGAATCACTTCCCTCGACCTGCTGGCAACACTCTTTCTGATGCAGCCCAGGATACCATTGGCCTTCTTGGCCACAAGGGCACATTGCTGCCTCATACTTAACTTGGTGTCCACCAGCACTCCCAGGTCCTTCTCAGCAGAGCTGCTTTCCAGCAGGTCAACCCCCAACCTGTACTGCTGCATGGGGTTATTCCTCCCCAGGTGCAGGACCCTGCACTTCCCTTTGTTGAATTTCATGAGGTTCCTCTCTGCCCACCTCTCCAGCCTGTCCAAGTCTCTCTGAATGGCAGCACAGCCCTCTGGCGTATCGGCCACTCCTCCCAGTTTTGTATCATCAGCAAACTTGCTGAGTGTGCACTCTGTGCCTTCATCCAGGTCATTGATGAAGAAGTTGAACAAGACTGGACCCAGTACTGACCCCTGGGGGACACCGCTAGCTACAGGCCTCCAACTAGACTCTGCGCCACTGATCACAACTCTCTGAGCTCTGCCATTCAGCCAGTTCTCAATCCACCTCACTGTCCACTCATCTAACCCACACTTCCTGAGCTTGTCTATGAGGATGCTATGGGAGACAGTGTCAAAAGCCTTGCTGAAGTCTAGGTAGACAACATCCACTGCTCTCCCCTCATCTACCCAGCCAGTCATCCCATCATAGAAGGCTATCAGATTGGTTAAGCATGATTTCCCCTTGGTGAAGCCATGCTGACTATTCCTGATCACCTTCTTTTCCTCCACATGCGTGGAGATGGCTTCCAGGATGAGCTGCTCCATCACCTTTCCAGGGATGGAGGTGAGGCTGACTGGCCTGTAGTTCCCTGGGTCCTCCTTCTTGCCCTTTTTGAAGACTGGGGTGACATTGGCTTTCTTCCAGTCCTCGGGCACCTCTCCTCTTCTCCATGACCTTTCAAAGATGATGGAGAGTGGCTTAGCAATAACATCCGCCAGCTCCCTCAGCACTCGTGGGTGCATCCCATCAGGGCCCATGGATTTGTGGGTGTCAAGTTTGCTTAAATGATCTCTAACCCACTCCTCCTCCACCAAGGGAAAGTCTTCCTCTCTCCAGACTTTCTCTCTTGCCTCCAGGGTCTGGGGCTCCTGAGGGCTGGCCTGAGCAGTAAAGACTGAAGCAAAGAAGGCATTCAGTAACTCTGCCTTCTCTGCATCCTTCGTCACCAGGGCACCCACCCCATTCAGCAAAGGGCCCACGTTTTCCCTAGTCTTCCTCTTGCTGCTGATGTATTTGAAGAAGCCCTTCTTGTTGTCCTTGACATCTCTAGCCAGATTTAATTCCAAACGGGCCTTAGCCTTCCTCGTCGCATCCCTGCATACTCTGACAACATTCCTGTATTCATCCCAAGTGGCCTGTCCCCCTTTCCCCCTTTTCCACATCAGTTCTGATGTTTTCATTCAGATTCAAAATTCCCATGATTGGGTCTAGAGTTGATTTGCCCTCCATTTAAAAAGTAAGAACAGTCTAACTGGGGTAGGAACTTCATCAGTTCTTTTGCTGTATTTAAAAATCCAGTAAGCCTGTTTGAATGCCTATTTCCTACTTGCTGTGGTGAAATGAGACCTATTTTTGCTAATTATTTTCATTTACTAGTACACCATGATGAAAACAAAACAATTATTTGCTCATCAGAATAAATGACCAAAAATACATTGTATGATGTAGTATCTTCATTTTTTCCCTTGTTCAGTCACTGGCTGACTAGTTCAAAACAGCCAATAAGAACTGACAAAAGGTCTTCATTTAGTTAAAGAAAATTCACCCATAGTTTTTGCAGTGGAGGCAATAAAATATTCTCACTTTTTATATTGGAGCAGAAATGATATAGAAACATAGACATAGAAAACATATACATTGTTGTTACATAGCAATTACACTAAGATGCATTGCCATCTTGCAAATATTTCATTTCATGTTTCATGTAAAAATTGTATTTGACAACCAAAATATGTGTGGTTCACCCAGATGAGAATCAACAAAATTGACAATACCTGTGGAAGAAAACTTTTACCTGTCTGCTTGATTAAATATGGGGAAGTCTTTAGGCTTCAAGAGGGACTTTTAGGAAACAAAAATGAAATGAAATCCTACAGTTTGTTCAAACTGAGGAACAGAGAGAACTGCATTAATCCTGGAGTAGGCCAGATGGTGGGAGTAGATTGCTTCCCCTCTTTTTGTGGAGTGAGACACTGCTTGAAATCGATAGAACTGCTCACTGGAGTAGCTGGTCACTGGTGCGATCAGTGCTTTCAGAGTCATGTCCGAAACAGAACAATGAAATAACTCGGATAAGGTCTCCCCTCAGTGGATGCCCCGTTTAGGGTTGTGACCCCTCTGTGACAGCTATGTGAGCACTGAGAGTCCTCCAGAAATTCAAATGAGTGATGCTGGTATTACAGAATTGGGTCAAAGGCCCAGAAGTGGGGTCTCCAGAAGAAAAAATGTAAAAGCTGTTTTATTAAATCATTTTAGGTGCAAAAATTTCCCTTGGCTTAAATGGGAGTTTTACCTGGATGAAAGACTGAGGAGTAACTTCAGGATTTGCATTCACACTTGCAACTTATGCATGAATTAATAAACCTGTATTGGTACTGCAGAAGGATTATCTGCATAAACAGATTTGGAAACTAGACATAATCGGCCCCTAGGCTATAGCTACCTAGTTATCCTGTGCTCTTCTTTCTGTTGCAGGCTTTGCAGGAAGACACAGCTTGTGCGCATTATGTAACTGTCATGTGTGTAACTACTGCGTGTGCATTTGAAAATGTCACCACAAATACACTCTTAGCAAGAGGTTTCCCTCCCTTAACAAGAGGTTTCAGCTCCGCTCGTCACCTTGGACTGAGCACTTAGTGCATTACCTCATACCAAACTCAGTATGGGTGCAAAAATTCACCCATATGCTTGCTGGCTGGTAATGCCAATTTCTAAGTACCCAGAAGTTTTAGTAAAGGTAGGATGTATATTATTCAGGAGCTTCACTGCCATTTGGGTCTTAGAGCCCTGTTCCTCTAATGGGATTCATCTGTGCTACTCTTTTGGGGTCTGATCATTTTAGTCTCACTTTGGGAATCTGAACATCTCCAGGTCTGAATAGCAGCATTAGCCTTTGACTTCTGTTGCTCTTTTTTACTGCTGGCCATGCTGGTAAAAGAAGCACTTATGCAGTGAATACCTATCTGCCACACACACTGCTCTATATGTGTCGGTAGCTATGAAGAATTGAAGAAAACATATTAGTGTTAAATCCTAACTTGAGTCCATCATCATGCATCACATTTTCAACAATTTATTACACTGATTTAGACGATTCTATCTGTAGCTTGCCACAAATATCTGTTTCAATGTTTCTCTATTTTTACTGCATAGGTTCATGACTTCTGATGTTTTTCATCAGGTTAACATACACAACAGATGCTTTTCAGTAGAAATTCAACTCATTAAAGGTCAATTACGGTTGATAGAGTCATCAAAGCTTTTGCTCCTGACATGTCATTTGCATCTGAATAGAGTTACACCCGTGTCCAGATAAACTCCTAAATAAGTTATTCATTACCTCTGTTAGCATATGCAGCAGCTGCAGGTCTCCACTTCTGATTACTATAAACCACTTCCAATTCTGTTCTGTGCACACATGCTCCATGCAGTTGTTTTTGTCAATTGATTACTCCCAATCACTTTGTCATTAAACCATTCATTTAATTTAACAAGCCGCAAGAGTCACGGATAAGATGCCTCACAGAGACAGATTCAGAGAGTTAATCAATGAGAGCATGCAAAGATGATGTCATAGGAATGCTTTAAGAAGGATGAACAACTCAAGTGTTAAATCAGTAAATCCTTAATTCCTAAGGCATAGCTTTACTTGATGATCACATGATGTATCAACAAATATACTCTGTCCAAGCAAAACCCAGTCCTCATTTGCACTGACAACACTCCCACTGACTTTATGGGGCATTTCACCCATGCAGTGGAGCAAATCTTGATCTGGTATTTTAAAATTGTCTTTACATTTTCTTATGCACCAATGTAATTGTTTGTAGGTTTGTGGTCAGGACCCTTCCAAATGAAGTGGGACAAGAAGACTCAGACTTCCTTTGGGTAGAAGATAGCACTGGGTCCAGCTCTGCAGGCCATCTCATTTGCCCCACATGCTGCATAGTGAGTCTAGGATCCGCAGACAGGGTTCTGGTTTCTGGCCTATGGCATCCAACAGATTTGGCAATTGTTTCAGACTTTCTATAGGTGATCACTAATTTGTGTGAACTTTATGTTCTGAATGCCTAACACAGAATAACTGTAGCCTGATTTTCAGAAATGCTAGAAGCTCGTAATTGAAACTAAAATCAATGGGACTTAAAATCAATGCTCTAAACTTACAGCACTGAAGATTTTGGAAGAAATCAGACCTATGTAAAATTCAGAGATCAGAATTAGTGGGCGTTAAATAAATCTGCCTGTATTTCTCTGTGCTCCAGGTTCCAATCTACAACACAGTTAATGCAAGATGTTTCAAAAAACATTCTGAAGATGTGTTCTTGACACACGTAACACTCAGGAGAATTATAAGGTTTTGTGATTAAAAAGCAACCATGAGGAATTTTTAAATCCTCTATTTGATATAGGCTTTATGTGTGTGCAGTAAATAAGGCACTAGGCCACACATTGCACATATAAGAAAAATTAGCTTTCCATTCAGAGAATGCCATGAATGAATGAGAAAAGGACGTTGTGAAAAAAACTTGCATTTGAAATATGTGAGTGTCTAGGCGAAGATCGTGATTGAAATACTGGTATATCTGAAGTCCGTGGCAAAGATCCCACTGACTTCAAAAAAGCCAGAATTTCAGTGCCTTTTCATATGAATACACACAATGAGCTGAATTAAGGTTGCGTAGGCAAATGCAGTCCTAAAATATGCTAATTTTATGCTTCTGCTTTTGCAGTAGCAATATTCTTCTAGGTATTTCTGTCATTTTTGTTGCCTTTTATAAAATTACTTTAAATGTAATAAGCCGTGGGAAGAGGATGGTAGATTTGTTTTTTAAAAGACCCTTATGAAAAATGAAATTACATTGTGCGGCAATCTACGGACCTCAACATGGGTAGTCCTGCATACTTGAAATTCGTGGTACACATGTTTATCACTTTGGCTAAGTAAACAGCAGTAGTGGTAGGTTGCTATTCCTTAAAAGAGAGAGAGAGACAGTTTAACAGTGGGTTTCATAGCTACTTGTAAAGGCAGGGGAATACTGTAACTAAGGAACCCAGAGTTCAGGTCTGGTTCTGAAGTGGACTGTACTTCAATGCTTATATAGTCATATGCATATATATGCATATAACCTTCATATATAAAGATATATATGTCCTCATACCCCATTGACCCAAGTCTGACTCTTTCAACACTTGTCCTCTGAAGTTTGTCTCTACCCCAGCTTTCTTCTCTTTATTCACTGTTTTTCCTGCAGTTCCTTACGTCTTAACTCTCTGATCCTTTCGCTTTTTGCCATGCTGCTTAAGGATCTTCCTTGTCTGCATGCTCTCAGACTGTCCTGAGAGACCGTTTGTGCTCTTAGGTTTTGTGCTTGGTACCACAGTTAGTCTGGAATAGATTTCTGTAACTCTCTGAAGATAGTTCGTGCTCTAAGCAGCTGGCATGCAGAGGAGGTCAGTGGATGGAGCATGCGCTGTAGAATAAGTGATAAATGCTGAAAATTAGAATTAAAACTAGCTGTAAATACAGCAAATAAACAAAATGATCTGAAAAGTAAACTGTGAAGAAAGAAAGGGAAAAGGGATGCTTGGGTGGGTTCCAAGGAAAGTGTCTAAGAACAATGGGGACAGAGAGAATGCCTTGGAGGGAGAAGGAAATACTACAATTACCTAGTGCAACTTTCTGCATAGCATAGTTCTGTGTTTCACATAGTAATTTGTATGTCAAGCACATTAATTCTGATTGAACAAGACCATTCCTTCAGAAAGATACACTTTCTTGCAATGGAACAAAATGAGAAAGGCCCAGATGACAGATGGAGACATTAGTCTAAGCACAATAGAGGCCAGAAAAATGGGACTGAGAGATCTGAGTAGGGAAATCTAAGGGCATGGAGAAGAGAAGAGGAAAAAGCTGAAAATAGGAAGGTGAGCAGAAAGGATCTGGGAGAGAGAAAAAACATTAGAAAATGATGATAGAAGTTCTACAGGTGGCAGATGGCATTGGGAATGGGACAGAGTAGTAGACCTTTAAGTGAGTGCTGAGAATAGGTCCCTGGGAAAGAAAGGTGGCACACCGAGATTGGTTAATAGATTCTGACAAAGGGGAAAGAAAGCTGCATTGAGGTTGGCTCTTCTCTCCACTGGATGTAATGTTTTGATCTCTCCACATCTTTGAATCCATTTAGCATCACTGCAGAAGGGAATGAATGATTTTTTCAGTTTGACCCTTTCCCTGCTACAGTGTTCTTGAAATTCAGCAGGCATAACACTTCAGTAACAGCTCACTGGGAGGCCACGGTATCGTCACAAGGATCCTGGTTTCTGAAATGTCTTTCTAAAAATTCTATTTAAAGAGAAAGAGCCTATGAAATTAACGACTCAGAGTGATAGGAGACCTCACATGTAACTTATTTCATATCATATAGCTTTGTGTTGTGTTGTAAATGAACAATTTCTTTCTAAATGTCAGGGAGTTTCCATTCATCTTCTTCAAATGACTTTCCTTATCTACAGAAAAAGGGCTAATTAAGACTCCTTAACCAGCCCAGCAGTCACTACAGAGAATGCGCAGGGGCTGCAACTGCTGCTTCTTTGAGACTACTAAAGGTTAATTTACAAATAACAGCACAGAAGGCTGATCTGGCTTAGCTTTATCAGTTTATTGATTAAGGCTATAAATCATAATAACCAATGAGCTACCCAGAATACATTACTGGGATCTTGGTTTGTTGCATAATGTTGCAGTTGTTTAAAATGGAAAGAGCTAGAAAGTGCAGCTGTGCACATTTGTGTCCTATACATTGATTTTCATTAATAACCAATTTTCCATGGAATTTCACAATTCCTACTTTCAAAACCAGATATACCTATGTATCAAAATACCTCTACTAAGAACTATATCTTTGTGGTCTTAGAAGCATTGTCTGTATGATAATGTATGTAATATTTCAAAGGAGAATATAGGGAAAAGTACAGAACAGCCAAGTCATTCATGTTGCTTGTAAAAATCAGTTTTCGAATCAAGGTTTTAATAAATGCTCAAAATGTAGGCCATAAGAAGTTTAACCCAATCTTAAGCCTACATAGTAAAGTACCATAAAGATTCGGTTCACAGCCTATAGTAATAATGTAAAAAAATCATCCCCATAAAGCACGCTAAAATCATTATTTAAAGCTGCAGTATCTCTGCCAGCTCAGCAGAGTCTAGAAAAGGAAATCATGCCAACTTTCTTATATAGGATCTGGAGCAGTGAGATTCTACTGAAATAGGAATAATCTGCTGGGACTATATAAGGCTTAAATCCTTTCCTTTTATTTTATGTTTTGACTTTGGTCATTGAAATCTCAAGTCAACTCCATCTAGTTACTTAAGCCTTCAAGGTGATGCTCAGTCATCAGAATTTTTCCCCCATTCCCAGTACACTTTATTCCCAGGACACTCCTGGTACACCTCCCATTCCTCTGCTTTCCACTTCCTTTTCCTCCATTTTTGCCTCTTTCATGTTACCTATCTGGTTTGCCAAGTGTGCATCTCTCTCTTCCCTATTCTTCTTTGGAACTTGTTTATTCCTTTCACCTAATCATTTTGGTCTCTTCCTACTCGTCTGTCCTGAGCGTCTCCCCTCTGTATTGTTATTCCATGAGTGCTCAAAAGCAGGTCACTGGCTTGGCTGCACATGACCTTTGCTATATTTCACATTGAACTAAGGATCTCTTGTGTTAAATGCTTCTAATTTCTGACAGCCCGATGGAAGTTGGAGAAGGCTGAGAATTTCAGATGCTGTTTGGTCTGAAGAAAAGCATTTGAAATCAGATTTTTCAAAAAACATGTCAGAAAGATTTAAATATTTATACAGTAGGTGCAACTTGACATTCCGATTATTATTTTAAAGAAGCGGTGATCTTTCTGACCAGGAGCACACATCTGCTTCATCAGATGAAAAACATGGTTGAAACAGCAGTTTGGGCTCTCAGTGTTTGCAGCCAGGACTAGATAAATGGATAGGCTAATTTAAATTTCTGTTCAGCTGAGTGAGTAAGCAATAAAAAGAGGGGAAGACAGATTGTATTTTACAGAAACTGCAGTCATGATCTAGCTAATGTTAAATTTACTTTCTCTTATTTTGTTATTCTCCTCTTAGCTCAACCCCCCCCCCCCATGATTTCCTTGAAATTACATATGTGATTGTTATGGCGGGGCCCATTATTTTTCAGTGGAGAATACAAACTAAATCAGATGACATGGATGAGAGATTTAAAAATGTGTGATATCTTTGTCCTTGAAGGATTATTGTAAAATAAGAGGACTCATCAAAATCTGAAAAAGGCTAATCCTGGGCACTTCAAATTTGTGTGATCTGTTTGTTTTGAAAAGATGTGGTATATTTGACTAAGTTTTTTATTTCATTTTGTCCATGAAAGAGACTGGCCTTGGAAGAGTCTATGCCTTCATAGGCTGTGGAGAATTCTTAATTCCACCTGCTGCAAAGACATACAGGAAAGAAATTAACCTTTCTCCTTAGCCCTGGCCAATGCTGAATGTATCTGTGCATCATGTAATTTAATCAAAGAGAAAGCCCTGTGCATGAAAACCTTTCCATTCAGATCTGGGCTGTATTTGTCCCTGACTGGAAGCAGCTGTTACGATGACCAACTTACGGTCTTCATACAGGATGATTGTTCCAGTGCAGATTTCTTAAAGGTTCATGTAAGACTAGTAGCTACATCTGAGATACTAATAATATGGGACACCTGCAAACTTTCTAAATCCCATGAAAGCTAGAGTAAAAGGAGACAAGAAGCTAGTTGCTTTCTAGGACTGAATAATATGAAGTAGATGTTCCCAAACTGTGGGCAAAAGCTGCTGCTGCTCAAGACTGCTATTTTAAGGAGTGAGGAGGTAAGATACTGCATGCAGGCAATTACCAGCTGCTCTAGGAAGCAGTAGTTTCAAATTTGGTACAAGTCACAGTGCTTGTAAGTAGCCGCCAGCCTGGAGACTTCATTTCTGGCTCCGGATACTACAATAATGGAAAGCAGGGAACACAGGGCAGGTGCTGAGAGGTGGGCTGCAGACACGTGGGAGAAGGGCAAGTGGGGTTGGCCTTGCAGGGGTGAGGGAGTGGCAGAGGAGAGACAGCCTGCGGTTGGAGAGTGGTGATGCAGAACTGGGCTTTACGTTAGCTACTATGTTCCTGTCAGGGTTTTCCTGGACAGAAACACTAGTGCAGGAGCTATGGGGTGCATGCATGGTGAAAGCAGAACATCTGGGAACTGTCAGGCTTACTGCAAGCGAACAACCAAACCAGTGTCTTCAGGACATGGGCTTACTGTTCAGCGTGAAACTGAGCAGTGTGTGCAGAGTGATCATGGGGTTCAAACCTGTGTGATGAACCCTTAGGGATCAAACATGCAAATGACCAATTTCAGAATTGGCATTCAGTGCAGACCCTTTATGTTAACTTAGAGGGCTTATATCCGCTATGCCATTGCCAAGCAGGGTCTAGCTGGCTAGGAGAAAGTGTAAGTGACCATAACTCCTCACCTACTCAATTTATCCTTTCCTATAACATCCCTTTGCTCCTTCAAAATGCAAGTCACAGTTGCACCTGAAAAACATTTCTCTTTTGCTGTTACTAACTCCACTCCTCATTTGAAGAACAAGGAACAAACATCTCTTGCAATGTACTTGATTTTGATTATTGTTAATTTTGTTATCTCTATGATTGCCAATAGTTGCTTAACTATTCAGATAAAACACCAAAAATTCCAGATGGTTCAGCAGGTTTTGCATCCTGATTAACCTAGTATCTAGAAGTTATTCATATCCCAGATGATGGCGGGAGCAAGCAAAACTGGGCACAACACTTCTTATTAAAAATTAGATTTGTCAGATGATTTAATTGATTCCTAAACATCTGGAAGGAAATTCTTTTGAAATTAAAAATCATGCCCAATTTTCAAATTTAAGCAACTTTTGCACTTGTCTGACTGTCCGTTGCTCTAGGCTTGTCCTTCTTTGTGTTCCTGACAACAGTACCAGTCTTGCATGCCTACGGGTAAAATTCTGCAGCTATGCAGAAGACAAGAATTTTGTTTCCTGTGCCTATTATTTTCCCAGAGGTTTCAATAATAAATAATCACTCTCTTGCAGCTGTACTACCTTGGGTTATGATCTTGTCAGAACTTATAAGCTAAACAAATATTTATCTGGTCAGTACTTGGGGGAGTTGATGGTAATCAAATTGTTTCCACATGAGCTTACAGCTGCTTTGTCCCTGTTGTGTCTCCCTTTTCTGGTTGTTTTTCTCTCCACTGATGTATTTACTGCTGTGGTCATATTTTCTTTCTTTTTAGATTTTTTTAAAAGGAAAAAAAACTAAAATAAATGTTAAATCAACATATGATATTTATGATCCCAGAAGAATTTCAACCCTGCTATCTCTTTCATGTGTATACAATTCACTATCTGATAGAAAATCGGCAAATAAAAAAAGCAAGCTCCTTGTTCTGAGAAATTTTGATCTGGAATATATTTATCTCACAACTGATGGAAGAAGCAGAGGGTGAGGGAGGACAGACCACTTTGTGATATTACATCTTCCTCTAATGGATATCTGCCTATGTGCAGCACTTTGCTGCACATAAGGGTCGTGAATGTATTTTTCATGTGTTTATTGTTGTAATCTGCACATCCTGACAGATAGAACTGGGCATTGCTTCAGTAGTAGTTATTAATGTTGTACTGTGGCAGTACCTCTCAGTCAGATGGCCCCACACAAAGCCCATACAAACAGCAAAAAAACAAGCTTTGCCTTAGGGAATTTTCCATTTACATGACCAGGACAGACAAAGTCTGAGAAAATAAGGGAAAAGAAATGATCATTATCCTGTTTAAAAATAAATTTAAAAAAAGAACAAGGTGCAGAAAAATGAAAATGATTCTCATCTCAGAATTCTCTGTGGCAAGGCCGAGGACATCTGCCCTCCCCAAAATGTTCCCACTGCAGCGAGGGTGTGCAAAGAATAACAGGGCTTTAAGCAAGTTTCTGATGCCGTCCTTCCTCCTGCCTCTCCAGCCATAGAGAGCCCTTTAGGTCAGGACTTCCTGAGCACTATGTGATCATTGTCTCAGCCTTCATGTTTCACTGCTGTGCTTGCAGGCCCTTCACATGCAGCGTCAGACCTTCAGCAGCTCTGAAGTCCTGCTTTTAAAGAAGCAGACAGAGGCTGCTTCCAATTCTCCTCGGCCGTTACATTTCTGTGGTTTGCACCTCCCTGATCTCTTTGCCCTATCTCTGCTGAAGTGGGACTGGCAGAGCAGAGCTGCACAGAGCAGAGCAAGGGATGGAGCTCCACGAATGTTCCTATTTTTCCTGTGCTCTGACTATTTACATAACATCGGCCTAGAAATGCCGAATTTCCTGTGAGATCTAAACTCTTAAGTCATTCAGTCATTACTTGTGTGCACTCAGAGGGTGTAATGAGGGATGTGGAACAGTAATAGCAGCATGCAGAGGCATCCCCCTCATTATGGGGATTTAATTCTCAGAAAAATCAAGGCTCTAGCTGTGGATGAAATGAATCTGAGTGCAGCTTCTCTGCTCCTGTCCTGTGTGATTACAGTCACCCATCCCTAAAAGCATCCCCTCTTAGCATGCACACACAGCTCAGAAGATAAATGGGTTGACTAGGAAGAAAAAAAGAAAAACTTTGCGGTCTTGTGGAAATTGTCTCTCTATGTGCTGAGGAAAAATGTGTGCAGCTTCTGCTTGCACAGGTAGATAGGGCAGGTTCAGAGAAGCAGGGGAGACTTTGTGTAGCCTGTGGTATCGTGTGTGGAGCCTGCTTGCCCTAGCTCAGCATGCAAGCTGTGCCACGATCAGGCACCAAGAGAGGACCAAATGCAAAACTGTGGAGAGCAGCAGTTCAGCCCACAGCTAATGCTGCCGAGGAGGCAGCAGCTAGAACAGGATTCACTGGCTGTGTTTAGAACATGGTGAAACTAAACTGCTAATATTTTGATCGAATTTATTACTAGGAAAAGATGAAAGGGCTTCATCAGTCGCCGTTAGTGGCCCAGTTCTGCCTTGTGCCTGTCTCCCATGGCTTGTGTTTCAGCTGTTGGAAAAGCAAGTAAAGGGTGTGGATTGGGAAGCAAATCCTGCACCGATGGGCTCACAGGCTCTCTCGGGGTGTTTACCATTCCGTTGCACAGAGAGGGGTGGGATTTGAGGGGCTGCGAAGGGAGTTCAGGTGCAAGGTACGGGCAAGTCTCACGCAGGTGATGCTGGAGCACACACAGCGCAGGCTGCTGGCTGGGCTGGGAGTGGCGCGTTTAAGTACCAATTATGCAGCTAATCTTCTTAGGCTCCCTTAGACAATTAATGGCAGGAGAGGTCCTTCCCCCTTCCCTCTGTGCATTCCTCCCGGGAGCTATTAGAGCTGGCTGATGCATTTTCCCTCTAGCTATACCTTCTTATCCTGTAATCTCACCTCCTTGGCCTAATGCCTGGTCATATGAATTGTTTATTCTAACTAGTTTGTTCAAACTTCTTTTTTTTTTTTTCAATAATACACAGTTATTTCCAAGGGGCAAGTTCTCCAAGTAGTTTCAGGTTTTTAACCTCTAGATTTTTAACATATTAGGGAGTCACTTGGAAATTAAGAAACCACAGGCTGAGCTCAAAAACAATCAAGAAATTCCTGAACCTTCTTTAATTCTCTTGATTTAATTTTCTGGTCTTTTTATTGTACACAAATCACTTCAGTATGGTAGCTGAGGTTAAGAGAAGAACAGAATGTTATAAGACTGGGAATAAAATTGGAAGCTTTGAACAAAGGTAGTAGTGAGAAATGGCAAGAGCTGTATTAAAATATTAATATTTAAAATTAAAAAGATTAATACTTAAAAATGCACAACGAAAAATGTCCTATCCCACCTTTCCTTCAAACACCGCACACAAACTTTAAAACATTTCATTTAAGACACAAAATCCAGACTGGATTTTTGATTGCAAAGGAACATTTTACCTTAAACACCTCTCAGGATCTGCAGTTGCAAATTACATTCTCCTCCCTTCTGCTGTCACTTCATCACTATCCCATGCTGTATTACTTTTCAGTGATCCTGTATGCTCCCAGGAGCAATTGTCTGTCATTTTATTGGTAAATCAACATGCGTTCCTATAGGGGTGTTTAAGTAGTAATAATTACTAACCACAGTAACTGAATACTTTGTTCTCAGTGTTCACAGTACCATTTCTAAATGCTCCTGTTGTCATCTCAGACAACAGATCAAGCAGACAGACAGTGTAACTGTAATCAGTGTCCTTCCAAACACCTAGAGTCAAATGTATCCAGTCACGTATAGAGGGTAAGCTGGCCCAACAAAATAACCTGCAGCTGCAGCACAAATAGGCCATCAGCAGGCAGGTAGTAAGGAGTGTGCTAGCACCACAACACTCTTTGGGTTTCCAAGGGGGTTGTTCTCTCTAGTTATTGTGCATTATGTCATCTCTTCATGGCAAAAATTGCCTGTGCTTGGTAGGTTATTATCTTGCTATGCAAATTTATGCTAAGTAGGTAGCAGAGGTATGGCTGGAAACAGAGGAATGAAAATAAAAGAACAGCATTATTCTCAGACGCTTTATCTGCCTCAGTTATTCCCAGACTTCACTGCAGCTGGGATAAGTAAAGCACCATGGGCAACATCACCTTTTACTTTCCTTCCTACTGTTAGTTTAGCTTATTTCCTGCAGGGCAAGAAAGGTCAGAGATTTTTCACAAGGATCACACACTGCTGTTCTACCCTGGCTCCCTGTCTTTACCTCTCTGAAGAATGCAGGTGCAGTCGCATAGTAAAACTATTTTCAGCAGTTAAGCTTGGAGGCATAACAAAGTACGTTTCTGTTCTTCCAAACTGTAAATCGATATATCCATCTCGGTGTGCAGACTTTCAAACTGCAGCTAAAACTAAGAGAACTGGAAAGGGAACTACCCACCTCTAGCCTCACAGACAAAATAATTTGATGGTCCTAATCCAGTTCTCCACTGGCAATTTACCACATCAAAGAAAACACCATCACACTTGACACTAATTGGCAGACCTAGCAGAGAGGCTAGTGGGACATGCAGCCTAAATCCAGAGAGGTCATCTTCTGATCTCTTCTGAGGCACGTTGGCTAGGCGGCATGATAGGAAGCTTGGATCATTTCTGCCAGCCTTGTATCTGTTATCAGTGTAACGTGTCTTCCCATCCACGAATGCTGATTTTATGTTTGTTTGTTTCTCAATGTCTTTTTGTGAATCTTGAAATTACATACCAAACCTAATTTAAAAAGCTTAATCCTTATCAAGGTTTACTTGTATCTGTTATCAGTGTAATGTGTCTTCCCATCCATGAATGCCGATTTTATGTTTGTTTGTTTCTCGATGTCTTTTTGTGAATCTTCAAATTATATACCAAATCTAATTTTAAAAGCTCAATCCTCACCAAGGTTTGCAGTTAGCCTCCTTATTCCTGGCTAGTATTTCTCTTTATGCAGGTCCCAGATGACAAGCAGTTGTAACAGAGAGTATAGAAACTGCATGTAGGTCCTTCATAGCTATGAAGTGAGGTCAACCCTGGCTGGAGATCTTCTTTGATGATAATTTCACTTTAATCTATGAATTTTTCTTTCCATTTGTGCATTTCCCCTGATTAATTTGAATTACTTTTTATTTTAAAAATTCTGCACAGTTCTTTCATGTGGAGTGACAATCACCAGAGCCTGGGATGCAGGTAGAAGTGAAATGGAGGTGTTTCTGCCTCCAGTGTGGTTTGCTACATACGAAGCTTCCAGGCAGGCCTTAAAGCACATTACACTTACATATTAAAGAAGAGCTAGAAAGAGGCAGTTAAAGAGTCCAAAATATCTCTTTGAAAAGAGCTGCAACAAACCTATGTTAAATAAGTCCTTAGCACAAAATCACTGCTAAGTGTGCCTGCAGAGTTGCTAGGAAACCATAACAAAAATCCCTTCTCTGTAAAGTACATAGGAATATCTCAAGCATGACAAAATTTTGCTGCTATTCCTTTTTTTCTTGTGATTAATGTGACAACATACATGGAGGATGAAGAGAGGAGAGAGGCTGTATATAGGAGAGTTTGGAGGGAGCACACGGAGGCTGATCTCTGTTTCTATGTCTGTAGTCCTAACAGTATTGCAGGCTTAGTGCAAAAAATTTTTGGTAATACAGAGTCAGTTTTCAGCTTGAGGAAAATAGGATACTTCCATGCTCTTACCCAGCTTGTACCGCAAGAAACATGGTGGCAGCTGGCAAGGAAGATAGTGAGGCTTGTTGTAGGTAAGAGGTTGTGATTAATTGCTGGGCAAGACAGCATTTCAGGCAAACTATGTAGACCATATGAATGGGCTTGGTGTAGTTCCATATCAGCTTATACCAGTCAAAGTCTGGGCTTTTTGGTTTTGCCTTATCTTTTAGTGCTTGCCATATGATTCAGTCCTCTCAAAGCAACATTGTTTTTCCTCTGATTATACAGTTAGTCAGTTAAGGAAGCTGATCTGGCTGAAGAGTCTTTTCTTGTAGAGTTAGTTTGCAACTCAATTACCTGATGATGAGAACTAGTACTGGCACAAAGAGGAGCAGGGATGCTGCAGACTAGACTTTATTCAGTTGTGTGGAGCTGCATCTTCGGAACAAAGGACTGTTGTGCTTGTAGAGAAACAACCTTGTGAAAACATTGCAGGCAAAGGAAACAAGAACTGATCTTGTTGTAGAGTTGATCATAAAAGATAATGAAGAGGAAAGGAAGATAAGGGTTTTCATTATCTCAGTGAGAAGAGCACAAACAATGAATAAGATACTATTTCCAAGATTAATGAAGCATTTGATAAGAGGTTTGAGAAGTACAGTAACCCCCTGACAGAATGAATTCTCATAAAATATGTTATTATTTTACTTGAGATGAAGAAGTAGAATATTGAATAGATATCTATATGAGAAAGCTAGAACTCCAGCACTGGAGACAATGAATTCCAAAATTAGAGATGAGGTAGACAGGCTACCTCTCCACTATACTCAGGCTATGCTCAGCATGCACAGCTCCTCCATATTACAATGAGCTTGGAAAAATACTGAACATTTCTCCCATTTATGCTACCTGGTTTGCCTAAGGTCAACCTCAGGTGAATAAGCCAGTGAATCCAGTTCAGCTTTGGGGCTACTACAAAAAAAAAAAAAAAAAAAAAAAAGATTCAGTTTTAGAGAAATGCATACAGATAGTGAAGTCTGCTCTGTTGCGTAGGAGAAGGATCAAAATTTTCACAGCTATGAACACAGAACAAGTGTACCAGTTCAACACGTAAGAAACTAAGAATCAGGACAGAAACAGAGGGTGGGTTAGCTTTTACCCAACTTAAGTCATCTACAGTGAAAATGACAACATCCAAGTTGGTCACCCAAATTCCTGAGCTGGACAACCAAATTCCAGTGGAGAGAAATGACATGTTTACTTTTGGTTTGTCACTTCCTAGAACAGATGACTAAAACAGATCAGGTGAATTATGTCCACCAAGTTTCTATTTCACTATTATTCAAGAAGCATACCATGACTAGCTGAAATGTTGAGATATATGTTGTAGAGAAAGGCCAAAATACACAGAAGCATGACATCCGCATTCTTAGTTAAGGCAAAGTTTGCCCTGTGTTAGGGAAGACAAGCTGGGTAAAACACAATATAAGGAAACAGATCTACTCTAAGTCTGGATTCTGTAGCTATCCAGGGAGAACTAAGGGCAAGCATATGCAGTGCCTGGTGATGTGGAAACTTCCAGTGAAGAGGAGACCTGTGGTATGATTTTAGCAGATCCAGACGTTATCAGTGGATACACTTGTCAGAAGAGAGCTGCCAGGCATTCAGCTGCCATACTTGCAGCTAGTCTATTTGATCAATGACCAATTCAATTTCAGATGGATTGTGCTGCCAGCTGCAATATAATCAGCAACACAGATAAGCAGCAGTATCGAATAGGAGAACATGACCAAATGCTGGTGTTGTATAACAGAACTATTTAATGGCTAGTGGGCAATTGCAGTCTGTCTGGAAGAAACCCACTAACCATGAGACACTATTGCTTGGAAGTTATCATAGCTGGCAGGGTAAACCTCAGATGTGATTGCAGTATTGCATCAGCATATTCACAAGAAGAAAGAAAGGAGAAGTCGTTGTGGGTTCTGCCTGCCCTTCTCACACACTCTTAGGATATGGTTATAAGAGCAAGCTGAAGTTAAAAGAGGATCCACTGTGAAGTCCACGGGACTACTGAAATGCAGATGTCCATCAAATGTAATAAAAGCGCTGCAGAAAGAACTGAAAAGTCTGTGAAGAAGAGACATCATTATAGCCATAAAATTATAAAAATGGATCAGCAGCCAAACACTGATTAAAAAAACTACAGGTAGATAGAGAATCACCATTGATGAAAAAAATCACTTGACAACTCATTGAAAAAGTCTTCAGCCGTTTCCACCCCTTGAGGACAGACTGTCTGATCCACGCAAGGCAGTCCTTCCTGACTGTGGTGCAGGGACCGTGTTCTGCCAAAGAAAATGAGATGCTTCACCAGGCTACCTGATGCCTCAGCTTTTGGTAGGCATTTCTAATGCTTGAGGGGATTAGGCAGGTTTGGAAGATTTTCTAGTACAGACTGATGCAGACAACAGAGGAACTCCAAAACATCTGAATAGCAGCCTTTATCGTTTTAGCGTAAAAGGAAGATAGCTCAGAGAAAAAAATCCAAATCATACCTTAGAAGGGCCTCTTTCTCTCTACTGAGTATAGAAGGGATCTGGCAAGCTGTCTCCCTTTACTGAAGATTCAGTATTACAGTGTATCTGAGATGAATCCTGACCCCAGACAGGAAAATATTACCAGTTCCATGTGTAGAATGCAGTAGTCAAGCATCCAAAGATCATCTGGCTAAAAATTTACTATTAAACTTTTTGTTCATTTCTTCTGCATTAAAAGAGCTATGATTGTCTTTTCCTTGCCCTTGCCCTTGCCCTTCCCCTCCCCACCCTAACCTCCCCTAACCTTCCCTAACCTCCTCTCCCCTCCTCCTTCCCTTCCTTTCTTTTTCCCCAGGCTTTTCCCTGAAGCCACCGGGGTTATAGATTTGATTTTGTTAAACAAATTCTAAAACTGTCTGGTACTGGGGCAGCATTTGAGCCTTCAAAAAATCTGGCAGCCACCATAGATCATGCATTAAATGAGAGGACTGGCCATAGCCTGCTTGGAAGTAACAACTGGTAAAGAATGGAGCTGTCTCCAATGGTATTGATTATTATGAATGTATAAATACAGTTTTCCACAACAGCTTTGGCACTCCAGTCAAGTCAATGTCCAATACGTAGTGCTGATGCTGAAATATTAATTTTTTATATCTTTGATCTTCAGTTTTGGATGCAAAGCTATTCACTTTGTATATATTGGGTTAGTAGTTAAGATCAGCTCAGATGCTGATGAAGCTGATGAATAGATACTGTAATAGAGCAGAGCTTGCTTTCTGCTCTGCCAGATATTGAGTTTGTGTCCTTTCAGTCTCTGTACAAAGCCCCTCTACATTCACAGGGAAGCTGAGGAGACGAGAGGATTGTTTGTGCTTTGAGTGGTCTCTATTAACTTTGAAGAGAGGCAAACGTTGCAGGTTTTTCAGATACTGAACATGTGGTCTGAGACTGCAATTTTGTGCCATTTTGTAAATATGAAAAATATATAACCTAGGTTAAAGTAAGCGGAATATTTGATTGCTGAAAGAAATTCAGTATTTGTGAAAGGTGGCAAATTGCTCCACCTGGCAGTGAGGTCTGCTGTTTACTGCAGAGGAGAGGAGGTGGGTAGAAATTTGGCTCTCCTTTACAGACCTGCTTGGGGCTTATCTTTGACCTGAAAGAACCATGTTTAGCAGCTACTGGCTCTTTCCTATCTCAATCTTTGATTTCTCTGCTGAGGTTGTTAATAAGGGGAAAAAAATACTGTTAGCTGTTGTGTGGAGGTTTGTTCCACCCAGTACTTGACAGAGACCCACCAGGCTGTGTGAGGTACATCAGGGGCTGTAAGTGAAAGGCTCCAAATCGTATTAATCACCAAAACCTCTAAAGGCTTTGAGAGAGTAAATCCTAGTAAATATTCAGTTGGGATTTCAGAATAACTGGAGTACACCTTTATGCTGAGATAATAGTCTGAATGTACAAACAGAGTTTCCAGATGAGAATGTCACTGCCTAATCTGGAGAAACATATTCAGGTCATGTGCTGGATACAGTTATGCAGGATAGCAGTGTAGGTCCACACAGCCTTTAGGGAAGCAGCATAATACTGGAATCCTGAAAAAGAATCCAGAGACCAGTGCATAGATCTGAAGGAAGCCATCGGAAGATATTTTTCTGTCTTGTAAACCACGATTATTGATGACTCAGTCCTGTGATTCTGAGATGCTAGCTCTTCATTGACTGGATTTACATTTATGAAGGCAGTTGCTCTGTCCATAGCAGTAGTGCATGACTTGTTCTGTTTGTCACAGATGCCTGGGTAAGAGAGAGCACCTGTTATTAAATTCATGATGGTGTAGAGAACAGGATGGATAAACAGACCATGAAATTGCATTGGGTCTGTCCTGTGCTGCCAAACACTCAAAAATTAAGCCTCAAATAGAGATTGTTTTTAAAACTCTGATTTTTTTGAAAACAGAGAATGAGTTCTTTTTATTTGCTTTCTGATGCATGAACTGTCAAAAATAATTTTTTTCCCCATGAAATCTGAGATTCTCACACGACCACCTAACTACTGATGTTTAAGTAAAGTGACAAGTTTTCTGATAATTGGCAGGGTGAATGGGCATGATATAGTCCCATGGTGCAAAGACTAGAGACACAAAAATCCCATGTGAGCAGAAAAAGCTAGATGTGAAAGCTCAGGCTGCAATTTATGTTCTTTCATTATTTAGTTGTGATTAAAATACAATAGTCATGAGGGGACAAGTTTGACTCCATTCTGTGTGTATAGACTTCAGTGCACTATGGCAGTGCCACCTGCTCAGAGTTTTTTCTTTATTAACACAGCTTTCATACTGAGTCCAAAGCAGAATTACTGGGAGAACAGCAGGAAACTTGCTTATATGTTTATGATAGCTGAGGATTAGGAGGAAGGAAATGGGTGATTCAGGTTTGCTTCTGAAGCCAAACACTAAAGCAAAGCTGGTTCTCAGGAGGGAGGAACGTGAAGAATACTTGGGAGGAGTATGCAAGTGATTCCTGTGTTATTTATAGTGGGGAAAAATAGTGTTTACTGCCTCAAGAAGACTCTGCAGATTCGCCTGCAGATGTAGATGTAATTGTCTAAACAGGTGAATTTGGGCCCCAATGTGGCCTTGGACCAATGAGTTTGTCTCAATTTCTTCAGGAAAGGGAAAAATCATCCCAAATGGCACCATTTGGTATTGCTACATGAACGTTTGGGACCCTGAAGAGGAGAGCAGCTGAGCAATTCGCAGACTCTATTGTCACTATTTATAAACAGTTCTTTGGCTGGCATTTTTCTTGCCTCCCCTCTCTCACCTTTTATTCTCTTTATTGTGTATATAGATCTCTAAAAAATATTTATGGGCCGAAGTAAAAGCTCTGTCCAAAAAAATGAGTAATGCCATCATAGTTCTTCTCTACCATTTGTTCCTCTCAGGTACTGTAGGTCATACAGATCTTGTCAGTATTTGCTACTGAGCCTAAATATTTGTCCTCTCTCCCACACATTGTCCCCTCCTGAAGGCTGTTACATCAGCTCTAAGCAACTGGTGGATTTGCTCATCCACATGGAGATACAAATCTCTTTGCCTGTTCACTGAGTTGTCTCACTAGAGATACAAATTGGGTAGTTGATGATGCAAAAAATATTGATAGTTGCTTGCCTCAGATCTACACACATAATTATCCTGTTTCTACATGTAGAGATATTAAAAGTTAGTGCTAGTTTCAGTAAATGTGCACACATGTTTTTGAATACAAAATCCTGAATTGTGGGCCTCTTTGCTGAGTAGAATGAACTAGATCAAACACAGCATTTTAAAGCATCCTTTAGCTGTCTTTTCCCCTCACTACAGAGTTTATGTTCTTTGACTGCACTTCCTCTAGTCTATAAGCCACTGCAGAAATTTCAGCCACTGAGCAGCTGCGTGTATGCTTGAATGAAGTGCTCACTGTTACATGTGTCAGCAGGAAAAGATATAAATAGAGCTTTTTTCTCCTTGTCGTGGTACTGTGTTTCTGCTGCATACCCCAAGCCACACATTGCCATTTCTTCTTCAAGTCTGGTATAAAGGGAATACATTTAAGCTAGGTTCAGTGCTACAGTTATGGATCATAAGGCGAATATGAAAAAATGTATGGATTGCAGCCATTTACACCTAGTGCTTAGTGGAACAAGATATGTCAAGATGAATGAATGGCTGATCTTGCTGGTGTCCAGGCTGTAGTGTTGATTCTCTGGCAACTGGCCTTTTGCTGCAGAAGTTGCCTTTTTCCTCTCCAGTGAGGAAATACATTGAAAGAGCTGACAAAAATCCCCTTTTATAGAACTGTCAGGTTTCACAGTCTGAGCATGAAGTTCTTCTGGCTTTATGCTGCCCTGCTGACACATGCAGGTCTCACACATCTGCAATGAAGAGCTGCTGCCACTGCCACATCACACACCAAATGCAGCCATCTGACAGACCTGGAGATCTGGTGGGTCAGTTGGTTTGCCTGACACTTGGCATTCCTGACTGGGAGAGGAACAGCTTTCCTTGGTATAGCAGGAATATGCATCTGTCATCATGTGATCTGTCACATGTGATCAGCATCACACATTAGGATCCCATGAATCTGAGTGGTCTTCATTTATTAAAATGTACTGGGACAAAATACCCATTAAGCTACTATTCCAGATGCAGAGTTCATAATGTAACAAGCCCACTTTCCTCCACAACCTGCCCTGGTAGTGGTGTGACTGAGGAAAGATGCGGGGAAAATAGAATCTGAAATGAGATGTTCTTTGAGGTGGGAGAAGGTTTGGCCTGTTCCAGGAAGTGTAAGGACTGCTACAGGAGGTCCTTGTTGCATATGGTTTGGAGTTAATAATATGGTCTCACTTCACTTTTGCAACACAAGTCAATCCTTAAATTGTCCCCTAGAGATAAGCATCTCATTTTTTCTACAGTTGCTGAAAGAAACTTTGTCTTTGCATTATCTATGTTCATATCTGTTAAAGGGCTACTGTGGGTAGTAGCAAATCACAGTTTATGCCAAAAATAAGATGAGAATGAGATAAGATAAGAATCTCTGCGTATCCTCCCTGTCACTGGCTTCCTTTCTGGTAAAGGACTGCCCTGCACAGTGCCCCATCTGCTGCTATTCAGAGAGGTGCCAATATTACAGTTTGGCATACAGAAGGCTGCTACTTTATGTTAGTCTCTGTTGCTATCAGGAGTTGGTGTCTGCATTGTTCCAAGTGCACTTACATGTAGAGTGTACATGGAATAACTAAGATGCTAGTCACTCATCTCCTTAACAATCAAATGACAATTCAAAACAAATGAACCAATTTTATATGCATGTGTATACATGTACATAAAATTACAATGGGAAACAAAAGATTCAGTGTTTAAATATTTAAATATATATTCTACATGTAGATCCTACCAGATGTTAGTATAAAATTCCTTTTCATGGGAAGGATTCAAGAAGAAACAATATTACCTTTAGCTTCCATAGTTTTTAAGATCTTTTGAATGTCTGTATTCTCTGATGGCTTGTCCTGGTCATATGACAAGTTTCCTGGAAGGAAAATAACTATGATATCAATCCAGATATAGTCTGCATGTGATTTTCTCCCTGCTGTTTGATTTAAAGGAATCACAACTACAAGAAAAGTGAATTTTTAAAAACTTAGTCAAGAAAAGAATTTTTTCTAATTCAGCCTCCATTAAGCAGTAATGTAGAAATAAAGTGCATTTTCCTTACTCTGCTATCAGTCATCCGTTGTGATGTGACAACCCCTGTACTTTATGTGTAATAAATCATTTCCCAAATTTGATCTTCATGTCCATTTGAAGTCAGTTCTTCCACTTTTAAAATTTCCTTTGGACAAGTGAAATGGCAGGCATATTATAAAAATATCTTTCTGATACATTGCTAAGAGTGTTTGAGTAACGCCTTTTCTGAAAGAGACTTCATTAGCATGCAAATGAGTGGTTCATTAGTATAACGTAAAGCATCATCTTCTGTGGAAGGAAAAGCCTGATCCATTTCTGTAGTGAGGGAACAACTCTTAGCCTAAAGTCTGACTGGGACTATAAAATTAAAATCTAAATAATTAAAATATAAGGTAGGTCATTTATTAACTCTTAAACTGGGATGATAAGGGTGAGTCTTTGCATAACAGGCTCTATTCTGAAAAGGTTACTGCACTCACAAAGTAACAAAGATGGCTTTACCCAGTTTTCTTAAATGTGTTAAGCATTGAAATCTTTACATTTACCATCTGATGAGTGTTTAAGAAAGAGAGTGTAGTGCTGGAGACAGAGTAACAGAAGGGATCTGCACCTTTCTTAAAATGGCTGTTGCAGTGTGGTGCCGTCCATTTTAAGCAGCCGACACTTTTGAACTCATCTTTACTTAACGATACTTTAAAAATCTTAAAAATCTGTAACTGTGTATTATTTCCCCTCAGGTAATCTCTTTGTTAAATATATTTTGTTTCAGCATTACATGGTCTTTACAGTGCATCATTTAGCAGTTTGTAGTTCATGTGACCAAATTCATATACTGTGGAGCAAGCATTGAACAAATTAGGAGGTGCATAAATATGTTTAAATCATCTTTCAATAGAGCCAGAGTATAACTGCACAAAGGTCTATTAACTTTAGCAGAGCTACACAGATACACATCTGCTGAGAACATAATTCAAGATTTTCATGATAAGGTTCAAGCAGGTACTGTCCTCTTAAGAGAGGACCCTTTTAGCTGCAGGGAAAGGCAAACGGGTAGAAGGTTTGGAGCCATGCCATAGTAGTTCCAGACTTCCAGCTCCCAGTGTGGTCAATCTGGGTCATCTCATCAGTACAAAAATAATCTCCTCTAAAAGATTAAAGCACAGATGACTGTAAATTAACATAATATTTGGATTTTCCTACAGTCCAAGAAGTCCTCCAAGTGTGGACTTGAGACCACTTGAAAGAGCCAAGCTATTCCTGCAGTAAGAGGATGAATGTGGAGTGTCTTCTCAAGGTCCTCTCCATTTTTTCCTCAGAGACGTTTTAATGGATTCTGAAAAATGGAGAAATTTTGTAGCATACTTATCCAGGGGGCTTATCATATTGTATTAGCAGTTACGCATCACATTTAATTAAGTTTCCTTTTTGGCTGATGTGAAATGTTATATTAGCTCCATTCATCCCATATCAGTAAAAAGGAAAAATAATGGGATATGATCCTAACGGGAGATGATAGGAGGCTGTTAATGTGAAGGGCATATTGTACAAGGAACAGGGGACTGCAACTGCCAGATTCTGTTCTGAGGTCTGCAATATCTTCATCTTCACAGACAGGGTGCAGCTTTCTGTGGTAGGTATTGAAGTAACACATCTGTTCTAGGCCAGGTTGCTGGCTAGCAGCCATGTCAGTGAGAATGAAAATAGACATCAGTTAGAATTTGGTTAATTGGCTTTCAGAGGAGGATAACGTTTACAGAGGTACTGCAATAAACTAGCCAGAGTAGGTCAGCTAAGGGATTTGTTAGGTCTAAGCTGATTTTAAACACCTGTATGGTATAGTTTACGTTAAAAAAAAAAAAAGAAATCCTATGAGGAAAAGGAAACCAAACTGAACTAAATAGCAATAATACCCTTCCTTCCTCTTTATGGTCCACATAGAGAAAAGGCCAGCTTCAGCCTTAATCCTTGAAAAAACAGTAAAATGACCCTTTTATTTGTGATCACAGCCACAGGGAGCCAGGGAAACAAATTCCAAATCTGAGGTTCCGAGCACAGAGCTGCATCTAACCTCTGAGACAAGACACTGCATTTTCCGCTCTCTGAAGCTTTGTGCATTTTTTTAAAAGATGACCGAAACAGAAAGCTTCACATTGCAGTCATCTAGCCTGGAGATTATGATGGTTTGGGCTGCTGGGATGAGAACCATATACGAGAGGAAGGATTGAAGCCTGTAAGCTAAACATAGAATGAAAAAAAAAAGTGTTATCTCTGGAGACCTTTTCTTTGGAGTCTGTGATCTATTACTATGTTCTTGCTAAACACACACGTTTAAAGCAGAGGCCTCTAACAGCACTGAAATAAATGTGTCCCTTTTCTTCTCACTACCACTGCAGTTGTCCAGTTGGTTAGTTTAAAATGAAGTTCTGTTTTGAAAGACTAAAATTGATGCTGCAGGGTTCCTTAGTTACTGCCTTTCTATTAATTTGTTCAGTTAAATAATTAAATAATTCAGTTTAAAACATTGGATTTCTTTTACCTACCAGCACTGGGTTTTAACAGCCATGCTGGGCTCTTTCCTCTATGCACCAATCATAATATGGACTCTGCTAAAGGAAGGTGCCTATCTGCAGCAGGTTTTCACAGCTGTAAAGATTGATGGACATGAATAAAACCATGCTAGTCATGACCAGGAGGTCTGATGTGGATTATATGCTAAGAGAATATCTAATCCTGTCTTCCGTCTTCCCTTCAGGCTAACCTGAATTCCCCTGACCTGCAGTTTTCCTGCTTTGGGGAATCAGTCATGGATAGCCATAGAAATAGGGGCTGTATTGGCCACAGACAGGAGTTGAAGTTATTGATCCTATGATCGCCCCATAGAAGCAGAGTGGCCTCCAGTGGCAGGAGAAGGCCATATAGATAGTGCGTCTGTGCTGTTGCATTCGGTTCAATAGCTCATCTAGCAGAGAATGTAAAGGGGCTGTATGCAGAATGCAGTTACATGCTGCAGCACCAGCCAGCAAACTCTGCTTCATCTGTGCTGCCTCCTTTTCCCCTTCATAGCAAGATTTATGATGTTCTGTGAGCCTGTTGTCCTTTGCATAAAGGTGCTCGTATGCAATAATTAAATTATTTTTGTTTAAATTTGACAGAACACAGTAACCAGAACCAGCTTTCTATAATAGAGAGCATGCAGTGCACTGATCTGTTCCTAGCGTTTGGAGCTCTGGCTTCTGAAATGGCTTTTGCTTTCCTTGCAATATCTCACATTTTATATCATAGAGGCAGCACCCTTACACAGTACCAGTCAAATGAAAGCAGCTAGAACATGACCTCCACAGACAGAGGGGCTCGTATGATATCCCAAACTTTTGTAGACAATCCGCAGCTCTACCTATATGCCTCCCAATCTCATTCTCTTCCTTTTTGTTCACCTAAGATTGACTCCTGGAGTGGTGGCCCAGTCTGCCATTACCGAACTCTACCTGGTCTTTCCTCAAAAGGGTCTGCAAATTTGCTTAGGCTGAATTGATTTATAATGTAGAGTAGGTGAGAAAGTATCTTAAATCTGCCTAAATATGAACACAAAATAAAGCTGAGCTTTTCCCACTGCCTTCCCTGCCTCCACCTATATGAATTATTATCCTTCTGTCTGCTGAGTGTCTCCTGGAGCAGAGAGAGATCTGCTGGACTCCTCAGTAATACACTGTGCAGGCCTATCACATCAATTCAATAACCACATGATAACAGCAGGAAACAAAAAATACTTCAAAAGAAGACAAGGCTGGAACTAGCAAATATGTTTAAACAAGAGTCCATATTCAAACTTAAACCTTTTTTGAGTATTGCATTTCCTTTTCAATATGTTTCTGTTGTTTTGCTTTGAATGCATGACTTTTTTTTATGTTTGCAGGTAATGAAAGATGTATTTGCCCATAATAGCTGCTAAGAAGCTGGTTTAATATATCAAAATATAGGAACTTATATAGGTGTTACTCTTAAAGCTAAATTGCATTCCTGCCAACTGAAAATTAGAAAAAATGAAATTAATGCTGGCTTTTCATCGCAGTAAATATAACAAAATAACAGATTACCTTGAAGTTAAGATAGCAGCAACTTCTGATATTTTGAACTTTAAATTGCAGAGCAAATGCTGCTGAGGGCTGCGTAGCAGAACCCGGGAACAGCAGAAAGGATCGTTTTTCGTAGACAGAGATACATGGAGCAAAGCTCTCAAGCATGTTTTTAGGTCCCTACCTAAATCGGCCTGGTTTTGAGGTGTGTCAAGGAAATTCAGGATTTGGGGCAGGAGAACTGGGGATGTTTCAGAGAAGCATCAACCGCTGTCTCCACCGTGGGACTTGGGGCCGCTGTGGCTCGGCGGCAGGCGGGCTGGCCCCGGCCGGCCCCGGGGGAGGCTCGGCGGGCGGCGGCGGCGGCGGCGGCGCGGCGAAGGCGCAGCGGGGAAGGGGCTTGGGCGGGGAGGCCGCTCCGCCGCCGGGCCCGAGGGGAAGGGCCATCCCCGGCCGGCTCGGCGATCCCTAGCCGGCGGGCGCGTAGCTGCAGCCGGGGGCTAGAGGGAGAGCAGCCTCCCCCCCCCCGCCCGGGTCCGATGTCCCTGCTTTACCCACTGCCGTTTGCCTTACTGTTCGCATCAAAACGAGGGCACAATGGTTGGTGCTCTAGCTGCCCATACTGTATTTACAAGGCATTTATAAGATGAAAATGATCGAGTTTTAAGTATGAACTCTTAAAAATTGTTACCGTGGGCCTGCAGACTTTGCCAAAAGCACAAACAAAAATCTATCTACCACAGGCTGCAGGAGCTGTGTCCCCCTGACAGCTCCTGCGCGTAATGCAAATATTCGTATGCTGCATCCGCTAGAGTCCAGCATCTGATTGCTGCTGGAAGGACAATGCAGAGCAGCCTGGATGTGCGTGCGTGCAGTTTCAGTGATGCAGCAGATGAAGGTGCAGTTCTCAGTTTGGTGAGGAAAAGGTTAAAGCTTTTGCTGAGCAGGGAGTAACAGACAAATTCTGCCAGTGGGAGCAGGGGTGGGTATAGGTACAGCGTTAGAAAGATGTTATCTGAGAAGGTTGATGGTTTTGTTGGCGGAAAAGCCTCTTTTTGTGAAGAGAGAGTGATAGGAGCTTGGGGCTACAGAAGCCTTACTCTGCTTGCTTGCTCAGCAGCTGTGAGAAGCCATTTACCCTGTGTTGTGCTCTGGCTGCAGCAGGTCTGTGCTAGCAAGAAAATCCATTTTTTGCTGTTATATATCTCAGAATATGCTGGCAGAGCTACTTGATATCTAAGATAAACTACTTTAATACACAGACATATAAGATTGTTTTCTTATAATGAGATAGATCATCACTATTTAAATTAAATTTAAAAGTCAGCATGAACAGTAACCTGAGCCTGAGCTGGAAGTGACCCCCATGCCTGCCCCCTGCTTTGTAGCTGGATGCTGGAGCAGTGGGGGGTTAGGGATCTCACACAACATATGTGCTATAATTACCCTGTTTAATGTTACTGACTTTAAATCCAGGCAAGGGATTAAAGCCACAGACTCTTTGATGGGGAAAAGATTTCATTTTGTTCATTCATCCTGTCTCTTAATCATTAGTCAGAACAAGTCAAACAGATGAAAGGGCAGAGAGCAAGAATTATTTATGTGTTTTCTCTTTAAGACTCCAAATTAACATGGTCCTTAGAGATGGCTGAGACTGTTTGTCAAACTGAGAGTTAAAATGGTTCAGCTTTGTTCTGGCTGAATCATTTCCCCATCTTTCAGTTCAATATGTGTCATTTTTTAATGCTGATGATGGGTTTTTACTTGCTTTTTTTGGTTTGTTGTTGTTGTTGTTGTTTTAAAAAAAAAGATTAAATGGACATTTTAATCCAGAAAAGGCTTAGGGAAGATCAGTGAAGCCAAAATGTCTGCAGAGATCCTCAGAATGAAACGGAGAGGGTTTTTCAGTGCATGCTGCCTGCATTTGATGTGCTGCTTCAGAATCAGTTCAGGATGTCAGACTCTTTATAACAGTGAATATTCATTATGCCTGCCAGAGGCAGAAGCTACAGTCAGCATCGGCAGAGGAGTCAGGGAAGAGAGAAATCAGGTTAACGGACTAGCTTTCTCTGCAATTTGTTTCCTGCTTATAGCCTGATCTCCATTTTAAATAAATTCATTTAATTAGTAAGTGTGTTGCTACTCTGACCTGGGGACAGAAGGGTCTGTGATTAATGACAGGGGCTATTCCTAGGCTCATGGTTCTGGTGGCTAGAAAATTTGTTCAAAAAGATTTCACTTAAACTCAATAATACTAGATGGTTTGATTGAAAGCTTTTGTCTGAATGACCTCTTGGGTCTATGAGCCACCAAATTTTTAGAGACAGAGACAAAGCGGTGAATGGGGAAGGGTGGAACAGAATGAAAGCAAGCTGCTATCTTGGCTGAGTATGTCACATCGTCAAAAATGTCTCTACAGGGAGACAGAGCTGCATAGAAATGCCTCCCTCCTCTCCCCCTTCAGCAGGGGCACATCTCTTCTCACACTGACTTAGCCGTCTTCTGACAAAGGTTCTTTAGGAAAGCAGCAGAGGCATAGGAGGTAGAGACAATATACGTGACACTCGTAATATATGGTCAGCTCGCATTATCGGAAGTGAGCACCACCTGTTCCTAGTAAACACCAGATTGTAGCTTTGGGGCTATACAGGGACAGGAAAAGCACAGATAGCTCCTCAAAAGAGAGTATTGTCACTGCGATTAAAAACTCAGCACTCTTTACCTAGTCTTGATATGATATCGATTTGTGGGCTGAATGATGCCATGTTCTGTGAGTAGGCATTTTTCCCCAACCATAGAAGACATCTCAGTTTCAGACTGTTTATACCCATCACTCAGCATTTCGACTTTGTTCCTCTTACATATCAGCTCACATGGTTTACAAGCTGATGAAAGGCAACCCTGCAACTGAGTGAATTCACAAATATTGCCTTTGAAAAGACAGCACTGTAAATCTCAGTGACAGACCTGTATTTCAGAGTCTTTCAGCAGAATATTATTCAAGACCCAAACTGTGCAGGTATCATTGCTGTTGTAACTGAAATGTGGCCTTCTGAGGAGTGGAAATGAAGCATCCTTTACGGTATTGCTGATCTCACTCGGGTATTTCTGAACAGATGGTGCCAATGCCTGCCTAAATGCATGGAGAGATTAGGGCTGAGAAAGTGGCCTTATCTTGCAAATCTTTGAACAGGATTTTTATGACTGTCACTGTTAAAGAGATTAGTTTCCTACTTCATTTTTTGGAATACTCTGGCATGGTCTTCAGTAAAACATCCCCCAAACCGTGATGTTGCTTGCTTTGCTTCTGAGTGTGCACTTTGAGAGTGCTTCTGAGGACACTTTGCATTAGCCACCCAAAAGTTAGTTGTCTAGTTTAAACTGGCTGTCTGGGCATTATTTGTGGTTAATGAAGCAAGGTAAGACAGCTCCAGGAGAGAGAGGACAGGGACAGAGATAATTCTTTCCATCTAAAAAATAGACATTTAAACTAGGTCAGTTGAACTGCTGCCTGAGGGTGGTTATCTATAGACTGTATTGAGAACTAGATTATATAGTTTAGATTAGATACCTGCTTTTTAGATGTCTGAAGTTAGGATGGGGAAACCTCATCCTCTGTATCACATCTAAGAAAAAAAAAAAATAGGTGCCCACAGTTTAGGTACTAAAGTTAACTTTTAGGGATCCCATTCCTTGTAGGGATCCCAGGCAAACCTTGTGCCTGGGCTCCCTGTACCCAGCATGGGGAAAGTTGAAAGTTGGTTGTCTTTGAAAAATCTGCACGCTGAGATCAGGACTGCTTGGAACACAGCAAAGAGAAGCAGTGTGCTCAGCAGGGCGACTCATCTCATCTGCAACCTGCTACCTTTCTGAGATCTTTGAGCTTATGATACCTGCATAGCACTGGGTTTTTTTAAGGACTTGTTGAACATATGCTTACTGACTGTAATTTGTGTGCTTTTCAAGTCATGTGAGAGGTAGAAGGCTGCAGCATATGACCCATAAATGCCTCTGGAAGAGAAAAAGTAGCTAGACACCATACCCTACTGATTCAAGCTTTCAGCTAGTTGAGTTTAGGATGTGTTTTTTGCATCTAGGTCTGCTTGTGCATTTCAGATAACAGTCACTGGACAGAAAAATAAGTATTTTGGAAGAGAATTTAAATGTCCTTTCTTCCCAACTAAACATATGAACTACTTGACATCAGCCTATCTTTTTGTAGCTCCCTCTCAGAAGTATGCTGAGACACTTGTATTTGGTCAGAGCACAAAAAAATGGAAGAGGTGAAAAGTTCATCCTTCATTTTAGTGTGCACACATACAGGCGAAGAAGCATGAGGAGCTGCAGGTGCAGCCTAGATTCTGGGCTCTGCTGCATGCATGCACTTTAAAAATAAATTATTTGGCCATTGAATATGAAGGCTGCCATATTCCTTGAGAATAAGACAAGGAGGAGGGGAGCAGCCTCCAAAGTAACCCTTTGCGAAACATCAAAAAATGTCCAGACTGTGCTTTTTTGTCGACTTTGATGAAAACATACTTAGCTGCAGGAAGAAGAGAAGTATAACATTTTAAATTAAGTGGTATAAATATAGATGCAGGATTTACTTTATTTAGCTATTTCTCTAAGTTTGATAAACAGCTTTAAAGCATTTAATAAGAGCCAGAAAAAAGGCAGGAGAAGCATAACTAATCATGTCAAATGTAAAATAGCATCTAAGTGGAAAGTTTTTGTTCTTAAATTCCCACTGATTAGAAACAGAACAGTTGTTTAAGGGGGCTTTGGAAACTAGAAGGTAAGTGATGTTTATGCTTGATCTGAAATGCCTAAACATACAGCACTGTTGATACAGCTGAACTGTGACCTTCCAGCCTGCCAATCCAGATAAACATACACGTTATCAGGTAAATCAAGCAGAAATTAAATTTCCTGAGAAGTCTGCTGAAGCTCCACTCCTAGGAAACGATGATTATTAACTCATTAAGTTCTGTCTGTCTCTGTCTTTTTGTACGTGACTTCTCCACACAGCTGTAAGCATAATTAGTTTCCTTTGGCTTAGTGAGTATTAAGGAGTATTAATATGCTTAGTTTATAAGGACAACAAACATATTCAAGGACCAGGAAAAAACACAAAAATGCAGGCAAACCCTTTAGTTTTTGGGTTGACAGACTCCTGATTCCAGGGTAGATATGATGGGTTTGTTGTGTTTGGTTGCATTATGTCAGATGGATTTGTGATAAATGCTACTAACTTCATCTGGTGAGTGGATTTGTCTAGGCAGAACCAGATTAAAGGGTCAGTATCCTGTTTTGAATTAGATTTCAATAATGCAGACGTGTATACGCACCCTGTTAGGCTTGCAACAGTTTTCACGCAAAGAAAAGACACCGTACCTCAAGGATGCCTGTATCCTTAAATGGGTCTTGCAGGTTACCATTTTTATGTGGTAAGATGGTTAATACAAAGTCATTGTCATTGCCTCATGTCCTGCCCCCAACCTAATACGGTCAAGTGGTCCATAGAGCATTGTAACCCTATACACTTCAAAGCAGTTTCTAGACTATTCACCATCACAGGGCTCTCCCCAGCCCAGAACAACAATAGTTCACAACTGATTTGAGGGCACCTTCAGCTGTTCCTCTGCCAGCAACAGGAAAAGAGCAGTGGATCTGGGCCAGTGTTATTTGGAATAAGTGCTGCATGGTGGTGTTGGGAAGGAGAAAGATCTTATTTGTCAAATAGGGCTTAATTTATTGTGTACAATGTGAAAGCTCAGATTTTTGTATTGCTGAAGAAAGACAATAGATTCATAATTTGGAAATAAGCCAAGACACACAATGTTCAGCTTTGTAACTTATTATTTCAAAGAAACAAAAGATATGAAATGTACCTGACCAAAATACTTTATTAAACACAAATGAAGCCTGGAAGTTCTTATTAATGTGTTGGGTAGGAAAGGGCTTGTTAGGATGTAGCTGTTACCAACAACAAACATTCAAAAAGCCCTGAAATTGATAGGTAAGGCCATAAAAAAATTTACAGGAAAGCTGCAATTGAGGAAAAAATACAGCAAGTTCCATGTTAACAATAACTTAAAAAAGAAATTTGAGAATAGGAAGATTAGGTTAACATCACTAAAACAACTTCAGCAGTTCCTGGGAAGAATATAAACTCCAAGTCAAATCTTCATCATCAAAAACAGTCTTAGGGGAAAAAGAAGTGTACAGACTCTTCTATTACTTAATTAAACATTACATTGTAAAAATAGTCATATCCCCTTTTTACAAAGATTCCATGTGACAAATATATTATACAGATGTCCTCTTTAGTTTTAAAGTCAGGAAAGCCTTATGTCTGCATGCATGACATGTATGTTATTTCATAAAATAGAGAACTGTATGAACAACATAACAGAAAATAGAGAATCATAAAACAAGAATCAGAAGTACCAGAGATGCTGTTCATTTCATGGAATGACTGCTAAAGCAAATACAATATACTTCATTACCACTACAGTGGTGCAGAACAGTCAGTACATGAGGTTTATTGACTAGCATCTTCTGATTTGGCAAACACTGGAGATCTCCCCCTAGATTGTTTACTGTGGTTCCTCTTCCTGCCCTCCTTCACCAGTGGGAGACCAAGGATTCCTACTGTGTTTGTTTTCCTCCTTCCTGTGCCCTGTCTCCTCTTCCAAGTGATGCGAAACCCCTCCGTACTCTTTTCCCATGTCTTCTTCATAGTGATGCAGATCTCCCTCCTCTCGTTTGGAAGAGCTTTACCTATGGAACAAGACAGTACTGATGCAGAATGCAATGGCGTTGAGACTTAATCAGATCCATGGTATTGGCACTGTGTGTGCAGTATTGTAAACATTTGTGTGTAGGCAGGAGTGTTACTAGTGTGACAGGTCCTATAATTGTAGTATCACACTTTTAGAATGTAGACAAGAACATTCCCATCAGATTTGAGGGCTTTAAAATCAATGCATAAGCATCACAGTTTCCCCAGATCAGAATCCTTTAAGTACATAAAATGATACGGTAAAGTGAATATGTGGTTCCTGTTCAAAATTGGGAGTTACTGTAAGTTACAAAGAACTTTCAAAGTTTAAGAAAAAAGAAAACAGCTACTTTTTAAGACCTTCCTTATCGTAGAAGAACACAGTGTGCGTCACATCTCATTACGCTAGAAAATTGCTGTTGTTAGAGCAACATACATAAAAATTTCAATCTGACTGGCTCAATCTTGGAAAAATCAGGGAAGTAAGATTAAAATCTTGTTTCATAATGCAAGCTTAAAGTTGGTGACAGAGCTTCACTTTATATTTGCCTATATAATACTGTGGTCTGCCATTCTGCCATGCCTGTTCATAGTGCCAAGAGATAGTCAGCAAGCTCTAGTGTTTCTCAGCCTTGATGTTGTGGTACTACAATGGGAAAAAAGGAAAAGAAGCATAGTAGTACGGACTTTTCAGTTTGCAAACTCACTGCAGTATTGCTTTCCTTCTAAACCATTCTTGACAGCTCACCACATTTTTGGCACTAGCCCTCTCTGTTTCCCCATTTTGCATATGATTTCATAGTTTAGAAGAATTTTCCAAATCTTTTACAAGAGACACCACATTCCCTTGCAAAAGGGAACAGGTTGTTAGAACCTCACCTTGAAGAAGACTGTGAATATTTCTGAGACCAAGTTTTGCACCCCAGTTGAAGGAGTTCTGCAGTGTCTCTACGCAGGCAATTCAGCTCACTCCCATTTTTGCTCCATGACCCTGTCTGCAGATCAGCCACACTGCATACATACTAGTTTGCTCTCAGGCTCCTTTCTGGGGTGCACCATCTAGTTGCCTCCATGGGGAATCCTGGACACAGTTGACAAGATAGTTTGCTAAGGGGTCCAGCATGGATGTGCACACTGCCAAGTTTGATTGCCTCTGACCTGAACTGTGCTCTAACACAGTCCCAAAAGGCTTGGCACCATCAAACATACCTTTGGTCACTCAATACACATGCTTGGGTACTGTGATAGAAAACACCGCTCTGATGGGCTGCAACACAGCGATATCTCTATTGCAGGCACTTCAAATTCAAAAGAAACATAAAGAATAATTGTATTCAAGGCACCACATGAGATCCAGAGCGTGTTGGGCCAAACACTATGTGGGGTGGGTCAGTGCGTACTAGCATTGAGCGCCCAGGACCTGAACCAGTCAGTACCACACAGCTGAGCATCCAGGTTCTCGCACTGTTGCAACCACAGAATCAGCATAGACCCAGGCTAAAGCTGTAGCTTTTTAATAGGAATCTGATAGTCACTGAGTGCTTGCCTAATGATGCTTTAAGCTTTTCTTGCTGTTTTTACTTTTTCAGAACCTGAGGCAGGAGAGGTGTCCCCCCCAGTGGGAGCTGGTGTGAACAGCAACAGCTGGACCTTTAAATTTGGACCGGGCAATCCCAAACAAGGTGGTCCTGGTGAGTTGCCAGACAAATTCATTATCCCAGGATCTCCTGCAATCATCTCCATCCGGCAGGAGCCACCAAACAGCCAAACTGACAAAAGTGACTTCATTACCTTTGGCAAGAAGGAGGAGACCAAGAAAAAGAAGAAAAAGAAGAAGGGAAACAAGACTCAGGAGAAAAAAGAAAAGGGGAACAGCACCACTGAGAACAGTGACCAGTGAGGGGTTTATACTGAAAGAACCCCCTTAGCCAGTTTTTGTAATAATGGCAGATTTCTCCTATGTAGCAACTCCCAACTTCTTCCTACTGTTAACAAATTTCCTGTATGTACAGACTTCAGAAAATCAGCAGGAAATTCACAGTGTCTGTCTAAATTGCTTAACAGGTTTTTGTCTTAAAAGCTTTATTAAGTCTGGTGTTAACTCTTTTTCTCCACTCTGGCTTGTTTTCAGAATCTAAAAAGCAGACACAAGTTTCCTTTCTCCTACGCCGAAAAGGAGAATCTTCACAGTACAGCCAGTGAGAGGTTGGACTCTCTGCACTGTGGTTCCTGTGCTCCTGTCTTGATGACACTTATAGACAGGTTTAAAAGTTTTAATGTTGTGCACCCTCTATCTGATTGGAAATATTTGTGTGCAGATGTCAGCTAGGTGATGTGAGATCAGATTATAAGACGCAAGAAGAGCTGATAAATATGCAACAGAGGAAACACCTAATGAACAAAAATGTTCCAAGATGTTCGGGCTGGGAAGGAAATGTCTGAAAGGAGATGACCAGACTTTTCAAATCTAGAGAAGTAGCTGTGTGGGAATACTGAATCCTGTACATGACGTATTGTACACACTTCTGCAAATCAAACCTCACATTTACAGCTCTTTAAGATACCATAAATTATATCTCTTACCAAGCCATTGGGAATATTGTCCCTTAAAGCCCTGCATTACCCTGGCAAGGCTAGTCCTCAGAGTGTAAGAAGGGCAGGGCTGACATCCCAGGAATGTAACTGACTGTGATGCTCTGTGTCCCTATTTCCACTCTAACATTATTTTGCACATTATGTCTCTGAAAAGGTCAGAGGTTTTCCACAACACATATGCAAAAGAGAGAGAAAAGAAACATGTTAACTATGCTATTTGTTGTTTGAGATATTTATTTATAAAGAAATATAGCTGTAAATGTTTAAAAAATGATGCCCTTTAACCCAAACAGAAGTCAGACTAGAGCCATTATAAATTAAATTGCTGCTATTAAAGTGCTTTAGAAAAATTGCCTGAAACATCTGTATTATATCGGCCACTTGCCAATAACAGCTTTATTCTGTCGGGTCACTTGGGGGCTGCCTCTTGCATGTGTGAATAAGTACAATGATTTTTTTTTTTGCATTAATATGCACTTTGAATACATATTTGCAAACTGTCCTAATATGAAGAAACAGAAGCAAACTCCTCACACAAATGGATTTACTAACCTGCTAGCTCTGTGCAGTACCTTGGTGTTACCTCCCACACACCCTTTTCTGATTTTAGTTTTACTTTTATATGAGATTATGAATTGCTGACCCTACTAACACTCATTATGTAAAATTCAAGTACTGTATGTATGCTGTATGCTCTTATAAGAATCCTGAAATATTTATTCTGTGCTTGTGTATGTGAATGTCAATGCAACTATTATTAGGGTGGACTTTAAGCTTTACTGTTGAATGTAAATCCATTATTTCTTTTTTGTACACTTGTGAGAAGGTGGAGTAGTGTTAATTTTTTAAGCCACTGTTGATTATCAGTTTTTGTGTATGAAACACAAGTAAAATATCTTTCTTAAATCAAGACATGCATGCATTTTGGGATTTATTGGTAAGCATCAGTGAAGCTAAAGCCCTATGAATTTAAACCTAAGGGTATAAATGGATTATTGACTGTGATGGAGGATGTGGAAATAAAACCAATACATGTACTTTTAAACAGAATATAGCTGATGAGGGAACTCCAAGGAGTTTTCTACTTTATTTTACATTCACAGAATAAAGCTCAAGTGTCCTATTAATTGAAACTGTTTAAGAAACTACACAGCTCTAAAATTTCTAACAGTCCTTTTAATCTAGGATCAAAGAGAACAACTGGATTTCTTGAGACATGCCCTGCATGTTTTAAGTTCCCAGACTGCTGACAGTTCAGAATAGGTCAATTATCATTCATTTTAAAAACCTGCAGCAAGTCTTAAGACATCACAGAAGGTAAGGCTTTAATGAAAGAACTTCATATCTCAAAGCATGAGCTTTATGAATGACAAATGGCCTCATGTGGTTTATTCAGAATTTTCTTTTGCTATCAGTCTCATATTACTGGCAATAAAAGAGACTATGTTACTTGAGAAAAAAAATCATTGATTCGGTTTTGTAGGCTAACCAAGAGGAAAAAGCATAAGTTGTGTGTGTGTGTGGGGGGGGGCTATTAATTTTTCAGCCTTGCAAATGATATGCAAGTGTCCTATGTAAGTATGTTTAACTTCTTTTTCCATTTGGTGATCTAAAGCAAGAGTTCCCAAAATGTTCATAAACTGGAGTTACAGTGTTAACTTAAACACGTGAAAGGATGCTGTTGTGTTGTACTATAGATCAGAAAGTAGTTCTTATCAACGCCTCTGGCAAAAATGCACAACACAGATATAACTCTTACAGGAATCTTTAACATTTTATCTCTTTTTGCTTTTGCTTGAATAAATTATAAATTGACCAAAGGTAAAAGAGAGTAGGGGAAAAGTAATAAAAATTTGCACTTATTATGTATTATTTTTGTTGATATGTTTTACCACAGTTTTCAATAGTTTGCTAGCGGTCTCATCTTTTCACCTTTTGTCTTTTGGGTGCTTGTATTTTCCTCTAGTCTGATTCTTCCATTCTGATTCATCTTCCAGTCTGATTCATCTTCCAGTCTGATTCTTCCATTTTTCATCAGTGTTCCGGTTTGAAGGCTTTCTTCTCTCAGAACAGGTCAAGAGCTGCAGCATGTCTCTGATTTGCCCATTTTAACACAAAATTACATTTGCCAGTGCTGGCACTGATGCAGATGCTTACTGCAGGAGGTCTAAGCAGGACTGCTTGGATGGCCTGGTAAGGAAAAACATGAAGACAAGCATTCCTGTATGGAGGTCTGATAGAACAGAGAACAAACTCCTAGGGGAGAGGGCTGCAGATGCTCTTGCTGGAATTCTTTAAAATAAGGCTGGATTGCAGCAGTGAAATATATGTTATACAGATTCACTCTGTATTTTCAGGAGACTGAATCAGATGCCCCACCAGACTTTTTAAAGATTTTTTCCATCTTTGAACCCTCTACTACAACTGGAATACTGAGATGTCTGAAGTGAAATTTGGTTATTTCAAACCTAGTATACAAATGATACCATTGGCATCTTTGGTTTTGGATATCCAGGAAGAGGAGAGAAATGTGATTTATTGAATGAATTATTTTTGGAGGACTGTGGGTTGGGGGGCAGAGTTTGGGTAACACATTCTGCCAGACAGTTTGGGGTTTACGATTTAAATACTGCCCAGCAATGAGAATCAAGACTCAGAGGTGGCCAAGACCAACAGTAATCAAGAAACAAAAGTTTCTTTTATCCTCTTGCTGACAACAAAATGAGCAAGAGAAAAGTACATTGCAGATTTTGGTAAAAAGGAAAATAGCATTTTTTTTTAAACAGTTGAATCCACAGTGCTAAACTGTGAGTACATTGTTTTTGGAAGCGTGTTTTTCATGTATAAAAGGTCAGTGGCCACAGTCAATGGATTTTTATAACAGTTAAGACTGAGTTATGTTGCATATTAATTACATCGTGTTATTATGATGATACCTCATTTTATATTAGACTTGCAAAACATAGTCTTGTGTAGTTTCTTTCTGCTCTGTATTTAGGTCAGGACATCACAGGACAGCCAATTAAAGTTTTCCACTGATCTTATGTAAGGGGAAGAATGTAGCACTCAAAATACATTTCCCAAATTTCATGCATAAAAATCCATTATGGAACTAATTGCAGTCAGCTTTGATATCTTTTAGGATTGTCTTTAATTTCCCCTTCCTCCTCATTCCCTTTATGTGTTTGAAGAACCACTTCCATTTTTGGAAGAAGCCGTTAGGTTGTTAATTGGCTTTCTCCCCAGGAGATATGTGAGTAAGCTACTTTTATAGAACAGTGCTTATTAGTACATGATAAACTGACTACAATTTATATAACATACATAATTCATATTGGTCAGACCTAACCATTTTGAGGTTTAAAAGTCTTAAGGTTTCTGTAAATAGTGTTTCCTCCAGGAAAACTGCTCATTTTATTAGCTGTCTAATCTATATGTAACATATTTAGATACAAAATAAGTCCATGATTCTTCCTGCTTCATTTCACCTAAAACTTCAGTTAGAAAGAGCTTTCTGTACTTCTAAAATTGCCTGTTCTCTAAATGTAATTACATTCTCAAAATGTAAAGTCAGGTACTGCCATTCTTTTACACATTTGGCCTTGCTTATCTTAGTCCAGGTTATGGCCAAGCTTGTGTCAATAACTGGGTAAAATAAACTGTATACAATCTTCCTTCCTTTATCCCATTCTCCCCTAGCAGCAGTTTTGTGGATCCCCTGTAAGGCAGGCACTCAGGAAGGCCATTCTCCTTATTTGAGTCCTAAGGAATTAGTAGATTCCTTGGTTTTGCTGTTACTCAGTTACTATTGGCTGTTCCTTGACACAGAACTCTACTTTTTTAAGACAGTACTAAGAGTCCAATGTTTTCTTAAGGCCCCTGTAAATATTTAGAAGTATCACGTCGGTCAACAGGTTGTCTTTAATCATTAAGTGTACACTGAAGTCCTTCATTTTTTCCTTCAAACCTCTCTGAAGGAGAAATGAGTGAACAACTGAATAGCATTTTGATATCATCATATATAGTTTAATCTGCATGAAGCAATTATATGCCCTGAAACGCATAGGACAGGCGGAGGACTCCAAGCAATACATTAATAAATTGTGTACATAAAGGTCCTGTATGATGCTCACACACACACACCTGAGTGGCTACCTTTGCACAGTACTCATACAACAGATTGGACAAGCTAGGAGTGCATAGTGTAGCTGTAACAAAACAGATGCTGTGATCACGACCTTGTGCTGCTTAAACCAACATACTGGAAAATCAATATAGCTAGCATATAATTTAGCTTTCCATAAGCTGTTGGTATGAGAACACCGTACTCTCAGCTCTCCTGAGTTCTTTCTCCTCTCTATGGTGTCCATCTCTCATTAGAGGATCCATTGGCATTGATGAGCACTTGTAGATATGTGTATATATGTATGTATTTTGTGACATGGTTATGTTGTTATAGAGGATGCTGCAACACCTACTGCCAGGAGTCTTCTTCCTTGGAGATATTCAAAAGCCGTCTGGACACAATTCTGGGCAAAGTGCTCTAGGTGACCCTGCTCAGAGAACTAATAAAGAATCCTTCAGCATGAAGAACTATAGAATTGGTTCTGCCACATGGTGAAAAAAGCACACCTTACACTGCACTATAGGTTCCCTTTCACATCCTCAGACTGCCCTGATGCAATGTCTCTGACACTGAGGTTTTAACACCAAAAGATGACAGAGAGATAGTGAAGTAATCATCTCTCATAATTCACACTATTACAAATGCTTGCCTGACAGTAGTGTCTAGAGCCATGTAACCATTGTCTGAATAAAGGGGCATTATGTTATGTGAAGGCTGAAAGCCCTTTTCACCGGTGTGCCAAGCAGAGGCCCCATTCCAGCATGATGGCCCAATAAACAGGACAAACAGCTGAAATCTGTAAATGAGAGATTTCAGCATGCAAGAAAACAGCAACAATCCACCACCAACGTGTGAGAGGGACACAGCAATGCAAGACCATGAACACCACCTGAGTCTTATACTGAATGTGAGTGCCCAAAAAGCTGCTCTGTGAGCTCTTCAATGAGTATTGCATCAGTGACAGGGCACTATACCTGATTTTAGGCTTTAACACTGAGATGGGATAATGTTAGAGCTGGCCCTGGAGACCATGTTTCAGCTGAGTTCTTGCTGCTAGAAAAATCCTTTGGTGATGCTTTATGGAAGCTTGGCACCACTTGAGCAGTTGAGGAGTGAATTAGAAAGTTCTTGCCCATTAATTATAGGAAAGGTGCTGCACAGAAAACATGACAAGACAGCAGTTACTACAACAAATCAATCACAGCCACCCCATACTTCAATCCTGTAAGAGTTTTCCTGTTACAATAAATCCTTCTCCTTTGCTGGGACTCTAATTCCACTCAGTCCAGTCTCAGTGGGAAAAATGTGAGGGAAGAATAGACTAAAAATGTGTTCAGACATAATTCTATGCCATAATTAAGCCTCCAGTGCATTATAGTCCTGCTTTAGGAGCAGATGAATCACTCCCTCCTTTCAAGAATTTCTTTCCTTCAGTGTCTAAAGAATCCAAGCTAAAGTCTCTCTACCTGTGTCCCCTCCACCCAGGTGCTGAGAGGAGCTAAGAATTGAATCATTTCTGTAGACTAGGGCTTGTGGCCTTTCAGATGACAGCTGCCATACTGGGAAATAAACCTGAAGGCAAAATGCACCAACCCTCCAGGATTATCTACACTGTCAAAGTCATTACAGGCTGATGTCTACCTTCCTCTCCATCATCAACAGTGAAAACAGATTTAAGCTCAGTGAGGATCTAAGATCTCACTATTGTGGGCTGGGAAATTGGGCTCAGACCCTGCTTAGACCAGGCCTGACTCTTCCCAGACACTGTGAACCCCAGCTGCGGGCAGCTTCAGCTGGCTGTGTGGCCTCATGGTGACAGGATGAGGGGGCTCAGAATTGCTGAACTTGCTCTCAAGCCCCTGCCTCACAGTATGGAAATCACCTGAGGTGCAGGATCTAGTGCATGCTAGATAAGGGGCAAGTTTGCAAACATTAAATTTTGGTCATCTTCTTAGAGGGGATTAGGCAGTATTTAGACACTGACATTTGAGAAAGTGATCAAGAATGCTCATGATGGGTGAGTCAAAAAAAAGAAGATTGCCTAACCCCCAGGGTTTGTAAATCTCATTAGACCAGCTGCTTGTAGACTCAGAAAGTTCCCTACATGACTGAATTTAGGCTATCACCAAGCATCACAAAAGTTACCTTGATCTTTCCAAAGCCACATGTAACCGTCTCTTGTTAACCTACTTCATTGCAGTCACAATATAAATACAATACAGAAGATAAGCTGTATCTTACCCTGAAGGGTTTATGCACTGAGAATTGGCAGGAGCAAATATCTTTCTCTGTTCTTAGGGAGGAAATGACATAAAAATGATGAAACCAGTTCTGTTTTATCTGAGAGCTCCCCTCATACACACAGTGGAAGGTCTCTGCTGGCCACATAGGGTCAGATTCTGACCAACAGTGCAAGCAGGGCGAAGGGGAGAAAATCAGGGGTCTCAAACATTTATTAGCAAGGAAGCATGCAGGTACTGTGTGGGTGAATCCTTCTGCAACATTAGAAGATACCAGAGACTCAACATGTAACAGGTCAACTCAGTGCGCTAAATGCACTTACTTTCTGTCAGAGGGAGAGACTGCTCTGCTTATAGATTTTGCTAATGGCCCCCCTGGGTCAAGCAAGCTTTCAAAACGAACAGCCTGTGTCATCCACAAAGCTGTCAAATATACTGTTTGGCTGATGGCAGGAACTGCTGACCTGTGAGTTATATCGCTCCAGTTGTTTGTACCTAAGCAGAATTAAAATTCCTATCGGGTATCTTTGCTGAGTGCCTTTTGTGCACTGCTGGGCTCCCCCTGTGAACATGCCAAGTCAAGTTATGTAGGTGCAGGCGTTCATTAGTGTACACACAGCCTGATGCAAAACATACTCTTAAGTAAATCAAACTGCAGGTAACAGGATATTGCAGTTACTATAATGACAAAGCCTTCACAACCTGATCAATGTTGATGGTGCAGTTAGCTCTGCATTGATTAGCCTGTGAAGTAAAACCCCTGCAGCAAGTGAGTTCACCATGAACTGCTTGGTGCCACAGTGTCTACAGTTACATGAAATAATAAACAGGTCACAGGCAAACTGCAAATATAACCATGCGCAGCCCAAATAGTATGCAGTGCAATAAACACTTGCAAGCCTGCTACACACTCTGCAAGGTAAATGCTAGAAAGGCTCTGTGTCCTGTTAAGTCTTGCTCCACTTTAACATGGAGGGATGCAAGGCTCTTGTCCAGGCTCTCTGACCTTGCTCGTCATATCTATATCATTGCCTGTGGATGCCTGTGGGCTTTGGGCTGCTGGTACCTGCTCTGTGTAAAGTCATTGGGCTGGCTACGAAAACCAGATGTGCTGCCAATCAATGATGGGATTATGGTGGCAAGCAAGCCAGACACCCTAATGCTCACTCACTCACATGGCAGGTAGTGATATGCTTGAGCCTGCGCTGAGTCTGCAGGTTTTCTGCTTTTCTCTCCCCCTCCATCCCCAGGTCTCTTCATATCTCTGCAGACGTCTATCTGCACCAGTGGGCAGCTGGACAAGGTTAGGGCTGCCAGTTCTCTCCTCTGAAAAGGCAACTCAGCCACAAGTCCTATGTCCTCTTATAAAAGCACGTGGGAGATTATTTCTTTCTGTGTTTCCTATGTGATGTCAAACAGAGGATTTGGTGGTGAAAACCATGCACTGTCTCCTCCTGTCTTAGTTCAGCTCCCATAGCTGCCTCCAACAACTCGTTTTAAAATGTTGAATTGGGTAAAATGAGCAAGACTGAATTTGCGTCCATGTCTGGATGCACCTTCAAAACAGAGAGACTGTACAAACTCTTTCTACCTAGACTTACCATGTCTGCTTTTCTTTGCTCTCCTACCCACCCACCCAGCTCAAGCTCAATTTCAGAAAACTATTTTAAATGTTTTGAAAAGCCATTTACCTTCCTTTTTGGCAACTGATAGTTGACAACTTTTTAGTAGTTTGAAAAGGCAAATAGACCAAGGACTGACAAAGACAGAGAAAGTAAACTTCCCCCAAACCCATCTACTAGCTGTCCTGATCCTTCCCTGGCATTCATGACCAGCACTTATATATCTAGGGACAATTCTAGCTGACATACTGAGCCTAAGCATCCTATGGAACTGATTAGCTAACTAGCCCAGAGCCCTTTTTAACATGATGGCTGTTACGGATATGATTCCTGTAGGCAGACACATGACCTACATTTCTGATCATGTAAGGTGATGTCTTTGGTGGTGGTGAAGGATATGTGTTTCAGTTGTTTCCCACCTTCCTAACCAATTCAGGTCAGCCTGTATAACTGGCATGGCTATCTCATTTTCTGTTCAAATAATATGTCATCTACAAGTTGTTTTTCTGTTGTTGTTGTTGTATTTTCTTCCAGATTATTAATTTAGCAGCACTTGGTGAAGAAACAATCCCCTTGAGACTCCCAGCAAAACATCTTTTTGAATGAAAATTTTCTATTTACAGTTACTCGCCTCATTATATCTGTTGTAAGACATTTAGTAGTAGATAATTTACAGCTTTATTATATATGATCAGTGTTGCATAAAACTAAGACACACAAACTGATGTGTCTTTTGTTAGCACAGTTTCCTTTATAAATCGGAGTGATGATCATTAAAAAAATTTGCATTGCATTTATGTGACAAGACCTCTTTTACATAAAATCAAAATTTTAATCTTTACTATTTGCACACTGTATCACTCTTCCCTTGATTTTGCCTGGCACAAATTTCAGGCTCTTTGCCCTATAATTTTCTAGTTCATGCCATTTGTCTTTCACTCTCTTTCACTGGTCTTTCTGCAGTGTTCCAGGAGGTGATAAAATTATCAACCTCTGAAGGGCCTTGAGCCAATTCTTTTATTATTCTAGAATGAAGTTATTGATCTCACCTACCACCAGCTCCAAGTTGATTTATGCATGCAGAAATGTAAAGACATGTAAACAGATGCACTATGCCATATCCTTCATGATGCTATAATGCAGACTTCAGTGGTGTTCTGCACTGATATTCTTGTGCATTTTAAGCAAGCAATTGGCCTGTTTGAAATGACAATTTTTGTCATTAGCTGTGCTGAGAACTAGACAAGAATCTTTTGCCTCAGTTTCCAAACTGTGAACCAAACTTTGAAAGAGAGAGATATTAATGCTCATTTGTTGCTCTTTGTATGTTTTATCTGTATTGACTGTAGTCTCGTCACAGCAGGGATTTATCGTATGCTTAACATAGTAGAACAAAAATTTCCGATGAATGTTCTGGGCCAATACTTTAATAAAATAATAATAGTTAACGAAAAACATTAGAAACATGTCCAAAACTGTTCTATTTTTTGACAGATATATATCTAGTCATTTCTCATCCCCTTCAAGGTTCTGTAGAATGAAACTCACATGGCTTCACAGTGCTTAAATCTTATCTCATAAATAGATACACTTTATTAACCGTGGGGTGCACTGAAGCTAGAATTCTAATGAAGTGTTTCACTCAGTGAAGTGTGGTACTCAATATCAAGCCTCTGCCAAATGCAGTTTGGTGGATGTAGGGAAATGTCACAAATCCAATTGTCAAGGCCTTGCACATGCTGCAGCAAATTGAATCATAAATCCTGCTTTCAAGTATCTGGATTTTCCAGTCCCTGGTGCAAAAAAAGCAAGAAATTCTGCAGTGGCTTCATTTTCAAATTGCTCACATAATCAGTACAGTTCCTCTGAATTGTTTGCTTTAATATTACATTACATGCATGACACTACTTTTTTTCTCAAGAGCCTTGATTTTCCTATTCACAGAAAATAGCCTCATAGAAAGTGTCAAGACAGAAGTTGTTTGCTTTGGGCAATGACGAGAGAAGAATTGGAGCTTTTGACACATGAAAAGATGTGGGAGGAAGTTGTGAATTATTGAGCTTTGCTGCAAACTTGATCAGAAATGAAATAGTTAAAAATATTGATGTTTGAAATACAAACGTTCCATTTCAACATTTTCAGCTCTTCGAGATGTGGCAATTCACATTTCTCTGTCTGGCTGGTGACTTAGGACAACCCCTTCAAAATATGGACATGCTTGTGTCTGTCATCTTCTGTATGACAAGGACAAGTATGAAATAGCAGGAATAAAACAGAAACTTTGATAATGCAATGGGGAAACAGCACAAGTTCTTTCATCAGCCTCTAGCTTTTAACTGTAATGAAATGCAATGTGCCACCATAGAAGTTATAGGGACGTTTGCATTTCTTTTTGCAAAGTTTGCATTTACATTTGCTGACACGTTTTGAAAACTGTGCATTATGTACATTGTTCTCCTCAGGCAGTGGAAGACATTTTCTGCCACAGTCACGTAGATGGACTTCTTCCTCAGATATGTCCAGCAAGGCCAATGTCTTCATAGCACTATATTTTTCTTTTTTCTTTTTTCTTTTTTTTTTGATAGTAGATTACTATGACTCACTATGAATGAGGCTAAGAAAAGACACAGTTAGACATGAGGCATTAGCAGGCACTATTTCTTTTCCACCTGAGCAACATTAATAATTAAGCATCTGTTCTTTTTGCATTTCTGCTGTGGGCAATGACCACATCAGAGCTTATCACATGTATGTGTGAGTGCAAGTGCGGCTGCACAGGTGTACTATTGTTAGAGAAATGGTCAGTAACTGACAATTTTAGGTAGCCACTTGCTTAAGAAATAGATCCAGCACTTTCAGAAAACATTTAGTAATCCCACTGAACATATGTTGCCTGGGTGTTTTCTGTGGGAGATCCCAGACTAAACAGTGAAAACCCTCATTTTACATACTTTTAATGAAAATGTTCTTTTGTCCAAAACAGTGAATCTGGAAATTGAATACTGTTCGAAACAAAAGAACTGCTCAGCTGGGCTTATTGTTTTGATCCAGGTAAGAAATCTTCTGTTTCTTACTAACCTAGTGTCCATATTTTGTGACTTTAAAATTTGATCCCTTGATGATTTTTCTACCACACTTCTCATTCATGTTATTTTTAAAGGATAATACATTATTTTACAAATGATTTTGGCATTTAAAAGGCACCTGAGCTTCTTTTAATACATAGCCTAGGCAAAAGAGTAGGGAAAAGGTTATTCCATGTGCAGTCAAAATTTTGAGCATAAAGAAAGCAGAAAAAAATGTCTTTAACAAGCCTGTAGGAAAGTAATTTGGTCACAGAAAGAGGGAGGAGAACACCTACTAATAGCTGTTTGGAGACTCCAAATCTAAGAACCTAACAGATCAAATTCTAATATTTCTGTGCAGGATAGCAGTATGTTTTTGCCTATGAACTTGAAGTTCCTTTATTAGATTCTTAAATCCTGGGAGAATTACTTTTCAAGCTTATGAAGATCTATTTCTAACACTTAAAAAAATAGAAACATAATTGAATGTGTCTGACATGTTCTAATGAGGAAGACTGCCTCAGTCACAAAATATTTAATTGTAGCTCCGCTAATAGAAGGGACTGAACTTCAAATATTGATGTCCTTCAAATAGACAAAGATACCAAAGATTTAGTCACGGTGCCTTCACCTATATAATGAGAACTTCCTCCCATTTGCAGGTCTGAAGCCTCTCCCTTGTATCCCTGAAGTCTGCCTTTCTCTTACAGTCCTGCAACTTTCACTGCCACCCCCACGCTCTGGGGCAGTGCTGTGATCCTCAGGGTCTTGCACTGGTGTGCTGTGGAAAGGTCATTAGGTCTAATGTGCTGAGTTTTGCAGTGGGAAGTGATGGCCACTGAAGGGTGAATTGTCCTTCCTTTGCCACCCCTCACTTTGTAGCTTTAGTCTGAAACTTTGTACTAGCAAACACAGAGCTCAGTAGATAACAATAGGAGACAATGGCACTTAAACAACCAATAAACATCACCCAGTGATGCACAGCACAAAGCTTAACAGCCAGTTAGTGCTGCAACAGCTGCACCTGATCAAAGCCGCTCCAATCAACACTATTAGCCTAATGAGGGAGAGCAGCCAATGGGGAGACTTGAGTGGGGCCTAATGAAACCATTTTGTTAGTGTGGGAAAACTAGAGGACTCTGCTGCATTAGAGAGGGTTTTTTTTTGACTGTTGGGGAGAGTTCTACTTTCCTCCTCTTTCTGCCCTCTTCTCCCCATTTTTTTAATTTATTTTTGCCCAATGATGACTTCTGCTGTTAAGTTCATGTGTGCTGTCAGCTGTGGACTGTGAGTAAACCTATGTGCATGTAAATCTGTCTCAATAATTGCTTTGCTATAATGTTAAGCTCCTACTTTAATACTAAATGTTGGGGTTGCTACAGTATTAAATAATAGGAAGATGTTTAAATAGTTCCTTCCTCCCCCACACCTTTTTCTGGTAAATAAATGCATTGCATTACTTAAGTTGCTTCTCTTAACATAGATAAGTTCATAAGATAATAGTTTCCTCTTAAAAAGAGAAAAAAAAAAAGAAAAGAGAGAAGGAAGAAAATAAAAGTTATCCCTTAATAATCAGCCTCTTAGCTATCATTCCAGACTGGCAGTGTTGGAGAAAGCCATGACTTCAGGGATGTTTCAGATGGATAGAGCCTCAGCTGCTCTAAGACCTTGGCTTGCAAACTTAGTCCTGAATAGGCTGTGCATTTCCTACTGTACTAAAATGAGTGAGGTGAAAGTATATTTCCATCTTTACCGTTGTTTTTTTGCAGGAGGAAGCTCTTGACCACAACAGCGGAGAAGTAAGTATTTTTGCATTTGCAGTGTGGGTTTTTTGGGTGTTTTTTGTTTTTTTTAGCAGTGAAGACAGACAGAATTTGAAAGAAGAAGGACCTTTCATATAAACCCATAACAACCTTAGATTTAAAGGCAATGAGTGGTTTAGCCTTGCCTATTCTCCTAAAATCTGGGTGAAATACTTCAGAGAGGACCCATCAGATTGAAAAGTACATGGGCTTGTAGGATAACTGTAAAGGCAATGGGATAAACAGCTAAGCAACATATGCTTTGACTTGATATCAATTAGTTAAAGAGCTTCTGCTAGACTAGGAAAAAATCCAGTCTGATTCAGCCCATAAAAGAGAGACAATAGCTTGCTCCCTCTCCCAGATATCATACAAGAGTCTGAGATGAAAGAGGAAATGAAACAAACTTTATTTCTAAGAATAATCAAGCTATCAAACAGTTGTACTCACTGGTAATGACTGTTTCAAAAAAGAACAGGGAATTTTGTTTCTGTGTAGATCTCAAACTGATTGTTACTTCAAAATCTGATAGTATCTATGCCTCACAAGGGACCAGATATTAGATACATATGGCAAGTAATTAAAAACAATCTGGTTGTTCCTATAGGTAACTACAGAAGTGTCACTTCATGAAGGCCTAGATTCCTTGTTCCTAACTGTAGCTATCTCAAAGTGAAATATTTATGCAAAGCCACTTCTTTATTTGTTAAAGGCTGCTTGACCAGGCTGCCTCTATAGTCAACAGAGATCAGCATTGCTGGAGGGCAATTAATCTTTTGGAAGATGTGAATTATCATTTGGAGATGTTCATTTTTCTCCTTGAAAGATCAAGGTCATTTTTCTTTTCTCCCTTCAGGGGAAGGGGGAGTGAAGGATTATTTTAGCTCATGTAAACACCTACTTGAATGTCTGAAGTGATGCAAGAAATATCTCCAATTGCTAACATTTTGTCTGAGGTTAGTTGGTTACAGGCAAGGCTGTGCTGATCATTGTCACTCTGACAGAAATACTGGAAATGAGAGAAGGGGAAGATAGACAGAAGATTAAACTTTTCCAGATGGCTTTGGATGCTTTTAAAAAAAGTCACTTAATTCCAAGATAGTGATAATAAGTTCTGAATTTAAGAAAAGTTGTTTTGAAAGAGCACATCTGAGAAGTGCTGAGGAATGACATGAAATCATGAGATGAAGAAAATCTGATGTTGCACCGGAATCAGGAAATGGCTGCCAAGGGAGCAATAAGTTTGTACTACAGAAAAAAATGTCATGTAGTATTTGATGTTGGGGATAGTCTTCGTTATGCAGAAGTTGTTTCATTCAAGATGCCAGTTGTTTTCTCTCCTTACAAAAATTTTAGAAGGATATATCTGACATGAGACTCTTTGTAGCTGGACATTGGTCTAGATTGTGAATACTGCTTCTTGAGCTGTTTTCTCTGACCAGCTCCAGGTAAGAAATCTCGCTATTTCTGAACACTCATTCAAAAGAAAATCCACTATTTTAATATGTGTTAACTTTTAGTCTTTCTTGCTTAGTCCCTTTTGCTGCAAATTGTTCTTAAAGTAAAAATTATAGATGTGAAGTTATCCTACTGAAACCTCCAGTATTCCCAGTTAGTGGTTCTCAAACTTTTCAGATTAGTCTCTTCCTTTTTTCTTTTCTGTAGTGTTTTTTGATCATCCCTAGAGTTGTTATGCCCATAAAAATGCAAACGTATGAGTCTCACTGAAAAATGAAAACAGTAAACGACTAATTCAAACAGCTGTCTGAAATATGGAGTCACTTAAATTTTGAATGAAGCTCCTATTTTTTAGTGTAATGAGCACTTGTCTCAAGTGCCCTGTCCAAAATACAGGTAGCCTTTTCTAGAGAAGATGAAGCATTTAAAATATCTGAGGCCTGAATGTAGCTGTAGCCAAATCAGAGACCTTTTGTACCCATGGTAGTAGGAGCTCAATAAGCAGAATATAATTAATTAGATTGGTTTGAACTTGAACGCTAATCCTGCATAACTAGTAAAAAATGCTTAAGTTTTTTTGCTACCCAGTGTCCTAGTAAAAATAGTATTGCCATTGCTATAAACAGGCTTCAGGCTTTATGCAAACTGTGCCTTGTGATAACTGTGCCAGACTCCAGTCCTTGCCTGTTAGGCCTTGTTATCAGCTTGTTACAAGCATTTGCTGTGTGAACTGGAGCTTGAACTAGGTGTCTTTCATTTTACATAAACAACTTAAATATGGGATAGCAGTGAAGACTTGGAAAATAGGGTCACATGTTGAAACAGGGGCCCCAGAATTATGAAGAACTTGCTGGTGGTCAGCTACTGGTCAGTAAAGAAGCAGAACTTGGAGAGATGGGACAAAGAAATAGAAGCAGCTATTCAAGATTTAAAAACAAAACAAACAAAAAATAGCCAAGCATCAGGCCAAGGTACCTGCAGCAGCCTGTGAAAGTAACACTATCCAGCATCCTTCAGTGCAGAAGTTGAAAGCTATGAACTCTCTAAAGACTGAAACATCTTATAAAAAAGAGAAGATATTAAATTTGGAGGATGGTGGAGAAACTACTTGCCTGCTTTTCCTCCAAATTCCACTGTTAAAGAGTTCTCAGATCTGATTCCTTCATCTTGGGGACTGAGAGCATCAAGGACAGGGCAACTGGCCCTAATTATATGGCATTTTTTTCTTGGTATTGTACACCTGCTGCTAATTTAGGATAGGATTGTTAAATGAACTGCTTCACATATGCAGTGATAATTATTAATAATGAGTAGGAACTATCATCGGCAATATGAAATGTTAATGAATATCAGACCAGTCAAGTGGGTGGGTTGTCCAAGTTTAAAGCTGCCCTGACTTATCTGTCCTCTAAACGTTCTTATCACAGTGATCTCTAATTCCCTAGCTAATATAGATGTACTCAGTTGCAACATGGTAAGGGGCCTTGCAAGAAATTTTATTCTCGGTAACTAAAGAATAAAAGCATAATATGCAAGCATGTATTCCATGTTACAAAGGACAAAAGAGAAATGGGTGGGTGGGATTCAGAAAGCTATGAGTGGGACTCATCTCACCTAATCTGCAAAGTCTGCAGCATGGATATCTGCATCTGATCTAATCTTTGAGTATCCTTCATATTCAGTGGAGGGAAACAAACTCTTCTGAAATTCTAGCGGTTTGTCCCATCTCTGAATGAGATGAGGTGACCCTTGAGAGGCCTATTTCTGTTTGACCATAAAGACAGCCCAGACAACTAGCTCAGAGGTGACTGTCTACACTGTGGGAATATCTATTCTTGACAGGAATCTTGCCTTTAGGTTATCAGAGATCTGCTCCTGGAAACTCTCTAGTCAGAAGATTCTTTTCTGTCTCTTTCAGGTGACACTACAAGACAGAATAAGAAATTCCACCAAGATGACTCATTTGCTGTTTTTGACCTTCTCCAAGCACCCCAATTTCTGTGGCTCAGCAGATATTGATGGGTTATGAATAAGTTCACATTAAATGTTATGCAGAGTCTTGTTTTGCTGTTGAAATCAGTGTTCTGATTTTAGTCTTTCTCCTTTTAAAACTTCTTGCTTTAGTTTGGATCCCCTCAATGTGAGATTTGAGTGTATAAGTAGTGTGGATTTCTACGTAATCCTTTTTTGAAAAAGGTTGATAGCTGATCATTCCATGGAGCAAGAGACGACAGCACTGCGATTTACTCTGGGTAAAGGGAGAAGACAACTGGCAGAATGAAGACTGTACTAGGAGTCACTGCCCCATGATATGGAACCAATAGGCACAAAAAAAGACAGGGATGGATGTGGTTGTTGGTAGTTGCCCCTCTGCAAAGGGGCAGCAGGAGAATACAACTTGTTCAGGTAGCAATGTGAGAGCCGGAAAAAAGGCAGGTAGACTTCTGATGCTGGGAGACTTCTTTTCTCATGATGCATTAAAGAGTGATTGCTGATCAATCTGGCTGGAGCTCAGGAGAATCAGGCAGGTAAGCATGCAGTGGAGGAGAGCTGCAATAATTCAGAGTCTGATTGCCAGTACAAGTCCTCATGCTACCACTTCCCCAGGAGCTTTTGGCTGCTGTAAGTGCAACACCACCTTAAACTGGTAAACTGCCATGGTCAATGCTTTACACCACCACAGGAAATGATTTGGGAAACACCGAAGAAAAAGATCACTGCAGCAGACCGTGGATTAACAAAACACATCAAAGGGAAAGCAAATTGCCACCAGTTAGTGGAGGCATACAGTAGATTGGGAAGTAAATTTGAGAAGAGGTGCAGTTCTGTCTGGTCAGGAACAGATCAGGCTTGAAGGAGACAACTTGGAAAGAAGGAAGACCATGGTACTAGGACTCTTTGCAGAATCACTAAACATCACAAGAATAAAAGCAGCGGAAATGTTTGGGGAATAGTCCCTGACTCTTGTATGTGGGATGAACTCTTTTGCAAGAAAGGGCTAAATGCCTACAGGGAACAGAGAAAACAGGCCAAGAGATCTCAGTGCTATAACAGAGGGAAGGAACTCTGTGTAATAGGAGGCTGAAGGCAAGGATGGCAGAGGGTGGACAACCGGGTGAAGGGAAAGAGAGCAATAAGAGAATAGATGGACTCCTTTTTATTTTCTCTTGGGGAAAAAAAAACAGTCTCCATAGTAGCAATATGGAGATTGGGATGTATTATGCACAGTGCAAGCTTAAACTTGCATAGTCATTTTCAGAAATGGTTTGCTAAGCCAGAGAGTTTTTAAGGAGTTTAACCCTCTGAGAAGCTGCATTAATTTCCCTTTTTTGTCTGCTAATTGTCAATATTAAGAACTAATTCAGGATCATTATCGGCAAAAGATAGTATTAGGAGTTGTACTTCTGTGGGAAGGACCGAAAATAATTTATTGGATGATCACTTTCCATGACAAAAGTCCCTCCTTTTATGTGTTATCTTTCTATGTCAGAGCATCTGGGTTTTCCCTGTACAGTGATTGTCATTTTAAGATCCTTGTAATCAAGGGTGACAATGCCATGGGGTAAGTCAGGCTCACTGGTGCCCATGTGACTGCATGTGCCAGTGCACAATAAACACCTTTTATTGCACAGCTCACAATGTCTCTTATGTGTGAATCAGTCTGTTCTGCTGACACTTCCTTCACTGTGCATAATTTTGTTGCTCAAGGGCATTTTGTTCTTCTTCAAAGGAGCCTATGCCTGCCTTCATTTTGATACTTCACTGTGATTTATTTATATTTAAGAGCTATGAGCTGGATCTTAATTTGAACTCACTGAAGCCTACCTTTAGGTAGTCCTTACCTGCTTTATGGAGCACCAATCAACATAAACTCTGTCTCTGTATGCAATAACCAATCACCTATAAGAAAGGTCAATGCTTTTTAGTCACATAACAGTATACAAAGGCAGACAGGTTCCTTTAAAAAAAGGAGAAGGAAGTTGCTTTATAAATGTTTCGGGTGTTGAACCAAGCTATAGAGACATTTTGGACAAATGGGAGGTTTTGCCCACCATTTTTCCGGGCACAGGCTGTGGTGGAGAACTGTATGAGGGGTATGAAGTAGATGAAAGTCAAGGAAAAAGAAAGGATATTCAAGCAGAGATGGTGTGGTCAGAGACCATATCTTTTTTCACATCTGCACTTTGACTCTAGACCATATGTTACAACACAGGTGGCAAGAAGAGCAGTAACAAGGAGGACCTTGGTGGTGAGAGTTCAAGGAACTGAACACTTCTGAATACAGAATGAAAGGTACAGCTTTGGGATGGGCCACGCAGACCCATTTGACAATCCTAGAGAGAAGCTTAAGGCAAGACTCTACAGTGGAGCCCCAGGGAAGCCCTGTCCTAGCTTGGCAAAACTATTCCAGTGCCAGCTGGGCTGAATCCCTGCTCCAGGAAGTTCCTGAAGCAGCATATGGTACAGTGAGATACTGAGTGCAGCAGGTTTACAAATTGCTCAGAGATTCTGAATTACCAGTAGAACACAGAGATACTATGCTGCCCAAATGTGATGTGAAGCTTTCTTTAGACATTAGACCTGGGGGGAAAAAAAACACCTACTTTCTAGTCACATCCCAGGTCCAACACATCCCCTTCCCAATCTGCAGTTCTTTTCAGAGCCTGGAGCTCAGGTTTGGTGAGCCAGTACAGTTAGAAAGCTGTAGCTGGCTGGTCCCCAAGATGGTGTGGGTAATGCATGGTCCATAGTAGCCATACAGGAAAATATGTCCAGTTTGGTGCCCTCAACATCAGGCAGCTGTGGTTTTTGCTTGTTGACCTTTACTCAGTACTGCACGATCCCCTCTTCAGGTCTATTGAGCAATAGCTATACTTGTATTTACCTAAATAGTCAGTGTAAGTACTAATCAACTGGATGCATTAGTGGTATAGAGGTACTGCTTCTCTGGCTTCCTCCTTCCATTCACAAATCACTTCTGAAAGTGAATTTATGCATCTTTTACCCTGAGCCAGAATATTGACAGTGGCTGTATGATGCAATTCAGCTTTCACACATGTATACCCTACATGCATACAGATAAATACCACACTAGCACGCGACTTTTAAAATATTTTACAGTGCATGTGAAACTAGAGGATTAAACTTTCCAAGCATTGCTCTAAGTATGTATGTTGTTATTACATTTTCTTAGGGAGGAATCTATAGTCCTCCTTTCTGTCTATGAAATGACTGCAATATCAGCCTGACAAGAGATGGATGTTTTGCTTTCTTGCTGCCAAATTGAAAGCCCTGAGATTCTGCAGACTGAACTCAGAATGTTATTACAGAGAATCAGTATGTGTGGCCCCAGCTCTGATCTTCAGAACAGATAACAGTCAAAGTCTGCATTTAATTTCCTCCAAAATATCAGGCTCTTTTAAAATGACCATTGTAACAAATTACTTCGCTGTAAACATGTTGTTGGTAAAATAAATGATGAATTCTTTAACTTGCGCCTTCTTTGTTATTTGGTTGATGTTATCTAGAGTGACTGCCTATGTTCTTTCAACCTTAAACTCTTATCTAGAAATGCATTTTGGACCTACACAAACAACTTGACAATGTTGGCTAAAGTACAGTTTTGGGGCAAAAGTCACCAAACTTAGTCTCTTTCAAGCCAAGTGGGGAGGTGAGTTTTAGAGCTGAGGAGCATTCACTGAAGATGTTTTTTAACAAGCAATGACCTGTGGTTCCACTAGAACTACTTCCTGGTAGCACAAAATTCAGAGCTGACATAAGCTACCAAAGCGTTGTATGAGAAGATCAGCAGTCTTTTAAAGTCATAATTACAGTCCTTGCATTCAGCTAAGCATGGAGTGTGTTCCCTCCTGTTAAGCCCTGACATATTAACCACACTAAAAACTAAATAGAAGGGGTAGGTAGGGTAGACACTGATTCATTTCCTGTCTATGACATGGAACAGAACTGAAAAGATAAAACCACAGAAAGTCTTTTTGTTTTCTGGGGTTTTATTGAAGAAACAGTGCCTACTAGTATATTCTTACTGTAGTAATGCATCATTGTTTGTCTTCATCCTTTCCACCACTGTCCCCCACCTCCCAGCTGGGACAGTTACTACAAGCATAACTGGCCACATCGTAAGAAACAATGGCCAGAAAAGGGAACATTCAAGCTCTCTGAGTTCTCATGGGAGACTTTAACCACCTTGATATTTGCTGGAAGGACATCACAGCAGGGCAGAAGCAATCTGGGAGGTTTCTGGAGTGCATTGATGCTAACTGCTGAACACAGATGATTGAGGAGCTGAGGAGTTGAGGAGAGGAGGTGTTCTACTGAACCTGATACAAACAAGAAAGATCTGCTTGGGAATGTGAAGGTTGGGGGCAGCCTTAGCTGTAGGGACCATGAAATGTTGGAGTTCTGGATGCTACAGTGAAGGAACTAGGCAAAAAGGATCACAACTTCAGGAGAGCAGAATTTGGCCTGTTAAGGGACCTGCATAGAAGAATCCTATGGCAGACAGTCCTGGAGAGAAGAGGAGTTCAGGAGACCTGGCTGATATTCAAGGGGCACCTTCTCCCAGCTCAAGAATGGTCCATCTCAATGAGCAGAATTCGAGTAAAGCTGGTAGAAGGCCTGCATGGATGAGCAAGGAACTCCTGACTAAACTCAAACATAAAAAGGAAGTGTACAAGAGGTGGAAGCAGGGACAAGTGATTCAGGAGGAATATAGAGACAATGTCTGAGTGTGTAGGGGTGGATTTAGAAAAGCCAAAGCCCACCTGGAATTGAATCTGGTGAGGTGTGTGAAGGACATCTAGGAAGGCTTCTACAAGTGCATCAGCAGCAAGAGGAAGGCTAGGGAAAACATGGGCCTGCTGCTGAATGTGGCAGGGGCCTTGGTGATAAAGGACATGGAAAAGTCTGGGGTCCTCAATGCCTTCTTTGTCCCAGCCTTTACTGGTAAAGCCAGCCTTCAGGAATCCCAGGTCCCTGAGACTAAAGGGAAAGTCTGGAGCAATCAAGATTTACCCTCAGTGGAAGAGCATCAGGTTAAATAACATTTAAGCAATATGGACATACCCAAGTCCATGGGCCCTGATGGGATGCACCCATAATTGTTGAGGGAGTTGGCTGATGTCACTGCAAAGCCACTCTTAATTATCTTTGAAAGGTTGTGGCAATTGGGGGTGGTTCCTGAGGGCTGAGAGAAAGTAAATATCACTACTATCTTCAAGAAGAGTAAGCAGGAGGATCTGGGGAACTACAGGTTGGTCAACCTCACTTCAATCCCTGGGAAGCTGATGGAGCAAATAATCCTCTTGAAAACCAGTTATGAAAGACAAGGTGACTGGCAGTAGCCAGCATGGATTTATGAAGGGAAAATTATACTTGACCAACCTGATAGCTTCTATAATGAGAAGACTAGCTCAGTGGATGAGGGGAGAGCAATAGAGGTTGTTTATCTTGACTTTAGTAAGGCTTTCAACAGTCTCCCATAACACCCTCGTAGATGAATTGAAGAAATATGGCTCAGATAAGTAATTAGTAGTAGTTAGTAGTTAGTTAGTAGTTAGTGAGATGGATTGAAAACTGGCTGAACTGCTGGTCTTAAAGGGTTGTGATCAGCAGCATGATACCCAGCTGGAGACCAGTCACTAGGACTGTACCCCAGGGGTTAATATTGGGGCAAATACTCTATAAAAGCTTCATTAATGATCTGCACAATGGGACAGAGTGCACCCTCATCAAGTTTGCAGATGATAAAAAACAGGAAGGAGCATCAGATACACCAGATGGTTGTGCTGTTCTTCAGAGGAACTTTGACAGGCTGGAAAAATGGGCTGACAGGAATCTCATGAAGTTCAACAAAGGGAAATGCAAAGTTCTGCAGCTGGGGAAGAATAACCCCATGCACTGTTACAGACTGCAGCTGACAAACTGAAAAGTAGCTTTGCAGAGAAGGACCTGGGAATCCTGGTGGACAGCAGGTTGAACATGAGCCAACAATATGCCCTTGCAGCAAGGAAGACCAACAGTATCCTGGGCTGCCTTAGGAAGAGTGTTGCCAGCAGGTTGAGGGAGGTGATTATTCCCCTCTACTCAGCACTGCTGAGACCACAGTTCAAGTGCTGTGTCCATTTCTGGGTTCCCCAGTACAAGAGAAACATGGACCTACTAGAGTGAGTTCAGCAAAGGGGCACAAAGGTGATTAAGGGATTGGAGCATCTGACATATGAAAAGAGTCTGAGAGAGATGGGATTGTTCAGCCTGGAGAAGAGAAGGCTCCAGGAAAATCTCATCCATGTGAATAAATACCTAATGGTAGGCAGCAAAGGAGATGGAACCAGGCTCCCCTCAGTGGTGTCTAGTGACAGAGTGCGAAACAATGGGCGCAAATTGAAATACAGGAAATTCAGTTTAAATATAAGAAAAAAAACTTTTTTTACTGCAAGAGTGATCGAGAACTGGAACAGGTTGCCCAGAGAGGTTGTGGAATCAAAACCCATATATTCAAAACCCAACTGGCCAAGTGCCTGAGGAACCTGCTGTAGCTGACCCTGCTTTGAGCAGGGTGGTTGGACTAGATGATCTCAGAGGTCCCTTCCAACCTCAAGCATTCTGTGATTCTGTGAATAATGGGGAAAATGCTTTCCAATAAAATAGGTGGACAGTTAGTTCCAAAGGGGAAAAGACAAGACCAGAACCAAGGAAAGCATTGGTCACATTTAGGTAATGTACGGTTTAGGCACATTTAGGTAAATGAGCCAGCAAAACATGGGAAGTCAATTTAACTGAGTGAAATAGCTGTAGTCTTCCTCAGCCATTAGCTGACCAAAAGATATTGGGGCTAGGCAGGTACAGTTAATTTGATGAAGCTGAGCCAAATAAATCTGTTCTAAACGTTATCTTTTGATTTCATATATTTCATTTAAAAGCCAGGGTTTTTTTCCTTTTTCAAGCTTTTCATGCTGCATATACCCTAATCATTAACTTTCTAATTTAACAGTATGCAGTTCTGTGTCAAATCATTTTTATGTCCACAGTTTCCCTCTATGATATTTGTTCTAATTGTGAAAAATTCTGTCAGATTTGCTAAGAATAATCCCCCATATGTGAATTCCACTGAGCCAAACTCTTCTTAATTAAATCATAACAGTCCAGCTGGCCTACTTCATCTCAGCTTAATGGCATCCTCCGTTACCCTTCCAGTCTTAGACCTGTGTTTTTCTGCTTCTTATATTTTCCTTAGTATAAAAGACAGGTGTTACATTAGAATCTTTCTAAACATCCCCTTGCTTCCAGAAGGGTACTGAATGTATATGCTAATATTGTCCCAGTTCTTCTGGCACTTGCCTCAGGATTCTGGGATGGAGGCTTTCTCATTTTGCACAGTTGCTTAATCTTCAAATACTTTTTTTTTTTTTTTTAAAGTATGATATAAGGCAAGTGTCCTGTTGCCTTCAGCAGGTTTTCTTTTCTAAAGTAATAGCATCTGTTCCTGGGAAAAGTGACTTACTTTAATGATTATATGTTTATTAGTAGTTCCCATGGGTCTTCTTGTTCCTCATGTAGCTGAAATACTGTTGTCAGGTATTAACTGATGGCTGATAACTTCATTACTTCTGAACAGCAGGCTATGGGCTTTTAGTAAAGAAGTATGTAGTCTGGGCAAAAACAAGCCAGTTCAAAAACATTGTATACCTGCTGATGATCAAAATAGCTGGTGACACAATCTTCCTTCACCTTATGATGATTATTTAACAAGTGATATGTACAGTACAAGGTGTAACTACAGGGCAGAGATGAAACACTTCATATTTCTTACTCATATCTTCCCTTCTCTTTCTACATCTAGATGAGTTTAAAGTTGAGGTTAAACCTGGAATTCCTGTATTTGGAATACTAATTTGTTTTAGTAATTACAACACTGCCTCTTAAATTTTGGGCACTTCCCTGTAAACTTAAAATTTCTCTAATATGGTTTACAGTTGGGAAAAAGAAATTAAAAGAGAAATGATTAAGTAGGCTGAAAATATTGCTCATTCTCTTTCATGTTCTCTATTTTTTCTCAGTGTTACTCCAGAATATTCACAAAAATCTGCTATAACCAATTTTAGAATATTCCTTTATATGGAGATTATGTTTGGACTTGCAGAGATCTATATGAAAATAAACCCCAGCAGTTCCTCAACATACTGCTTGCCTCTTCCCTAAGCCATTTTGTGTACATGCTTAGTTTTGTAACCCTGTGCCTCTGCTAAGATTTCTGTCTTCATTGTTGGCACACTTCTGATTTTTGTAGACTCATATCTCACCCCCTCATCTTCTTCTCCATAAGCTATACATATTTAACTCTCTTTCCTCACATTTAATTTCCTTCAAGCCTTTTATCAGTTGATAATATTTCTTTGGATTGGCTAAGTTTATGAAAACCTCACATTTGAGCTACCCTGTGTGATGTGGCCATCAGTTTCTAATAAAACGGATATTATAAAACCAGAGGAAAATATAAATCAGTCAGAATTACATGTGGACCTAGGAACTGCAGTTAATTAAACATATTACAAAAGCTTCATGTCTGCTGTTTAGAAAATAGGAAGCTTATTTGAAGTTCATTGTACTGAAAAGAAAGAGATACAGCACGTGTATTTGAACTTGTTGTCTTTGCAAATTATAGTCTATGGTATAAAGAAATATATGAATAAAGCAGCAAGTGATGATACAGGAAAATACCAAAGTACATAGCTGATGCAGAGTATGTTGTCTTTTACTTTACATCTTCTCCCAAGACAATTCAGCTAAAACCAAGATAACAGTCCAGACTGAGTGTTACTTTTGAGGGTATTTCAGAAATCCTTCATGTGATCAACATTTACTGAGCTGGCAAGATAAATAAGAATGTTATTTAAATAGGAAATAACAAAAATTACATGAATTTTACCTTACAAGGAGAAATGATTCATGAATTTTCATTTCCTTTGGACTTTACAAACCCATAATTATTAGCAGAAGTAGCAGGAACAGTGGGAATTTTACAGTAGAAGAATTTACCCAGAAAGCCTATTCTTAGACTAAAACTGTATCTTGCTAGATAGCTACAAACACAAACAAAAATATGACCATTTTTCTAAGCTAGTATTCCAAGTAATAATTAGCAATATTTGGGAAATCTGAGATCTTCAAGTTCATCTATCTTTAGTGATCATATGCTTCCCTCTGCTCTTGTGTTGTCAGATCTCAAAGTAACTTTTAGCACAATAAATGACTTCAAAAACCTTAGTCAAGGAAGAGTCTCCTGAGAGATGCTCTTCTTGCCTGATATCCTGCTTGTGAATTGCACTGTGGATTTCTGAAACAGGGTTTCTGCCTGAGATGCTCTTTTCTATATATGCATCCAAAACTCTGATGTCTTCAGTCTCTCTCTTTCAGTTCTCTTCCTGGGACTTTACATCTTTACATACAATTAACTCAGGTTAATAGATTCTCTGAGGCTGTTCTGTAATGGTGACACAGTCTCTGAAATGTCAGGAGTTTAACACAGCAAAAAAAGGAACTTGTGTAATCAGGGATTTGGAAGATGACTGCTTTGGAGAGGCTCTCCTTACAGACTGCCAAGTTTCACTCATGACTATTGGGACAGGCATGTGAGACTTCCTGGTACAAGAAAGATATGGATGATGTCTTGGAGCATGGGCTGTCCCTGAATATTTAAACCAAGCTCACTATAAAACTTGATTTGGGAATAGAAGCTCTTTTATTACAGATCCCACCTACTCCTTTTACCAGTTTCTTGTGATTTTTCTTGATTTAGTCAGAAAAACTCTTTGGGAACCGTCCTTCTTGGAGACCTTTCATATTCTTGCATAATGAGAGAATGCAGAGGTGGGATAAACACAAAGTTAGCATAGAGTTCATCAAATATGGTTTTACTGGTAACTTAAAAGGGCTGCGGTGCTCTCTTTGCTCCCCATCACCATCCAGTGCAGTACACAAATGTCAGCTGCATTCTGTTCAGGCTCAGAGAAGAACATAATGAGTAAAGGACCTCAAGAATCCTCTGGAATCCAGAGAAGTTAGTGGATTTGGCATTAATAGACCTGATGGAGGGCTGGTACCTGGAGAGAGTAGGTTCCTCCTGAAAGAACAGATCAAGTATTGTTATCTCAGCCTAAAAGGAAAAAAATGGCATTACAATAGAACTGAAGAGGCAGAAAAAAACTCTGTGGAGATCCCTTTGAAGAAGTCATCAAAACTAACAAGTATTTATGAACTGCTGTTGTTCAGTTTCTCCTGAAATAAAGGAGGGAGCTATGATGCTCCACCTCTCCTGTCCAAGTGTCCGAACAGGTCAACTTTACCTTGTGATCAGTGGTATCAGTGACAGATGATACATGTTAAATAAAGAAATCTAAGAATTTTCTGTCTTTGTTAGTGGTTGGTAGATCATCAACAATGAAGATCATTCAGCAAGTGAAAAATTCTAGTATGAGATGACCTACGAGAAAACCTCGCCCAGAATTTGAAGGAGGGACTGGAAAAGTGTCTGTTTTACTGATCTGTGGTGAGCAAATGGAAACAACTGCCATGGGGAAATCTCTCTAAAGTATGAAGCTGGTAGAGGCTTCCAGTTACTACTATTAGGGAGAATGTAAAAGGAATACTAAAGGTAAAACTAGGATATTGCTGCACTCAGCCAATCCCAAATTTATATTCAGGTCCCTTGAAAACTTCTACCAGCTATCAGACACCACAAGATCTTTGAAACATTTCTAATTTGTGCTAGGAAGTAAACTGGGTCTTCTCAGAGTTGAGGAAAAGCTCCTCAGCTCCATCCTCTGGGAATACCCAGCAAAGAAAGAAGATGAATTATTATGTCCCTTCTCTCACTGTGCTTTATCACTACACTGCAACTACAGCAGAGAATATATATATATATATATATATATATATATATATATACAACCTGGTCCTTGGGCATGTCCCTCAAAATTTGCTCAATGTCATTATTTTTCTCATTTCTTTCAGATTTTGTCATTACTCAGAACTTGCTATCTGAATTTCTCACAATGCACTGGATTGTCTCTGAGCATATATTCCATATTTTGCAGAAATTCATTATCTCCTGCAAGCTGCTTCTTGTGCCTTCTCTACTGTTCTTTTTTTCACCACATTCTTCCCTTAAGACAGGTTATTACTTTACTTATAAATTTAGTTGTCTTCTCTAAGGAGTAGACCTGTGGGTGAATCTTGATCTCTAAGGAACAAAGGGAAAGCCAGTACTACAGCTGGTGTTTTTTAACATAGGTGTTAATTCTGTTCAATTGGCATAATTTGTTATTGCAAAGGATGTGCCAGGGGGTTAGTTTTATGCAGAGACATAATGCATCTTGAAAAAACACCCAGTGCCTTTCAGATGCCAGCTGCAGATTTACCTTGTGCTTATAAGGGACTGACATGCTCATGTAGCTTAACTTCAGACCTACTTCATTATTCTGAGTTTGTTGGTGTTGAATATCAGAATGGTGAGCTGGTGCCCCACTTAGGAAAGAATGTGAGAAAAAGAGCACAGAGAGAGAAAAAATGGAGATAAGGAGAAAGAAGGAAAATAGAGAGAGCTTTGGAAGAGTGAAGGGCTGAAAGAAAAATGCAGAAGGGAAGGGAACAACATTCAATAGGAAAAAATAAATCTGATATTTATTTTGTATATAAAGTTCCCCCTTTCTGTAAGATGAACTCCGTGGTAGTTTCTCTGTCTTTAATCCAGCATGCAGTCTGCTCAGTCTGCTGGATAAAACACATGCTTTCTTTTTTCTTTTTTTAAACTACAAACAAAAAAGTCTCATGCATCTGAACTTGTTTTAGGATGCCACAAACAAATCAGAAGATTTGAAACGTCCTCACTTTGTTCTATCCAAATTGAAGGTAGGCTCTCCTCTGCTTCTGTCATGTCTAATCCCAATGGAGACATTAACAGCATCATTCACCAGCAAGAACTGCTCTTCCTGTCCAAAGTTTGCTCATGGGACTCTATTTACATTTTTGAACTACGGTTTTTGTGCTCTTGTGGTGTGCAGAGGTTTTCTGCCTTTACCCTGCTGTCCCTCATCTGCTCTCCAGGTTTTTCTGTGTGTAAAATAAAGATGTGCATTGTGCAGGTCAAGCAGCTCTACAGACCCATATTGGAATAAAGGCCAGAGTTAACATCCAGGGTACCTGTTCTTTTGGTAAGCAAGAGACTGAATAAGGGAAGGAATGAGAAAACCAAAGAGTGATGTTTCATAGCTCTTCTGGCAACGTAAGTGAACAAGGTGCCCAGTGGGTAAGTAATTATGAGATATCAAACACCAAAACTCTTCTGCATTACTGACCTATTAAAAGCAATCCAAACAGTTCTGGCTTAAAAAGTTGTGTCTTGACAATTTTTTTTTTCCTATAGAGATTGCTTTTTCTTTTCCATCAGTTTCTTTTGCATCCAAGTACTTTGCTATGAAAAATCTTCCAGAAGTTTTCCCAAACTTGGCTGTCATTAAAGTGAAAGACAATAGAGGTGAAAGCCAAATATCAGGACATGTGACACAAGTCTCAGAAACAAAGGATGCTAAGGACTTTGGGGGACATAAATTAATGCAGTCATTGTCAAAGGAAACAAGGAGTAATATCTGGTGACAGAAGATGTCCTACTTACTTCTAAAGGGACCTTATTGCTTTAACCTACAAAACCAGAATAAAACAGGAATACAAATGATGACTTTACAAACAGAATAATACCTCTTGTCTAGTTTGTGGCAGTTACAGCTGTAAACACTGCCCTTGAGAAAACTGAGATAATAAAATACTTCAGCTCACACAGGTAACACATTAAATCATTTCTCCTGTTCCTGTTGGCAGGATTCCTGCATTTGTGATGTGTATAGTCTTTCAAAGAACAAAAAGTTAATCTCTTTCATTACCACCCTATATCCCAGCCTATTTTAACCACATCCTAGTCACATTTCTTAGAATCTTCTGCTCCGCACCTCTCTTCTATGATACTGAGATATTCTGTATCCAGTGTTTGTTTATATGGGGATGATTTGTATGTCTCTCTAAATTGTTCCATTATAAATTAATCCACATGTAATCACAAAGGATTCCTGGGCTTATTACGAGAATGGGAGTAGATGATGAAATATGGAACTCTGATTTTATACTGAGTGAATTTAGGTCACTGTTAAGCAGAGACCCCCCCAGTAAGAGTGTTGTCAAGTGGAAAGAAAGTCCTGTGATGGCAGCAAAATATACTGTATATCAGTGTTGAGCTTCTAATTGTCACTACTGTTTGGCACTGTAATATTATATGAGATCAGGCCTAGCAAAAGACAGAGAATCAATGTTCCACAGTTTTGTGGATGAAAGAAATTCATATTAGAGGAAAAAAAGAACTATGAAAGAAACTTCCCTGAAATGTTCATCGAAGCAAATTGAAAACTATGAGAACTGGAAAGACTCATGTAGTATAGTCCAAAAATAGCTGTGGAGGTTGAAGCTTCACCCAAGTTTTATGCTCTCTGTAGTTCTATAGCATACTATTATTGTTATTATTATCTTATGGAAACTGAGAATGAGGGCTAGGCATTTGTACTACCGACGAAGTAGGTAGGTTCCTTTAGCTCCACTGGCAACTAGGATGACAATTTATAAAGAAAAAATGGAGAACCAGCTTCTGAAACCAAGAAGAAACTTCGTTCATTCAAAGAGTATCCTTATGAGCTTTTTTGCACTTTATAAAGTATCTGGGAACGGGGACTGTGATAGGTAGGAGAATAGGATACAAGTACTGGCTTGATATAGGTTCCTGCATTTTTAGGAAACTAAAGCCCACAGAATTTTGAGTATTTTCTATATAAAAGTGACCTTATATAAAATCTGTGACTGTTCCCCAGAAAAAAAAGATGTCTTAAGACAAGAGATATGGGGTGATCAAGGAGCTCAAGGGTATGAATCAAGGATTACTGGGAAATTACAAACAAATGAAATTTAAAAGAGCAGAAATATGAAACTAGCTTTCAGTTACACAGCACTCAGAGGCACTCTGTGCCACAGACTACACCTAGATTCACAGTGAGAAGGGGGAGTGAAAAGACTTCTGGTCCTCTCTTCTTTTGGCCCCACTTAACCAGATTAGAGCACCTCCACATAACTCCTCTGCTAGATTTCCCTTGTTGCAGCTGAATATACTACACTCCAGCATGAAGGCATGTATAGGGCATCTGGTTGTCTGTCCCAGGAGCTGTGAAGCACTTCCAAGTCTGTTATATATGAAAAGATTAGAATCTTCCATATACTCTACGGTGCCTTATGCTTCCTAATTTCATTGGACACGCAAAGGAATACCCAGAACATTCATTTGGGAAAAGAGTTTTCCTCTGGGAAACATACTCTGGCTCTTTCCCTAGACTGAAGACATGCCTATACAGGTTCTGCTTGGATGATGCTGCAAGAAATATTGCCATCAGAGATGACCTAAGCCTGTCGTGTGGCATGATGGGTTGGTTACCAGGACTGGAGATTTATTGGTAAGGAAAGTTGTCATTCCTCAGAACTGAAAAAGAGAACTAGGGAAGAGCCATTCTGATGGCTCACAGTGAATGTCAGGATTGTTTGCGACTTTGTAGAAGAAGCCTGCGAGAAACATAGGAGCAGTTTGGAACCACTAATAGTTTCATGTGAGTCAGCAGATGAGAAGCAGAGCAGAAAATATCCCCAGGCAAGCCAGCTCCAGAGGTCAGCCTAGCATAGCTCTGCTCACCCTTACTACAGAGCACAGCACACGTTGGCTGCAAGAAACACTGTAAAGATAAGTGGGGAAGTGACAAGGTTATTCGAGGGGGCTGGGCATTTGAGCACATCTGTCCACCTCTACCTAGCAAACCAAGCATACTGAATACTGAGATGGTAAGAGAAGAAGAGGCAGGCCCAGGGATTTATCAGCGACCTGTTACAAACATCTCTTGTTGGTACAGGCAGGTGCTATTGTCGCATGCTCACTTTAAGCCAATACAAACTGCCTTTGTATCTGTGCTTAGTGCAAAATGTGGGGCAAGTTCTTTCCCACAGAGGATTTCCCCATACTGTTTCCTAATTTTATCACGTCCAGACTGTATCACTGCTGTAATAAACCCATCATGGGCCACCAACAAACCAAGAAATCAGATAGCTGTCGTCAAAAGCACAAGTTTTTATTGCTTGAACTGAAAGAAAACAACTTGGTTAAATTGAAGGAACCCATTTATGCTCTATAAGAAGCTACTTGAAGGTCAGTTACAAAGATGATGGAACCAAATCCTTCTTAAAAGGGGCACATGATATTATAGGGGGAACAGCAACAAATTGCAGCTTGGGAGTAAAACAAATAGTAGAATTATAACACTGGACTTCAGGAAATCAGATTTCAACTGCTTAAGGAATTGTCTTGGCAGAATCTCATGGGAGACTGCTGTGGAGAGCAAAAGACTCAGGAAAGCCCGTTGATCTTCAAGGACAACCTCCTCATAGCACAAGAACAGACCATTCCAATGTGCAGGAAGTCAAGCAAGCACGGCAGAAGCAAGGCAGAAGCCAGCATGGATGAGAAGGGCATTCCGGGCTGTGCTCAAATGCAAAAGGCAAGACGGAGAGTGTGTAAGTGCAGACGTGCTACTCAGAAGGAATATAGAGACCAGGCTTGAGTGTGCAGGGGTAGAGTTAGGGCAGACAAAGTTGAGTCAAAGTCGAACTGAAGAATATAAAGGACGTCAAGAAGGCCTCTAGAAGTACACTGACAGCAAAAGGAAAGCTAAGGAAAATGTGGGCCCAGTGTTCAATGGGGCAGGAGATGTAGCAACAAGGACATGTCAAAAGCTGTCCTATCCCAGTTAAGGTGTGTTCAACTCACATTTTGCTTAAAAAACAATGGTGTAATTGCAGGATTTAAAAATCCAATGTTTACTGTCTGACTGAACACAGACCAAACATGTTCCTAATACAACCAAAAAGAATTATGATTTCTATTGACAGAAAACACCATTTCTGATCAGAGCCAGGCTGAGTTTGAATGAGAAAGATGCTATATAACATACCACATCATTGATGTTTATCTTCTGAAGGCCCATCATTTCAGAATATAAAGGAGCTAGCTGAGCAAAGCTGTTACTAAGGCCAGCATCTGGCCGTGCAGGTGTATCTCAATTAACTATTCTGTTGGTATGTCTGAGACAGAATAGACAGAGCAGGGTTGGCTCTACAGCTTTCAGAGGAGAAAAATTATCAAAATGAAATATAGCTAGGGGATCAGGAGGATATCGACTTTTCAGAAGATAATTGGAACTGAAAAGTGATGTTTCCAAAATAACAAAAGGCAGGAAAAATCCTACTAACGCATGTATGCAGTCTCTGTGGGACCACAGCGCGGCTTTCCCAGAGGTGATCCTGTCATTTGAAAGAATTCTGTGAGAGATGGAGTCACAGAAAGCAACACCTGAGGCTCACATATGTCTCAAGCAGAAGGAGAGAAAGTTGTGTTTGTTTCCAAAGGTCTAAAGTATGATCTTTGTTTTCACTTTGTCATTTCAGTAATTTTTGCAAAACTCTCTAGCTCTGTTTAACTCTATTAGCGGCACAAAGGAGAATAGAAACTGAATTCAGTCCATTATATTTCTTTTTTGAATGTAATACCAGGGGATTTGAATGTTAATTAAAAAAAAATAGATAATTTTGAAAGCTAATAGTTACTTGGGATTTGGGAAGCAAATATGGGGAGGTAAAATATCGAAAACATGGTATATAACCAGAAGCAAGTTAGGTACAAATGGTTAATTCTCACAGATGCAGGAGGAATTTTGTGATCATCTAATCTGCTCAGTGCATGACACACATCACATATTCTTATCCACTGATTCCCACAGCAAGACCACTTGTGACAGAATTGCAACCTATGTTTAGAAAGGCCTCTACTATTGACTCGAAAGTGTCAAATGAGAGGCAACATACCATGCGTCTTGGCTGTGTCCTCTTGCTGTTATAAATTGTGCCATATTCCCTAATTTCTTTAAACTTCCAGATGGTAACAAGGACATGTCAGAAGCACTTGCTAGATTAAACAGCCCTCTAATAGATATCTTTTCATCAGAGTCTGATCATATCACCTATATTCTTTCCCTTTGTTAAGCTAGAGAATGGAGATTTTTCGTGCTGTGTCTTGTTCTCTACACCAATTATCATTCTCACTGTTCCTCTCTGAACTATTAATGTTTTTGAAGTGCACATATGGAGGCAGTGTTCCAATAGCTTATATCAAGGAACTGCTATACTTCTATTCAATGTTCTTCTGTAATAATCCATGCATCATTTTAGCCTTCACAGTGGTGTTCAAGAAACTGCCTAGAGAAATCCTCTATCTGTTGAGAGCCAGTGCTTTACGGAATACTCTTTCCTATTCCTCCATATGATTCTTTTCTCCTGCAGGCATGATACTGTGTTTTATTGTATTAAAAAGTGCTTTGTTTGATTGTGTCTGCCATACCAAGCAATCCACAGATCCATTAACTGATCATTGGCTCTCTTTCTTGTTTATCACCATCCCAATATTTATATCATCTAAACAATGAATAAATGTATGTTTTTACACTGTCATTATATCCTAATATCATTTTTAAAAAAGATTATATAGAAAAGGTGCAAGAAAAAAATCTGTATAGGCCAGCCCAGCCTCCTGACCTGCGTTGTATACAGATTCCCTTTTAGTTGTCACAGAGCAATTATTTGATACATCTGTACTAATTGCAGTGAGACTATCAGGCAGATTTAATTCGATTCAGTAGGTGCCATTCTGATTTTCCATGCTGCTGTTTTTTTCCAATTTTTTTATCTGGATGTTAGAGGCATAAAGCCAAAAGTGTTACAAAAGTCTGATTATATCATATCAACAGTATAGACTCTGTTATCATTCATATTTGTAATCTTGTCAGAGAACGATATAAAATCTCTTTAACATAGCCTATTTTCCATTAAGCTGCACTCTCCTCATTAGTCACATGATGAGATTTAAGCTGTTGCCGCATAATGAGAGCAGTATCTAGAAGAAAATAATGAAAAATGTATACTGCAGTAGGAATTGGCGGGTTTTTTGGTTTGTATGTGCCTTTTGCCCCCAGCTGGTTAATGACCTTTACTTGCACTTGCTTGTGACTTTTGTTTTGCTACATTTTTGCCATTGTGCCCTGGCACATTAATTACAGTTTAGATACAACAGGTCAGACTCCATTGCCTGCTAATTTGTAGTCTGTGCCATATGCAGCAGTGATTGGCATATCCACAAAGGACTGGAAGACAACACAGGACCTATGTGAGGACAAACAAGGCCAGGCATCTTAATAATATGCACATATACACACTATATATATATATATATATATATATATACACACACACTATGAAGATATGTGCCATATGGCATCTTAGATAGCACTAGGCAACTATATTTAAGCACCTGAATGTCACTCAGTGTGTTCACTCTGTCCTGTAAATGTGCCCTCATCAGTGCCTTCAAGATCCAGATCACTGTCTTGGAGTGCCCAAGCTGACATGTTGGAGGAGCCATTTCAAAGGTGACTGGATCTCACAGCTTCCACCAGCTGTCCCGTCCTGCCTTTTCAATGACCTGTGCCTAGCAGCACCATCTGGAATGGCCACTGGCATGGGACCCTCTCGGCAGAGTGGCAAGAACCACGCCAGCCCAGCCTTCTGACATGCTTTGTACACAGGAATCCCTTTTAGAAATCTAGTTCTGATGCTGCAATCATGTAATACCTGTAATGGTGGACTTGCCAGCACTGGGAGACAGGCAAGAGCAGAGCAACGGTAAATTTTTTTCTGGGTCTCTGTTGGGACTGTGGGTGATCCATGACAGAATAGCCAGAACATCTTCAAGGCACTGGCAGGACAAGAGGAGTAGAGGCAAGGGCAAGAGGGTCCTCAGCAGTGACACAACCACCAAATAAATATTTAAAAATTATATATAAATATTTCATGTAGCAACAAGTGAAGGAACCACAAGATGGGTTCTTTTGCTGGGAAGCCTATAATCTTTGCTGATATGGCTATATTATCATTTTCATACATAGCTCTCCAAAGAGTGATAATCATTTTTGGAGTAACCACTGAAATATCAAGTTAAAACTGCCATATACTTCTATGACAGTTTTGGAAACAATGGATCAGGTGACTACATTTATTAAATGTCTGCAAAATTTGCCAAAATTAGTGCCTTCAGAAAGGTTCAGCTAATTGATTAAAATGTTAGGAGTCAAGCTGTAGACTATCATGTAATTTGGTTAAATGTTTCATTAAATGTTTTTCCCCTCAACAGGCAGTGCAAATGTTGTGGAAGAACAGCAGGATCACAGTGGAATCATGTACCCTTGCAGAGGAATACTTTTAGAGGCCTTGTTCAGGATACCACTCAAAAAAAAATCTCTGAATTTCTATCTTCTTTTTTTTTTTTTTTTTTTTCTGGAAAAGAGATAGCTACATATAAGGCAGTGGAAATGCACAGTGGTTTCCCTTAATTTTCTTTCAAAGGTTTTCCTGTCTTCTGTCATAACTTCTTCTCCATTCATCCAGACAACAAAAGTACTAAGAAATAAAAACAGACAAAACAAGTCCTAAGAAGCTAAAAAGCCAAAGAATTTAGGAGATTACTACCTCATAAAAAATGTAATTTCCAGTTTTCCTGTAAAAGTACATGAAAAAAATCTTCTGAATGGGTTTATTGTCCTATATGTGCTATAGCACATATAAACAATAATAGGGAAGTTTACAATGTTTATTGATCCAGAAAGCTTCAAACTTGTCTTTGGCTTTTGTTTCCACAGGCCAAGAAACCAGTATCTGTAGACCTCTGAAATGTCCTCAGTGTCTTGCACTATTTTATTATCTGACAGAAGAATGACTTTCCAAGATTGATCTTATTCTTCACTGTATAATCTCACACATTTTTACTTCAAAGGCAATTGAAAATGTCTCTACGGTAGGAAGGGGTTTCTTATTTTTTGCAATTTGATGTGAAACTTCAAATGATGCATGAAGAGCTTTCATCAGAGTAGTACTTTGGCTTTTTTAGGAAAATTATTTGACCTTTCTTATCAAGTCATTTTATTCTAAATATTCTGGTGACTTGGTAGTTATACCAGCTTGCTTTGTTTTGTTTTGTTTTGTTTTGTATGTGGTGAAGAAGGTTTTCTGGCTTCACCATTTGCAGTTAGCTCACAACAGTTTATTCCCAGGGGATGCTTTAGGTTTTTGATTGATTCAGCTAAGATAACATGGTTCTGACAATCTCTTTTATATTTATTGTTTCTCTTATATTTATTATTTCTCTTGAGGACATTCTGCTTGTTGTCTGTCTGGCATTTGTACCTGTCTTTTCTTTGCTAGACAACATTTCATTTTACCTCCTAATCCACTTCTAAGTACAAAGCAAAGCTTTCTTTAAAGATTTAGTAAACTCAGAAGTTAGACAAAAAAAAAAAAACATTGACAGAAGACATGTACATATCTTCTAGACAATGTCTAGAACATGTTGCAAAAGGATGCATTACATGATCAATCTTTCCTTTAGGGTTTCTTTAAGGACCTTACTTACGACCTTTGTGATGGGGTCGTTGCTCATGTATGAGCTTTCAGTGAGGTAAGAAGGAGAGCGAATGAACTAAGAATCTTAGATTCTCAAAGGGACACCAGTAGGCAAGTCTGGATGCTATGTAAATTAAATGACTATTACATATTTGCTTGTTTGTTTGTTTTGTCATTCATCTTTAAGCAACACTGTCCTAAAGAATTATTTTGCTGTATCCTAGTGATGCTGGAACTCTATTATTTCTATAGTTCAGCACCTATCCTGATATGTCTGATGTTTTGCTCTTTAGTCATGTGCACAAATAAGTGAAGGTTGTGCACAAAGCAGGAATCTCAGCACAGGTTTATCCTGTTCAACTTAAAGGTTTTGCCAAATAGTTTTTCTGCTGTATTTTTGTTATATGTGTTTAGTGGGAAGTGTTGATAAATGAAGACTGGATAACTAGGAATCTATTTGTTTAGCATTTAGCGTGTAGCACTAGTAAAAGTAACTCATACTCCATCTACTGAGCATCGGTGTAATAAACATATATCTGTTCCTGTCATGGTATCTGAAACTTTGGTTTTATCCTCAGAATGGCAGATGACTGTAAACAGGGCATAGAGCTGGTTTTTTTCATATATTCAAGTATACAGATTTGGACTTGAGTTTGGGACTAAAAAATTTAAGCCACAGGACATTCCTTATTCACACAGGCAGCCTATATTAATTCTTAAGCCTCTCCCAGTGTCACCCATGACTGTTGTACTGGCATTTTTAGATAATTTCTTTTCTTAGCTACCTAAATCAATACATCAATCAATCAAACAAGATAGATGAAAGTGATTAAATGAGCAAGCAAATATTTAGTTGTGAACTGCCATCTGCTAAAGAATGTAATGCCTGTTTTGACAGTAAGGTTAAGAACTCCTCCAACCCCATGCTAGAGTTCCTGTAACCTGATAGACAGTCAAGGGGTGAGTTTGAACCCTGTTAGGCATCTTAAAAATAGGACGGTATTAGAGAAAAACAAGGGGATCGTGCAATATTCTGTTCTTTTTAGGTTTTTAAAACAAAACACTGCATTTTGCATAGCAGCACTGCATTTTGCATAGGTTCTGCATAACATCTGCCCTTTAAAAGCCAAGGGGTCCCAGCCCCTTTTGGAAGATAGGCATAGAACCACAAACTTCTGGATCCCGGCTGAGCGCATAAAGGAAGAGCTAGGTTGCTTATTATTGCCAGGACACATCTGTACACGGCAGAAGTAGAATTTTGTGGGCTCACAAAACTCTAAAGGTAAAAAGCTAAAGCTTTTCAGCAATGTAAGTATCTCCAAGTTCAGGAGATGCTGAGCAGGACTTTTGGGATTGCACTTTTAGAAATGGGCTCTTTATTTCCAATTAAGACATAGTTTAAGCAGCCTTTCCTCATATGGGCCTTAGTCCTGACTACATAAAGGATTACTGATGAGGCCGAACAAGGCACACATTTTCTATAGATGTAATTCTCTTCAACAGTGGAAGTATTATGTACCTGCCTAATTTGGAGTATGCAAATTCATTTTCCTCTCCTCTAACATAGTACAGAACACACTACACATTTATGTTTCATATCCTTGCCTAATAGTTCTCATATTTGCTAAACTAAAAAACTAAAACTGTGCCACCTGAGCAAAGTGAAACAATAAACTGATTCTGAGCAGAACTGAAACTGTACGGGAAAGTGTAGGCTTGGGTTATTTATTTATTTAGCACAAAACATTTTTAATGAGAAGAAAAAATGAAACAAAGATTGTTTTGCATATGCCTTAAGGTTATAAATGGGATATTTTCAGTGATACAAGACATGCTTGCTTCTTAAAACCAGCCTAACTCACTGTGCTTTGGCTGAAACATCTTGATATGGAATCCCTTCATATCACTAATCTCATTTTAAAAACTTGGTTTAAACTTGTCAAGGTATGTTTTCTTTAAAATGGATAAATCAGACATGGATGAATCAGTGAATTTCACTTTAAATTGAGGTGTGTGGTTATGAATACATGTGTATTTCCAATGGAGAACTATTTTGCTTAAACATGTTTCTGTATCCCTTTTCTCTGTTTTCTGTAAAGACTAGAACAGAAGACAAACATGTGGTAATGAATATTCACACATTACTTTAGACACATTTAAAATGATATAAATATTTTCCTCATCAGATACACTGGCTTAATATGGAAAGAAGCAAGAGTTTATTCAGCCCTGATCTTTCCTATGACAAGCTCTGATTCCCAGGCTTTAAGCTGACTGCTGGGAAACCGCATCCCCAGGGGCCTTGCAGTCCCAGTGCTGGGGGGGGGGACCAGCACACTGCTCAATACTACATTAGTTTCATTTTTTAATCCGTGGCAGGGGCAGGAAGCCAGCCTTAGGGTTTCCACGGGATGAAATGATTCCCATGACTGTTTCATGACCCACATCCCCTGCCAAATACAGCCCGGTCCGGACTGCTGTGGGTCCCCCTCTCAAAGTCTCAGTGCATCACTAGTGACCTTTTAATTCCCGTTTCTCTCCAGTCTCCTGCTCTGAGTCTAAAACTCTCTCGGTCTGAGCTTGTTTCCCTAGATCTGAGTGTGCTCTCTTTTTTCCGTGGGCACTGCGCAGTATAACGGGAGCCGGCTCCTGTGGATAAGGATGCCAATAGCAACTTCTGGCTCAGTGGGAGAAGGGCAACCGGTCTCTTACCTGGCCGATGAAAAATAAAGGGACCTGCCTCCCCCCGGGGACTCTGCATCCTGCCCTAGCCGGAACCGGGGAGCTGGCAGAGCCCGGTTGTCTGCAAGCCGTTTTCTGCCGCTCCTTTCCGTGACTTGCAAATTCGCGGCTCGGTTTTTCCCCGGTGACGGCCGCCCTCCACTGGCACGAAGCGGGATTTGCAGCGGAATATCCTCTGCCAGCCGAGCCGAGCCAGGGACGGGGCCATCAAATCCAGCCCCCGCTACCTCTGGTCCGCTCTCCTCTGGGCTGAGCCGCGCTGGTCCAGCCAGCCCAGGGCAGGACGGGGGTCGGACTTGCTGGTGGAACCTAAACTGCATTTCGTTGAGCCCTAGGGTTAGCTGTGTTCAGGCCTCATCACCTTTTTGGCTGCTCTTGTTCAGATATTATTTTTAAATGTGAGAGTGGTCGTGGACTCCTGGCTGCTTTTCATTAGTGAGTCCTCCCCATCGCTGCTGTGGTCCAGTACTTTTAATACAAAAAGAGAAAATGTTCAGGTGGAAGAATCTTAACATAAGAGGAACACTGTACCTACCCAGGTATAAGATTTTTGTAAAGTGTAAAGCCTTTGTAAAGCCTTGATGTACTTTTATCAGCACCTGTTAAATAAATTGCTTTCATATCTGTTTGCTTTATGATTTTTCACTAATAATTGTGGGTATGCATAGATCATTAAGTTGATGTTCAGTTTTTCATTGACATTGTTTGTTCACTCCATGAGCAAATGTGATATTGGGGTGAGTAAGTGTTTGTTGACTAAAAGGTGAATAAAGCCTTTCTGTATTTCTCCTCATAGGACAGATATTTCCTGTCTTGGAAGGCTCCTTTCCTTCGCTGAGTATCCACATGTACCATTGGTTAGCAATGCAGAGCATGTCAAAACATCCTCCAAAATGAATATGGCTTTGCACAATTCACCTTTGCAAAGATACAACAGGTATTAAACAAGATGGTGAAGAAACCAGGATATCTCAGGATAATCAGAGCCTGCACCTCATTATTTTGTGTCAAAGATGTGACAGGAAGTCCACTGGTCATCCTGCTTTGCTGGAAATGGTTTAGTTGCGTCTGAGACACAAGGGTTATCCTGTGATGCAGGAGGGTGCCTGGTCTGCAGTTGCTGCTAGAACTGTAACCTGAGACTTCCCCCTCCGTATTTCTGATGCTGGAAATAGTGTATTTAACATGAGAGATTTTCCAGAAGGTGATTCTGGAGGAAACACTAAAGACACTTTGGAAGCCGGCATTTATGCTCTTGCTTTCAAGGTGAGAGAAGAAAACCACACAATTGCATCTTCTAAATGTGAAAGTTCCTGTTCAGAAGACATGTACTGCTCTTGTCCTTCACAGTCAGATTTGGGAGCAATAGGGAGAGGTGGGCAGAGGCAAGAAGGTTGGAGATGCTGACATGGAGTGGGGAAATCAATCAGGATGTCTTTCTGTGTCTTCTTCTGAGGTCCATTTTGGAAGCTGTCAAAAAGATACTGAGACCTATAGCTGAGGGCAGAGAAGCAGATGAAAAGCTAAACGTCATGAAAAACCTTTGTTTTCCCAGCATCTTCCCAATGTGGGAACTCTCTGCTGCTTCTGTAGAGCATAGACAAGATTTCTGTTGTGTTGGGGTCAGACTGTCCTTATCATTTAGTTGGAACAGTGCTGGCTCCTTAGTGGTTGTGAGTTGTTGGATTGGTCATTGTATCTTCAGAGGCACTAGACAAAGAGAAGTGGGGATAATCCCTTAACGCTGATCCATCTCCATGTTCACCTGTGACTTGAACAATTGTGACAGCTCCTGGCACCCTTGATCTCTCTGTCTTCCCAGAGAACCTCAGTTCAGAAGCTCTGTTTTCCTCCTGGGCAGTGATCAAGCTGTTCATGAGGTTGTGCTTGAATCACCTCTCCACTGAACTCCCATTTAGGTAGCACTGGACCAGGTGTTTCCACCTTATCAATGTTTTCATACCTACTGAGAATTAAATCCAAGGGTTACAGGATCTGGGAAACTGGCTTGAAGATGGGCATCAGGACACTGAAAAGGTAGAGCACAGTTGTCTGCCTTTTTCCAGGCACTTCATCCTGTCAGACTGACTGGGATCCCCTTGATTTGCTGCTACATTTTCTAATTTTCCTGCTCCCCAAGAGGGGAGAGACTCTGAGTGAGAAAGATGGAAAAGAAGGATTCCTAGACCCTGAGTCCAACACTGAGAACCTGAAGACAGACACAAACCAGAAGGACTGTGTCTCAGCCTGTCTTCATCTTCCTTCCTCCTCTGCCTAGTTGTTTTGATTCTTCCTTCTTTCTGTACACTTCAGGTCCTTTCTGACTTATTCCCATGTTTTCAATTAAAACTTCATCCACTCCTTTTCCTGCTTTTCTCTGTAAGTCCCCATATCGCTTTTACTCTGGCTGATTGGACCTCATTTTTCCTTTGCTGATGCCCATTTGATTCTTTACTTACAGGCTGTATACTGACAGGGTCCTCACAGGTTGCTTTCAAAACAGATACTAGATGTATTCCTCTGTCTTTACCCTTCTTGATCAGTCCTGTCAAACCAACAGGCTGATGCCTGTCTTCTCTTGGTCTCTCTTGAATAGGATTTTTCCCTTCTATAACTGCTGCTCCCTCCTCCTGCTCTCCCTTTTTCTCTTTCACTTGCAAATCTGCTTCTCAGTCCATGCCCCATTTCTCTCCTCACCCAGCACTTCAAAATTAGCCTTTCCCAAAACGACCTCTTCCCAAATCCTATATTCCCTTACTGGTCCATCCATTAAAGAAAAAAAAGTCTTATTTCCATGACCAGAACAGCATAAGGTCTGTCTTTCTCTTCTTTCCTTACTATATCACTTGGCTATTTTCCTTCAATCACTTCAACTCACCTTCTTCAGATAGCAAATTGCAGAAATATTTGTCCAAAATCTGGAAGGGTCTTGCCCTTGTTCCAGTGATGTCTGTACTGCCTTTCTGTCCCTGAATTCTCTTTTTCAAACCTATCCAAATGCCACTTAAAATCATCTTATTTTCCTCTGTCTGTTGCTTCATGAAAAGCATGTGGAAAGCCAAGACTGTTGATACAGTGGGCTTGAATTACTTAATATCCTTGGGCTGCTTGTAGGTTCTTCATGTGACTTTTTGATATGTATTTCCTCCTAGTTAACTGGAACAATCAGTGCAGGAAACTGAAAAGGGAGTCATAAAGCTCAATAGATGGCATTTTCCCCACAAAATATGTGGACAGAGAATTAGAGACTAAAATACTAATTGTGGGCCATTTGAAGCATCAGGGTATGAGAATACACTGTTCTAGGAATTTCTGAATAAATCTCCCTACAGCATGTTTGAACTGGAAGTGAAGTTGAAGATGGAAAAACTGGATCCCACTGAGCACAAAGTTTAGGAAGATGAGAATAATTACTTGATTTACTAGTATGAATACCTTTTGAAGCTAAATGTTGAAGCTGAGAAGGGCTTGTTTTCAAATGAGATTGTCATGGTTAGAGAGAAGACAGCTATTGTTTCTTGCCTCCAGAAGACGTAGGAGGGAAAAGATCTGTTTAGATGTCTGCCTGGTGTCTTTTGGCCAGTGTAACCCTCAGTGACTGGAGATAGCATCTACCAGAATGTCACTGAGAAGGTATATAATCTCAGAGCATGTAAAACTGAATTTTCTTTTATTCTGCAAAGTTGTAAGGTATGCAGGGGAGATTTTAGAGCATGGAACCTCGTAAACGGGTGTTAGTAGAAAGGGGGTACAGTTATGTAGGAGGAAATGTGCTAATATTAACACTGAACTGGTTCTTAAATTCAGGTTATTTTAGGAGAGAGCATTCAAGAGTTAGAGGTCTCCTTATAAAAAAGAAAATATCCAGATCTCTGAGCCTGGTGCAATCAGTCTGTGCTTTATAATGTTTATAATATCTTTCTTATTTCTGGAACATGTTCTGCACAACGTTGCTACGTTTGCCAATGTCTTCATTAGGCATGTTTAACAGAAGGTTTATATAGGACAACTTCTAGATCTTTCACATTAGCGTGTATTGTTCATGTCAGATCAAATGTCTCAATAAGTGACAAGAAAGTGCGTCTATTTGCTAAATACTTCAGGTGGGAAAGATATTTCATCATTCGCTCTGGAAATAGCCAAAACATAACGAAAGAAATCCGCCCTGAAAGACCTAGGTGTAGACGCGCGTGTGTAGTTCGTGTTCCGGACGCTCAGTGCCGCTGTTGGCCAGCGCTGTGCGTTTATGGCTGCTGCTGGGCAGGGAATTCACAAGCAGTGAGGGACCAGTGAGAACCAGTCAGATGTTGTATTACTGGTATTAGCTGAGAGCCCAGCTGAAATAATCTGATTGGACCGGAATACGCCCTAGTTCAAAGCCTTTCCAAGGGATGTGCTGGATATAGCCTCATCGAGAACCGTCTGGAAATGCAAGAGCACAATGCACAACTGGGGATGTGGAGTAGGGAGAAACTCGTCCAGGCTCTGTCCCTAGCCCGCTGATGCGACTCTCTGCTCCTGGGGAATGTGTGAGAATTCCGCCGAAGCTCTGTGATGGCTCAGGCAGAGCCCGTTGGTTGGTAAGCACCGAGTTAATACCGGGAGAAACAAACGTTTACATTTGACAGAGTGATGTGGATTAGCTGGACCGAATGGGAGTCGGGAGGGGGGCTGGTTTGTCTCTCCAAAACTGGATCACAAATGGGACACGTACCAGCTGTATTTACAGTGAAAATGCAGACCCAGAAGATGGGGAACAATTCTGGCAGCTTTCCTCACGTCTGCATCCAGCTGAGTGCTCAAGGCAGCAATTCCGCCAGGGTGCTGGGAATTCAAGTGCTGTCTGAGTGTTAGAGGCGAGAGAAGAAACCCGCCCTGGGAACTGATTGTGAAAACAAGGAGCAGTAATATTGCTCCCTCTTTCTTCTTGGGCATGGAAATCCACAATGACGCAGGAAAGCGTCTGTGCTTCTGCTATGAAGGCTATTGCACCTCCCAAGACAAGCTATTTGCAGCGTGTGGCCGAAGAGGACGATCAAAAGCGACGTTTTAACAACAATTGGACTGATCGCTTCAGGGATGGGAAGGCGTCTTTATCCGGCGGGGGGAGTCTGGGAAAAGAAGACGGACTGTGGCTGCTGAGATTTCACTCAGCGGATCGGAATTCCCAACCAGAAGAGCAAGAAGAGAATTTGGAAAACTGGAATTGCTCAGGCTGCAGAAATGGGAGTAGAAGGTCTTGCAAAATCTTTTTTTTTTTTTTTTTTTTTTTTTAGGATCTCCGTGTTCTGAAGTACGGAGACATAACAGGAACTGAGCTGTAGCTCTTTTTTAGGGTCAAGATGTAAATCTATGGGTAAGGAGGAGAACGGGTGTTCAGTCATTTAAGATTTCTTTCTTAGGTTAAATAAATCATAACTCAATCAAAAAATCGAGGAAATCCAAAACATCACCGTGTAGTGAAGGAGATAAGTGAATTCTCTGGCAACATTAAAACAGATTTGGCTGTAGTTCCTAGGTTACGTAAAAAGACAGTATGCCTTGGCCTGTCAGTACAGGTACTTTTTGTTTTTCCTTTAGGACATGTCAATTTTATTTTTGCAACCCAGTGGAAAACATCAGCATTAGCTATCCAGTGATGCACAGGAAGTGACTCACTTCATTTCACTCTAAAATGGGAAAGAATATGAGCTTCAGTCTAAGAGCAACACCTTCTAATGTGCCGAGCTTTTGTTATTGCTAGGAGTGCCATTGTTAGGGTCACTGTTCCTGTTACGCCCTTCTACACCGAGTCGGCTGAAGGACAGCATCTCCCGTCCGAAATGAGGGGAACATGTTACCTGGTTACTACAGAGATGGTAAGTGTCCGCAGAGACTCTTCTCAAGCTGTCTGTTCCCTGCCTCGTACCACACATTGCCAGGGCTGCAGTGGCGAGCTGAGAGCCCCCAAAGTGGTACCAAGAGACCAGGTTACAGTCAAGCAAGGGCACCTTACTCTCTCTAAGAGGCCAAAAGCAGAGCAGAAGCACTGGTGAGGGTGCAAAGTGAAAGGATTTCAGGTGTTAGTTGATTTTGCAGCACATGAATGAGGAGAGGAGCCGCACTCTCAATGCAGCTACTGATGTACTGGGCTTGGGATTGCTTTTACATCAAGCTTCTGTCGTGTTGCTGTTGATGATAGAAACTCGAGAGTCGAACACATTCCGACTTAGATATCTTTAGTCAGAAAGGAGAAGGAAGAAAGGAAGAAAAGAAGAACTGACCTGGCCTTTGATGTAATTTAGCCTTTAGAGCCTATCACGCTTTGAAGTCAAAGGGACATAAGGAAGAAATCACAAAAAAGTCGCATCTGGGCAAAGTTATCTAGTATCTAAAATTCTGGGTAATCCTAAAGTCAACCTTGTCATTCTTTCTCACACTGATTCAGTAATGAAGTTTCTGTAAAAATTTACAAAGGCATCAGAGAATCCGAGTTTCTCAGACTTCACGTGGTGAATATAGTTTGACGGGGTCTGCCCTTTTAGCAAACTAAAAGAAGAAAAATAATATCTAGAAAAATAAAGGAAAGGTGTCAAAACCGAAGGGGTTAGTATACTTCATATATTAAAAATAGCGTGGTTCCTGATGTATTAAAACCTGTATTAAAATCGATGAACCAAAAATATATAGAGCTAGTCGTATTTTGTTTCCTGCTACATATGTTTTATTCTGTAAGAGGAAGACTGGCTTCGGAAGCAGCTGTGCATATCCCCTGTACATTGGGCGTGCATTTGCACGGGGGAGGCAGCCAGAACTCGGTGCTGGATGCGGAGGAGCCGTCGGGAGGTAACCTCATCCTCAGGACTGGCAATCAAACCCTAGGGTCCTTATCCAGTCTCTGACCCGGATCTTGGGTCAAGCGCATTAAGCCCTTGCTCAGACGCGATCAGCCCCTTTTACTCTTCTCCCCCCCATTTTCCCGTTTGTTCCTCCCCCATAACTGTTGGCCCCTACTATTACCCAAATTTGATCCTCCTTCTGATCATTCCTTGATAAATTTTTCAGATTAACTCAGTCCCCCTCAAACATCCCATAATCAGTTTACTCTTTCCTATGAGACCCGTCCTGATAATCCACGATAATCCCCCCCCCCCCTTCGTGTCACTTACAAAGCTTCCGGTTGAATCTCTTTGAGGTTACACTTGAGTGGTTCCTTTAATGGCCCATCGATCAGTATCTTAAGAGGTCTGATCTTTGTCATTGTCCCCGTTAGCTCCTTCTCGCTAGGGTTTGTGTATCTGGGTGTTTAATTTATGACCTCTCCTGTTTATTGTCTTGCCTTTATGTTAAATAGCTGTTGTATCCTTACACAGCCGTTAAGTATCCTTACACAGATACCTGAGTCCAGGTGTGATCTTTGAGTACATCGTCCTTTAAGATGTTTCTAAGCCCGTGTGGTGAATATCAGAGCAGAAAGGACTGTATCTCTCCAAAATATGAAAGTAGGTTGCAACATTTTGATTTTTGACTAGGAATGGGAACATTTTTCACCAACGTACGAGCGCTGTGTCGTACAATGACACACCTCAGAATCGGTGGAAGAACGGGATAGATAAGCAGGTAGCACGGGAGAGTGTTTTTGTCAGCTCACAGAGATGCTTGTTCAGGTCTTAATGCTTGGGAGACATTAAACAGAAAAGTGTAAGAGTCATACATCCTTTGAGTGAGGTGTGATACGCGATGTGGGGAAAACTGCATTAGGATGATGTATTTTGGATCAGTATTATGATTCTAGTGTGCTGGTGAGCTCCTGCCATAAGCATTTGCTTGAGGGACTTTTCTCTATAAATTCCCCGGCACTAGCTCTTCTGTTCAATGGCAGAGCTCCTCTGGCCCTCCCCACTTGCTGACTGGTTTATGGTGATTCACTAGAGGAGCAGAAACGGAAAATACAGTAATACATACTGTGGAAGTGATAGATCTTGCAATTCTTCACAACACAAAGGGAAATCAAAAGCTATTTATGAAGAGCTCCCCATTGTGAGACAGGAGGTGATACCTAGAGCAAATTCCTGTATGCAAGGAGTAATCCTGCTTCCAAACAAAGACGAGTGTTTACTTTGCACCGGTTCGGTTCGGCACGAAGAGTGCAGATTTAAGCAGCAAACTCAAAATATCAGCACTCCCCCCGAATGCGAAAGGCAGAGGACCTATTCCCCCTTGCGACGCTGGGTGGCGCTGTTGGCCACGCACCGGAAGGTTTCTCTGCCCACACCAGTTTTTCAGGCAGCGGCAGGCAGACACAGGGAGACAGAAAAGCCGATTGAGCTGCTCGGGAAGGGCAGCGGGGCGCAGAGTGAGGGAGGCTCGGGGGGTTTCAGAAACAGCATCTCGCCACAGGATTCCCGGCAAACACCGCTCTGCCTTGGACGCTGTGTAAAAATGCCGGGAACCACGGAGGATGCCCCGAAAGGATGGTTTTCCTGGAAAGTGATGGCGAGCGGAGGCATCAAAAGGCAAGTGAGCTTGTTTATTCTCTGTGTATGCGTGTGTCAGACCGGCTCTGAAACCCTCCGCTATACCCTGGCAGAGGAAATGGAGAAGGACTCCTTTGTTGCCAATGTTGCAAAGGACCTGGGGGTTTCTCTTAGTCAGCTCGCTGCTCGCAAGGCCCGCGTTGTGTCCGAGGGGAACGAGCAGTATTTCCGGCTGAATCAAAACACGGGAGTCCTGACGGTAAAGGAAACACTAGACAGAGAGGAGATCTGTCCACAGAGCGATATCTGCACACTCTTCTTTAAGATATTCTTTGAAAATCCATTGCAACTGATACGAGGCGAGGTGGAGGTTCTTGATGTGAACGACAACTCCCCCGTATTCCCGGAGAAAGAGATGGTTTTAGAGATTCTGGAAACGATATCCCCCGGTTCTCGTTTCCCTCTGGAAAGTGCCCGGGACAAGGACGTGGGGAGTAACGGCCTGCAGAACTACAGCCTCGGGCCCAACTCGCATTTTTCCCTGGATCTCGGGATCGGGAAGGATAGGGGAAAATACGCAGAGCTTGTACTACAGCGGCAGCTGGATCGCGAAGACCAGCCAGAGGTGAATTTGCTTCTCACCGCCACCGACGGGGGCTCGCCGCCCAGGTCGGGCACGGCTCAGGTCCGGATCGTGGTGCTGGATGCCAATGACAACATCCCTGTCTTCGGTCGGGAGGTCTACGAGGTACGCCTGGCCGAGAACAGCCCGCCGGAGCAGCTGGTGGTCAGAGTCGCGGCCGAAGATCCCGATGAAGGGTCCAACGGCAAAGTGCGGTATGCCTTCACCCAGACGTCGGAGCGGTCCCGCCAGCTATTCCAGCTGAACGCTGCCACCGGCGAGATATGGATCTCGGGCAACCTGGACTTCGAGGAAGCAAAAAGCCACGAGATGGTGGTGAGAGGCACCGACGGCGGGGGGCTGTCTGCGCATTGCAAAGTGCACGTGGAGGTCCTGGACGTGAATGACAACGTCCCGGAGATAGCTCTCACCTCCATCTCCGCCTCCATTCCCGAGGACGCCCCGCCCCGGACCGTGGTGGCCCTGTTCAGAGTGCGGGACCGAGACTCCGGGGACAATGGGAGGACGGAGTGTGCGATCGACGGGGACTTGCCCTTCAGTCTCACACCCACTTTCGATAACTACTATGAGCTGCGGACAGACGCGGCTCTGGACAGGGAGAGGACGGCGGAGTACAACATCACCATCACAGCCATGGACTGGGGCACGCCGCGGCTGAGTTCTCAGGAAAGCATCTTCGTGCAGATATCCGATGTGAACGACAACCCCCCGGAGTTCACGCAGGCGGTTTACACGATGTCAGTGAAGGAGAACAACGGCCCCATGCTCCGAATCGGCAGCGTGAACGCGACGGACGCCGACGCGGGGAGAAACGCCCGCGTGAGCTACGCGCTGGTGCGGGAGCAGGGGAAGGAGAAGCCCAATGTGTCGGTCAACTCCGAGAACGGGGAACTTTACATGCTCCGCCCGCTGGACTACGAGGAGGTGCGCGCCTTCCAGGTGGCCGTGCGCGCCGTCGATGGCGGCTCGCCGCCGCTCAGCGCCGAGGCAGTGGTGCGCGTGGAGGTGCGGGACGAGAACGACAACGCGCCCGTCGTGCTGCACCCGCTGCCCAACAGCAGCGCGGCGGCGGGCGAGCTGGTGCCGCGCCGGGCGCGGGCGGGCTACCTGGTGGCCAAGGTGGTGGCGGTGGACGCGGACTCGGGGCAGAACGCCTGGCTGTCCTACGAGCTGGCCAAGGCCACGGAGCCGGGGCTCTTCCGCGTGGGGCTGCACAACGGCGAGGTGCGCACGGCGCGGGCCGTGTCGGAGCGGGACGCGGCCAGGCAGAGACTCGTCGTGCTTGTGAGAGACAGCGGGCAGCCGCCGCGCTCCTCCACTGTCACCCTCAGCCTCGTCCTGGTGGAGGGCTTTTCCGAAGCCCACCTGCGGGTCAGCGAGGAGGCGCCCGCCGCCGATCCCGACACGCCGCTGACGCTGTACCTCATCATCTGCTTGTCCTCCGTGTCGGCACTGTTCCTGGTCACCGTGATGGCCATCGTGGTTGTGAAGGTGCGGCGGGCCAGCGGGAGGGAGGCGGAGACCGGGCCCGCTTTCCCGAAGATTGCCGGGGAAGGCACCTCCGGCTCCCTGCCCCGCAGCTACGTGTACGACGTCTGCTTCGCTGCCGGGACTGTCAACAGCGAGTTCCGGTTCCTCAGGCCCCTCTTCCCTTGTTTCCCCGCCGGGCTGCCCCCCGGCCCGGGAGATCAGCGGAGCTCGGTGTGTTCGCAAGACGTGGCCAACCTCGGGGAAGAAGGTGACTGGGCAGCACAGGTGAGGGACCTGCGCGGGCCGGGACTGCAGGGAGGAGGGTGGGTGGAGCAAAGTGAAGCGGGGGCGGGGGTGTCACCGTTGGGTGTAGGTGCGGGACAGCGGGGACTAGCAAAGTGGCGGTGGTGGTGCTGCAGGAGCCACTGGAGAGGGAGGACAGGCTGGAGATGGTCTCACAGGTGCTGGTGGGGGCTTCCCGTGGGGATCCGGCACGGCCCAGCTGCACTCCAAGTGCTGGCTAACTGCCCTTCTCTGCATCCGCTCTGTCGGGGTATAAAGCAGAATGTAAATGGAAAACAGCTTCCCCAGGACCTTTGTCACTAAAGTGGAAACAAGTGATTCGGATCACGGTGCCACTGCAGGTGCCCAGAAGATCCTCTGATTATTCGCGTTAGATAAAGTCTCCGGTGTCATCCGAAAGGTGGGCTGCTAGATCATGAGAAGATGAGGACCCGCGGGATGGATATGTGAGCCACGGACGGACGAAGCGGGTGGGTGGAGTATCTGTCCGTGCACTGCAAAGAGTCCATAGTGATCCAGGGCGGGAATGACACTGCTCCTGAAGAGACGGCCGCCCTGGGACGGTGGTGGCCCTGTCCTGAGTGAACAAGGGTACGACGGGCTGCCCTGTCATTGATAGCGTCCCCCGAACAACTATTAGGAGCTGGGGCGGTTCTCGGCGCTGGCGGATACCCGGTCACCAGGGTGCTGGTGGTGGAAGCGATGTGGGGAAGTGTTAAGGGAATTTCCCCTATACCCTAGTTTTGCAGAAAAAAAATATGCAAGGTCTCGCGCCCTGCAAGCAGAACATCCTATCTGACCTTGCCTTATCCCTGTTTTTCGTATAAAGTTGAAGAACTGCGAAGCAACCCGTTTAATCCAGCCAGCAGTACAAAAGTTGTTCAAAGGTAACACCAGAAGAGGTGCAAAATGAGCTAATGATCCATTATAAGATGGACCATTTAAGGCTGACACGGAACTATCTCGTACTGTAACACGGCAAGGGGATTGGTAGAACTAAGAATCGTGGCTAGATCTGGTTGGTTATGTAAACTAAAGTATTGAATATGTAACAACTTACTATCGCTTAAAAGTTGTGACAAAAAGCTGCTCGGGGTCCCTTCTTGTGCTCCCAGCCAAGAGGCACCTTATTGCCAGCAACAAAATCAAAAAAACCCCAGAAATCTGACTCCTGCTGCTCATTACCAGTGCCCGCAAACGAACAAAGGAGAACAGATAATTTTAACAGCAGAAAGCTAGGGCGCCCTAAAAGTTGCTGAAGGCCACGGAGCGGACCTCTGCCATTAATATCCTTTGTATTTTTGTAATCTATATTAACAATATTGGCCAGCCAGATGTGGAAGTCTGGGCTTTGCAACGCACCATTCCTCTCCCTTCCTGACTCACTCGGGAGCTCAATGAAAAGCACCAGCAACCCTGTCCATAGCGCTGCTATGAAGTTCCCTTGTCGCTGGTCTTGGGCACGGGGCAGTTTCGCTGTCTGGGCTCCCACAATCTTTCCTTTTCTCTGACGGTAGCAGAGCACCCACCTTCAGCATCGTATTACCCTTGAAGGCACAAAAGAGAGAGTCCTTAGGAGAAATAAATGCTTTCTGCCTCACTCATCGGGAGTGCCATTGCATTGCACAAAGATTTTTCATTTCTAGGAGTTTTCTGTTATTGCTGTTCCTTCCCATTTCCATTTGGTTCAGGTGAGTACACTCTCGTACTCTCTCCTCTCCCAGTTGTTCTCTTAAGGAGACTCTGCAAACTGCTATTCTCGTCTCTTTGAGTTGTGTCAGATCCAGCGAGAAAAATTAATGGCTAGCTAAGGAAAAACAAATCGGAGCTGCCAAGTAATTTGCTGGACATGCCTGCCATTTAGACACTTCTCTGTGGGCTCGGTAGAATCTGAAAAACAGTCAGGAATTTGAGCTTGTCTCTTCTTTCTTTGATGGATGTTCCTGAGGATAGTTTGAACAAGCTGCAGCTTGTGTAGTTGATGCCTCTTTGCGGATTAAAAAAAGTCCAAGGACAGAAGAGCAAAAAAAGAGGTATCTGATCCCCCTGCCTACAAACTGTGCCTTGAATCTGACATGTGAATGCTTTCAATTCCATGCATTCAACCTTAGACATCCTCTTCCTCGGTCCAAGGGCTGTCATTTGTCACTCCTGGCCCTTATATCCTTCCCACAAATGCTGTGGATGTCCCTTTGCTCCAGTGGAGGTTGCAGTGGCTGGAATGATGACAAGCAGTGGACAGGAAGCAAGAGACTGGGGAGATGCAGCCCAAAAGCAGCTGTAAGCCACCAAGGAAGAGGAAACTGAGGAAGAACCAGGGAGAGAAGGGAGAGATACTGAGAGAAGTCGAGGAGTAACACAGCCCAGCTCAGCTCTGTGGCACCTGTTGTGAAATCTGAGATGAGAGAGATTCTTGTGTTGCGCACAGGACTTTTAGAATAGTAAAGGAGGTTGTAAGGTCCTACTGCAGGGACCCCAAATCCTTTACAGCGAACACCTTGCTCTTTTATCTCCAAAACCTCCTGATACCAGCGGCAACAAGAAAACGGTCCATAAAAATATCCACCACCTGAAAGCAAAGGTCGGATCCTGCAGCTGTTGTCAGCGTCTCTAAGAAAAATACTTGTTTTAGCCCCAGCAAATACTTAAAATGTTCTCATTGTGGGATTTCCTGATGGTTCATTGAAGCACAGATTTGTACTTTTGATAGTATGTTAAAACTATTTAAGCCAACATTTACTCTAAAATGTCTTCAAGTATTTGTATGTTGCGCAAGTCCTGAATAAATTAAATAACACTGGTCATTAAATTCTGTTGTGTTACATAAAAAAGAATGATTACGGTTTTGCTTTGCTCTAGGGAGCAAGGTATTAGTAGGGGCTATTAATTTCCTTGGGCCAATCTATCACATTTTGGTTTCCTGCCAGTAGGATAGTCACATCTTCCAAAACAAAGTACCCCACATCCAACCCAATGGATGGTCATTTCATAGCCAATACTAATCAGCCAACAGCTGTCAGTGGGCCTAAGATATAGCTGCTGCAAGGGAGCGAAGGGCTTTGGAAGGGCACAGAGAAAGCTAATGGACATCAGATGAGGCCTCTCCCTCTTGCAACATTCCTCCTCCCTCTGGGCTGCATAGCCCAGTGTTTGTGGCAATTACGCAGTTGAAGGGACTTAAGGTCTTCCAGGTGTGATGCAAAGTAGGAGACTAAAACGGGTCATGTCTGAGGTTCTCTTTAATCTGTTGGCTGTTTAAAAAGCACGGGGAGACTAAAGATGGTAGTTATAACAGCTCCTGTGACTCCTCCATCTCTCCTCATTCTAGCATTGAGTCTATGTTCCCTTTTAACTCAGATTTTAGAGTTTTCGGGGATCCAGCTACCTCCTGCATTACATGAGAGTCCACACAATAAACAGCTATGACAATGAAGACCCCCGTATACTCTCTCATGGTCACCCCACAGCATCTCCCTGTTTAATAACCACTGAGGCAGGGAAATCTTCCACCCGCATCACTGCAGGTTCTCATAACTGTAGTCGCAATCTCCTCAGGGGAAACAGGGACTCACCTCGAGACATCAACATTAAAATATATTTTCTTTTTGTATGAAAGTGATTTTATTTTAGGATCTTCCCATGAGAGAGTGCCCCCCTTTCTTCCCCCCGGACTCATAAATGGTTTTCAGTGGTGCCTTGGGATGTCCGTAATGAGGATAATGTGTTCAGGCGTTAGCTTTGCCCTTTTAGGGTCAAAAAGACTCCCCTGTCCACCTTCCTTTTTGTCTCTGTGTAGAGAAGAGTACCAACGGTATAAGGCATGTCTGGAAACCAGTGCACTTCTCGCTGACATTTACTTACCCTCAGCCTTCAAATGACAGCCCTTCATTCTGTTCTTTGCAGGGCAGAGCTTCCCTCTCCGAAGACATGGGTCCCAGGCCTGTGGAAGCAGGTTGTGCTGCTAACAAGGTGATAGGGGCAAATGGCATTCCTGATCAAAATCCTTGGCTCACCCATCAGTAGATGAGGACAAGGACAAGCATGTCTGTCCTCACCATTTAATGCTCTTACGGAAAAATGAGAACAAAGAGACAAAACATGCACCAAAAAAGTATATATATACATCAAGAAGGTACAAGTCTCCTCTGCGAGAGAGCAAGGACACTTTCCTCTTATGCAGTACTTTGTTCACATAGGTATTCTGCAACAGTGATATGGATGGAGGAGGACTGTGTTGCATGTTGATTACACCGAGTCTTGATGCACGATCGTGGGAGTGCTGCTGCTTCTGAATATTAAGGGATATATGAAAACCAGAAGCAGATCTTCAAGAGTAATTTTTCCTTCATCATCTTTTCTGTATTTTTTTTTTCCTTATGGAGAGGGCTCTGTAATAATGTCTTAATTTTCGACAGTCTGCTCAATGCCACACCAAACACTTATTAAACAACATGAAGTTATGCATGCAAAGAAACTCTTTAATAACAAGCAGAAGTTGATTACAATAGAAATGACTGACTTTAACACACTTTGCATATTAGACTAAGAGTTTACAGATTCTCCATACTGTAAAAAGTGGATGTTGAGGACTGTATTTCCCCCCCCTTTTTTTTCATAATATAAAATTGAACAGTTATAGAGCATTCCAGGATAGTTGAGTGTAAGGTGGTAGAGAATTAGAAGTAGTATTAGTGGTTTTATAGCAAAATAGGTTAAAACTTTTATAATAAAGATAAGACACTGTAAAATCCAGTGAGTCCAGAAACTTTCTGTCTTCTTTTGCTTTCATTACTCTGTACTGAAATATGAAGTCATGTGATACTTCCTGTTGCTCACATGTTTTTAAGAGTCAAATGTCTGATGAAAAAACAATAAAACCTACTTGCTGGAACTCCCTCGGGTGAGTGTTTTGTTTCAGTCTGTGTTTGTTGCTGTTCGCTGCAGCGAAGCTTCCGGTCCACGAGTGTGGTGTTAAAGCAGTGATGTCTAACGGCTAGTTCTCAGCTCAGCGGGAGGGCGCTCCGCGGCTCTCAGGTACGGGAGGTAAGAGCTGTGCTGGGAGTCAAGGGGCTCTAACGAGCTTCTCTGAAGTGCCTCAGAGGTCACCTGTCACAGCCATTGCCGAGGAAATAGCCACCCCAAGAGCAGTATTGCAGGAATAAACCAGAGTATTTGGGAGTGGATTTTGTGCAGGGGAAATCAGGGCACTATCAAGAAGGCTGTGCTCAGGAGTCACAGCAGGAAGCAGGGGATTTGTCTGAGCCATGAGAGTCCTCCACTGAGACCCGGGATGCAAGAGATGCCACCCCGAGGCCCCTTTTCACGAGGGACCTCGGCTTCAGGGGTCGTGAATCGGCGTAACAATCTTGGTCCATTGTAGAAATCCTCCCAAGAATTATGATCAGGAACTCCGTAGCCATCATTGCCATGGTTCATGGACTAGCTCGCTTTGGGTGCTGGGTAGCTATAACGATACACATTTTTTTTAGTTAAACAGCCTTCAGGGAGGACTCAGCACCTTGTGCTGCCTGCCCAGGTGACTCCCCACGTCTCCGCTGATTTTAACGGAAGGAAAGAGCCTGTCTGGTACAGCCTCCCAGCCCGCTCCCTTTCCATCACCTCTGATATCACCAGCGTCTTCATCCCATCATCCACGGATCACAGACGTCTGCAAGATTTCGAGCTGCTGACACCACTGCGGATGGCAGGAATCCTCCTCTCAACTCAGAAGTTTAGCTTCGCAAAAGCTATTGTGTGAGTAGGAAGAAAAAAAAAAGAATAGAGTCGGGGGGGCTATTTCTTTTTTTGGGGAGGGGTCAATTTCATCCCCATGAAATTCATTGAGTAACCTAAGTGATGCACGTGTAGTTATAAGGTATAATATTCATCAGTGTCCAAATGTTTAACAGAGGTGTGTAGGCAGTTAAATCTATACGCTGTGAACTTTGAGCAGAGGAATCGAGCAGTCTGTTTTCTCGGCTTTGCACTCAGAAAATATCCCCGTCCTTCGGCGCGTCGGCCGCCTGGTGCCGCTGCTGACCGCGAAGGCGCGGAGGCGCCGCGCAGCTCCCGGCCGCCGCCGCCGCCGCCGCCGCGGGGCTCGGCCAGGCGGGGCGGTTCGCGGGGCTGCACCGTCCTGGAGCTGCTCTGCTCGGGGGGGGCCAGGCTGAGACCCCTGCCTGGCAGACGGGCGGAGACGCATCGATAGCTCCTACCCAGCTCACAGGGGGAGGAGAGCGCTTCAGCTAGGCAAAAATGGAGCTGCGAAAGAGCGAGGAACCACTCCCAGGGCGAACGGTGCCCCTGATCCTGCTCCTCTGCGTGTCGGGGATGAGCGCAGAAACCGCCCGGTACTCTGTGCCTGAAGAGGCGGAGAGAGGCTTCTTTGTGGCGAATATCGCGAAGGATTTGGGACTCACGGGTGAGGAGTTATCGGCTCGACAGGCCCGGCTTGTACCTGAAGGAGATGAGCAATATTTACAGCTGAACCAGCACACTGGGGATTTGGTGGTGCATGAAAAGATGGATCGAGAGGCGCTGTGCGGGCAGAGTGAGCCTTGCCTGGTGCGATTCGAGGTGCTGCTAGAGAGTCCACTGCAGTCCTTCCGGGCCGAGGTAAGCGTCACCGATATAAACGATCATGCTCCCGTGTTCTTAAATAAGGAGATGATTTTAAAGATCCCGGAAAGTGCAATGCCGGGAGCTCGATTTTTGCTGGAAAGTGCTCAGGATCCAGATGTGGGGAATAACAGTCTCCAGCATTACAACATCAGCTCGAACGACTATTTCCATATCTCCACACGGAGGCGGAGTGACGGCAGGCGCTACGCCGAGCTGGTGCTGGACCGAACCCTGGACAGGGAGGAGCAGGCAGAAGTCACTTTCAGCTTCATGGCTGTGGATGGTGGGTCTCCACCGCGTTCTGGTAGAGCCTTGATCCGCGTGCAAGTTCTGGATGTAAACGACAACATCCCAGCATTCACCAGGAGTCTGTATAAAGTCCGAATGCTTGAAAATAGCGCCGAAGACACCTTAGTGGTGGCGGTGTCTGCTAGCGATTTAGACGCAGGAATGAACGGGGAAATAGCGTACTCCATCGTTCAAAATTCAGAGGAGAATCACCAGACTTTTAAAATAAATCCAAAAACAGGGGAGATCCGACTCAAAAAGCCAGTGGATTATGAAGAAACAAAGACTTACGAGATAGATGTCCAGGCCACGGATGGAGGGGGCCTGTCCGCGCACTGCAAGGTTCTGGTGGAGGTCCTCGATGTGAACGACAACGCCCCGGAGGTGACCCTCACTTCCCTCACCAACCCCCTCTCGGAAGCAGCCCCGCCGCGGACCGTGGTGGCCCTGTTCAGCGTGCGGGACCGGGACTCGGGGGACAATGGCAGGACGAGCTGCGAGCTGCTGGGAGAACTGCCTTTCAGCATCGCGGCGCTGGCGGCAGACTCGTACGCGCTAGTGACGGCGGAGGCGCTGGACCGGGAGCGCGAGGCCGAGTACAACATTATGGTGCGGGCCCGCGACGCGGGGGCCCCCGCGCTCTCCGCGGCGCAGCCGCTACTCGTGCGGCTCTCGGACGTGAATGACAACGCGCCCACCTTCACCCAGGCCTCCTACACCATGGCGCTGCGCGAGAACGAGCCCGCGGGAACGAGTCTGGGCCGCGTGAGCGCGACAGACGCCGACGCGGGGAAAAACGCCCGCGTGAGCTACGCGCTGGTGCCGCCCGCGCCCGGCGCGCCCTCCTTCGTGTCGGTGGACGCGGAGAGTGGGGCCATGCGGGCGCTGCGCCCGCTGGACTACGAGGAGGTGCGCGCCTTCCAGGTGGCCGTGCGCGCCGTCGACGGCGGCTCGCCGCCGCTCAGCGCCGAGGCAGTGGTGCGCGTGGAGGTGCGGGACGAGAACGACAACGCGCCCGTCGTGCTGCACCCGCTGCCCAACAGCAGCGCGGCGGCGGGCGAGCTGGTGCCGCGCCGGGCGCGGGCGGGCTACCTGGTGGCCAAGGTGGTGGCGGTGGACGCGGACTCGGGGCAGAACGCCTGGCTGTCCTACGAGCTGGCCAAGGCCACGGAGCCGGGGCTCTTCCGCGTGGGGCTGCACAACGGCGAGGTGCGCACGGCGCGGGCCGTGTCGGAGCGGGACGCGGCCAGGCAGAGACTCGTCGTGCTTGTGAGAGACAGCGGGCAGCCGCCGCGCTCCTCGACCGTCACCCTCAGCCTCGCCCTGGTGGAGGGCTTTTCCGACGCCTTCTTGCAGCTTTCCCATGCTCCTGCGGGCAGGGCGGAGGAGGAGGAGGAGGAGAACCTGCTAGCCACCTACCTCATCGCTTCCTTGTGCTCCGTCTCCTCTCTTTTCCTCTTATCCGTCATCGCGTTTTCTGGTGCGAAGCTCTGCAAGGGTCGACTACGGGGAGGGCGTTCACCTCCCTCTGCCCACTGTTACGCTGATGGCGAGTTCTCCAGCAGTTTTGTGGACGTGGCCGGCACGGGGACTCTGTCGCGGGGTTACCGCTATGAAGTGTGCTTGACCACCGGCTCGGGGAACAGCGGGTTCAAGTTCCTGAGACCCGTCCTCCCGAATCCGCCTCTTCCGCAAAGCTGCGCTGAGGCGGAGGCGGGCAAGGACGAGGAACTTCTGTCTCGCTCACAACCGACTTTTGAAAGGGAAGTTAATCAGGTGAGAACAGCCTCTCCGTATGTTTAGTTTCCCCCTCCCCGCATGCATATTAGAATAACATAATGGGGGCGCGTTCACTAGTAAGCCTTCCTGGAACCGTCCTTGGTTTCTTATCGTCAGTGCGAGATTAGCGACTAGATTTAGTTCGTGCAGTGCTGTAATATATATTGCCTGTTGGACGTTAGCTCTGTGCAGTTTATTTCCCTGCTTCGTATACCTTACGAGCTCCCGTGACACTAAAGCAAAAGTATTCCGCATTGACCTTCACCCTAATGTTTTCGGTGATGGAGCTACAGTCTCTACTTCGGGGAAACTGCGGTTCGGCAAAGGATTGTAGACACTGAAACGCCACGAGACCAACGGGGAAAGTGCGAGGGCTTTAGCTGAGTTCGCAGTGAAGATGAAAAGTCTGAGTAGTCCCATCAGGGGAAGAGCCCTTGCTAGTTTTTTCGGGTGGAAATGCGAGGAGTGCCTTTGCCAGTCACGTTTTAACACTGCAAAGATGCCTTTGCCTTTTCGATTTTTTTTTTCCAGAAAGCCACTGTTTTGATTACTCAGTGTAAAATGGGGAAAGCACATTCAGAGTAATCTCTGCAGTCCAGAGCAGTAAAAGATGCAATGCAGTTAGCTGGCGTTGTTGAGGCATTTGGTATAAATAGCTAATTGAACAGTAATCTCTGTGTTCGTGCGCTTTGTTTACAATCCCAGGAAGCGGGTTGTAAGTCTCCTCCGGTGCAATGGTTCTCTCGGACAGGTTGAAAGGGAGGGTAGTTCCCCTCTCTGCCGCTGGACTTTCTTTTCTTTCGTTTTTCCTTTCATCTTCCCTTTCTTTTCCCATTTCCCTTTCCCTTTCCCTTTCATTTCCCTTACCCTTTCTATTTCCTTTTTTCTTACCCGTTTTCCTGTTTTCTTTTTTCCCTCTCGCTTTCCCTTTCCCTTTCCCCTTTTTTCCTCTTTATTTCCTCTCTTTTGCTATCCACGAAGAAAAAAAGAAGAAAACATCAGTGAAATCTTGTGCATCCAGATGGATGTGCGTATAAGAGTTATCACCTCGAAAAGGGAAAATATTGCAGTGTAGTTTTCCTGTAATGGTTCTGGATCCGTTAAGTGACAGCATGAGTCCCCGCGGAGCGAAGTAAGCTGGATCTCTCTCCACCCACCTGCTGTGCCTAATGATGCCAGTCTTGATTTGCGCGTACGGCTGACTAGCCGCATAGTACTTGGGAGCCGGCGCTCCGGTGTGCGTCACCGACTACATTTGTGCTTCCGGCGGCGCGGGGGAGGCGAGCGCTCGGCCGCGGCCCGGCGGGTGCAGTTCCGGCCGCGGGCCGCAGGGTGGTGCTGTTGGCCAAGGCGGCGCTGCAGCGGCGCTGCGGCGCGGGGAGGCGGCGGCGGCGGCGGCGGCGGCGAGAGGGGCGGCGAGCGCGGCGGCGAGCGGTCCTCCGTGCGAGCGGCGTCCGGGCCTCCTGGGCCGCCCTCCGGGCCGCGTAGCGGACTGGGCGAGCAGGGGCGCCCGCCCGCATGGCTGCCGCGTTTCCGTGCGGGCATTTCCGCGGAGGACCGGGCAGGCGAGGCGGCAGAGGGAGGGTGTCCGCCGGGCCCGACATGGCGTCTGCAAGGCAAGTGCTTTGTCTCTGTGTTTTGCTCTCCGTGCCGCACGTTCGCTCCGAGCCCATTCGCTACTCCGTCGCCGAGGAGGGGGAGAGCGGCTCCCTGGTGGCTCATGTCGCGAAGGACGTGGGGCTGGACGTGGCGCAGCTCCGGGCTCGCGACGCCCGGCTTCTTTCGACGGCAGCCGGCAGTATTTTCGGTTAGACCGCAGCACCGGCCGCCTGGCAGTTAGGGAGAGGATCGATCGGGAGGAGATCTGCGGCCAGTCCGTCACGTGCACGGTCGCCTTTGAGTTGGTGCTGGGCAACCCTCTGCAGTTCTTTCGGATCGAGGTGGCCGTAGAGGATATCAATGACCACTCGCCAGTTTTCCCGGAGGAACAAGTGACTTTTAAGATTGTGGAAATGAGCGAGCCGGGGTCCCGTTTCCCTCTGGAGGGGGCTCGGGACCTAGATGTTGGCAGCAACAGCCTGCAGGCTTACAGCATCACTCCCGAGAACGAGTATTTCAGCGTCTCTTTCCGGAGTCAGAGTAGAGGCGGCAAATCCGTCGAATTAGTCTTGGAAAAGCCGCTGGACAGAGAGGAGCAACCGGAGGTTGCTTTCAATCTCATTGCCACGGACGGAGGCTCTCCGCCCCGGAGCGGGACGGCCCAGATCCGCATCGTTGTCCTGGACATAAATGACAACGCTCCTGTCTTCACGCAGGAGGTGTACGATGGACAGGTTTTGGAAAACGCCGCGGAGGACTCGGTGGTTCTGCGAGTGGTCGCAACCGATGCGGATGTGGGAGCTAACGGGGAGATACGCTACTCGTTCGGTCAAGCGGTGGGGCACAGCCACTCGGCGTTCAAGATCGACCCGGTGAGTGGTGAAATTCGTGTCACCCAGCGCCTGGACTTCGAAGCGGCGGAGAAACACGAGCTGAGCGTGCGCGCCAGCGACGGCGGGGGTCTCTCCGCGCTGTGCAAGGTGGTGGTGGAGGTGGTGGACGTGAACGACAACGCGCCGGAGCTGGTGGTGAGTTCCTTCAGCAGCCCCCTGGCCGAGAGCGCCTTGCCCGGGACGGTGGTCGGCCTCTTTGTCGTTAAGGACCGGGACGCCGGGGACAACGGGAAGGTCGTCTGTTCGCTCGAGGACCAGCCCTCTTTCTCGCTGAGGCCTGCCTATAAGAACTACTACGAGCTGGTGACAGCGAGCGCCCTGGACCGGGAGGAGAGGGCGCAGTACGTCCTCGCCGTCACGGCGGCCGACGCGGGGTCCCCGCCTCTCACGACCACGCAGACCTTCACGGTGGACATCTCCGACGTCAATGACAACGCGCCCGTGTTCAACCAGACGTCGTACACCATGTACGTGCGTGAGAACAACGAGCCGGCCGCGCTCGTGGGGGCCGTGCGCGCCGCGGACGAGGACGTGGGGCCCAACTCGAAGGTGAGCTATTCCCTGGCGCCGGCGCGCCCCGCCGAGCGGGCGCCGCGCTCCTACGTCTCCGTGAACTCCGAGAACGGGAAGGTGTTTGTGCTGCGGCCGCTGGACTACGAGCAGGTGAGGCAGCTGGAGGTCGTGGTGAGCGCCGCCGACTCGGGCTCGCCGCCCCTCAGCGCCAACGTCACGGTGCGCATCGTCGTGGTGGACGAAAACGACAACGCGCCCGTGGTGCTGCACCCCGCGCAGGACAGCTCGCCGCCGTCCAGCGAGCTGGTGCCCACGTCGGCCGAGGCGGGCTACCTCGTCACCAAAGTGGTGGCCGTCGACGCGGACTCGGGGCAGAATTCGTGGCTTTCCTACCACCTGCTCAAGGCGACGGAGCCCGGGCTGTTCGCCGTGGGGGCCCAAACCGGGGAGGTGCGGCTGAGGAGGCCGGTGAGCGAGAGAGACGCCGTGAAGCAGAAGCTGGTGGTCCTGGTGCGGGACAACGGGCGGCCGCCGCTGTCCGCCACCGCGGTGCTGGGGGCGCTCCTGCTCGACGGCTTCTCGGACGCGCACATGCCGCGCAGCGGCCTGGCCCCGGAGGACGAGGGCGGCTCCCTGACGCTTTATTTAATCGTTTCCCTGGCCCTCGTCTCGCTCCTCTTCCTCGCTTCGGCCGCAGCCTTCGTCGCTTGCAAGGTGTGCAAGAGAAAGGCGCTGAAAGAGGGCACCGTGCTTTACGGCCCCGGCGACTTCCAGAGCGGCGTGGCCCACGCAGCCGGCACGGGCACTCTGCCGCACGCCTACTGCTACGAGGTGAGCCTCACGACGGGCTCGGGCAGCAGCGAGTTCAAGTTCCTGAAGCCGGTCCTCGCCAGCCTGCCGCCGCAGCGCTGCGGCACGGGCGGGGGCGCTGCCGGGGAAGAGGATTTCCCCAGCGGCCTCCCCCCCGCGGAGCAACCGCGACCGCAGAGCCACGGGACGCTGCCTGCGGCACCGTTCGGCAAGCTTGCCTTTGACTAGTGCTACGTGAGCACAGTCAGCGGCTTGACGCTTCCCTCCTAAGACGGCGTGGAACAGGGTGTTCAGCACTTGGCAGACCCTGAGTGGGGAGGGACCCGGGCTAAGAGACGCGGCAATGTTCCTCCCAGAGGAAGCTTACAGACGCAATTAGCGTCAGCAATTTCCCTCGTATCCCGAGCCACTACAACGGTTTGCTGCCACCACCACCAACATCAGCAACAAAAAAAGGAAAAAGAAAAAAAAAGTTTGGCTTCCTCATTGGTTCGGGGTTTTTTTGTTTTTCTTCCTTTCCTCTGTAGCCGTTTCTGAAGCGTTTGCGGAGCAGAGTTAGCTGCGGAGCGTCCTGTTAAGCCCTTGTCTCACTCGTTGTAAGGAAATAAAGCAGCAGTTCTAACCGCACTTCTGTGCTGCAGCACGGTCTCGAGGTTGAAAAGACAAACCAGGCGTTTGCTGAAGCCTGCACTGTAAACCCGCCCCCCCCCCTCCGGCTACTAAAGAGCCTGAAGTAACGGGTACTTTGGTGCAATGTGGTGCAAGCTCTGCTCTCTGCCTTCCGCGGGCCCTGGACCTCTCTTTCTGGGGAGTGTGTTTGATCTTCTGAACAATTGCTTTGATGGTGTATAGCGGTAGCCCTGTTGTGTATCAGCACGTAATACAACGGCGCTGCGGGATGACTCATCGAAGTCCTTACATCCATCCGTTTTGCTTCGCGCTCTTCCAACTCAGCAGTCGATAAAGGTGGTTTTGTCCGAGTACAGAAGACCCAACTTCCCGAGGGGAATGGTGGTTGTGGGCGGGGAGGGAGGAAGAGAGGGAATGTCCTTGAGTTCGCCTCGGACATACAGGAGAAGGAACGTTGCCGGGGTAGACTGCAACTATACCAAATCGTGCGCAGGTATTCAATCTGAGCGGATGGTTGTAAAGAAATTGCACGTGTCGCTTCGAAGGGCTTGCCCTGAAGCTAGAACTGATGTGAAGTGCGAAAGGGCCTTCGAAGTGGGTGCCGATGTGGTATTCCTCGTTAGAGCATTTGCATTCTCCTTTTTCCCCCCCGATTTTCCTTGTCGTATGCTAACTGCCTCTTAACAGTGTTTGTCGCATGCTTTGAACTAAGAGTTGTCACTCGCGATGTAGGAATGCACTGCTTGAACGAAGGCTGCCGAGCAGTGAGTATTCGGAAACCGTCGCGTTGTATGGAATTGCAGTCACCAAGTGGAAAATTGTAAGCGTTCTCTGGAAAAACAAAGCAATAAAAAGAAAAAAAGCACTCGCATGCCATTGCTGCAATGAAATACACGTCGGCTGCGGAGGCAGTTTTGGACACATATCTCGTTCGTTCCACCCTCTGTAAAGCACCCAAAGGCTTTCAGCAGTGTGAAGGTTTGTCTGGGGGAGGGGGCGGGGGCGGGGGAGAGGGCGAGATAACACTGAGCATTTTTCTTTACCCCTGGGGAAAGTGGCTGCGAAAGGCCGAGTTCAATGACCGTCGCGGGCTATCGGCGCCTACAGCAGCAGTGGCCCTGGGCATGCAAAGGCGCCTGCAAGTCAGCGAGGTGCGGCTCCAGAGCCCCGCTTGTGCTTCGCGGCGTGCTGGAGCGAAGGAGCCGTGTGAGCGCGTGGGCTCCGAAGACGGCTGTAACTAGAACGGCAACGGTAGGACGTTACCTGCAGAGGTCCAGACGGGTGCTCTTTAGAAACGTGCCTGACGCTGAAGGTGCCGGGGGGTTGAGAGGAGGGGGCAGCACAGAGACACAGGGGTTCCTTGGGGAAGGTGTTCTTGGGAGCGCCACGAGTTGGGCATTGGGTGTTGAAAAGCGTCGGGGGAGGGGGGGGGTCACCCCGGGAGAGAGTGGGGAGGCCCCAAGAAAAAGCGTGTGCAAGTCCTGAGGCTGAGGAGAGTTCCCGGCTGCTCGGAACTTGTGTGTCCCGTGTTTTACTATGGTTACCACCCGATGAAGTCCGGCAGCCGTTTCCTGTAGTCGTGTGCCTTATAGTAGTCCTGTGTTATAATATAGAGGATGGTTACAGAAAGCAACGCTTGCATTTCCCCCCCCCCGCCCCCCCTTGAAACGGCCACGCTGTTTTTGCAGCTTGTCCTGTGCAGGTTCCTGTTGCTCCTAAAAGCCTTTCCCATCATGGGAAAGCCCTACCATGCCATTTCTCCAGCGTTGCTCAAGTCTTTGAATGTTGCTAGAAGTTCGTTGGAATCTGATGCTAGCCTGCGGTGTATGATGGGGTGAATACATGCCTGAAGCGTGAAGATGTGGTCTTGCGTCTCGGTGCAATGTTATCAAGCATAGTGTGAGCGGGCATTCGCATATGCGGCTGAGAAGGAGTGGAGCTGTGAGTAGGGATGACGTTTGCCGGCGCCAGAGCGCTGCAGTGATTCTTTGAGGCTGTGAGTGTCGCTGTTTGCTCACGATGGGCCGATCGGCAGCCAGAGAGCGCGAGAACAGAAGCGAGCCCGAGAGAGAGGAGCCGGCGGACTGCAAGGTCGGCGCAGAAGAGAGCGCGGCGCGGAAGGAGCCTGGTTCTGCTGTTGCGAGTGGAGGGGAGGCTCGGCCGGGAGCAGCAGGGCGAAAGCGGCGGCCTGAGCTTTGAAATGTGGGCGCGAGAGAGGCTCTGGTGCCGGCGAGGGCGAGGGCGAGCGCTGCTGTGGTGCGCCTTGGTGGCGGCGTGGGAGCTGGCGTGGGGGCAGCTGCGCTACTCGGTGCCCGAGGAGCTGCAGAAGGGCTCCTTCGTGGGCGACGTGGCCAAGGACCTGGGGCTGGAGCTGGCGGCGCTCCGCCACCGCGGCGCCCGCATCGTAGACAAAGGTAGGAGGCAATATTTTACTTTGAACTTGGAAAACGGCCATTTATCTGTCAATGAGCGTGTGGACAGAGAGGAGATCTGCTCCGGGGTTGCGAAATGTGTCCTAAATGTTGAGATTCTTGTAAAGAGTCCAGTGAAGCTCTACAGAGGGGAGGTAGAAATCCAGGACATTAACGATAACTCGCCCGTTTTCCCGGAAAGAAACAATGTCTTAGAAATCAGTGAGCAGACAGCGCCAGGCACGCATTTCCCTTTAGAGAAAGCTGAAGACGCCGACGTCGGACTGAACTCGTTGCAAAATTACGAGTGTAGCCATAGCAGCTATTTCACCCTGAACGTAAGAACCGGAGCTGATGGTGTGAAATATCCGGTACTAATACTGCAGAAATCTTTGGATCGGGAAGAGCAGGCAGTTCATAACTTGATCCTGACAGCCACTGACGGTGGGAGCCCAGTGAAATCGGGATCAACAGGAATCCATGTCATCGTGTTAGATGGAAACGATAACGCTCCGGCATTTACTCAGCCCGTGTATGAGGTGACCGTGAGAGAAGATGTGGCCGTGGGAAGTCAGGTGCTGCGGGTGACAGCGACTGACAGGGACGAGGGGCAAAACGCTGAGGTAAGGTACTCGTTCCATAAAGTCCCGGAGAAGTTCGAAAGGACTTTTCATCTGGACCCAGACAGTGGGGAAATTACGGTCACAGAAAGGCTGGATTTCGAGGGAAAGGCCTTTTATGAACTGGACGTGCAAGCCCGAGACGCGGGTGGACTCTCGTCCCACAGCAAAGTTCTCATCACGGTCGCTGATGTGAACAACCACGTCCCAGAGATTGTCATTACGTCGGTGTTCAGTCCGATCCCGGAAGATGCGCCGCTGGGGACAGTCATTGCTATTTTCAACGTGCAGGACCGGGACTCGGGGGCGAACGGGGAGGTGAGGTGCAGCATCGTTAAGAGCCTGCCGTTCCGGCTGGAGAGGACTTTTGATAATTACTATAGCCTGGTAACCGACGGGGAGCTGGACCGCGAGGAGGTGCCGGAGTACAACGTGACGGTGCGGGCGACGGACGCCGGGTCGCCGGCGCTGTGGAGCAGCGCGGTGCTGCCGCTGCGGGTGCTGGACGTGAACGACAACGCGCCGGTGTTCGCGGAGGCGCGCTACAGCGCCTGGCTGCCCGAGAACAACGCCAAGGGCGCGCTGGTGCTGACGGTGCGCGCGGCGGACGCGGACTGGGGGCAGAACGCGCGCGTGCGGTACCGGCTGTGCGAGGCGCAGGTGCGGGGCGCGCCGCTCTCGTCGTACGTGTCGGTGCACGCGGAGACGGGCGCGCTGTACGCGCTGCGCTCCTTCGACTACGAGGAGGTGCGCGAGGTGGGGCTGTGGGTGCGGGCGGAGGACGGCGGCGCGCCGGCGCTGAGCAGCAACGTGTCGGTGCGGCTCTTCATCGTGGACGAGAACGACAACGCGCCGCAGGTGCTGTACCCGCCGGCGGCGCCGGGCGCGGGCTGGACGGGCGTGGAGCTGGCGCCGCGCTCGGCGGAGCCCGGCGCGCTGGTGGCCAAGGTGGTGGCGGTGGACGCGGACTCGGGGCAGAACGCCTGGCTGTCCTACGAGCTGGCCAAGGCCACGGAGCCGGGGCTCTTCCGCGTGGGGCTGCACAGCGGCGAGGTGCGCACGGCGCGGTTGCCGCTGGCGCGCGACGCGCTGCGGCAGAGCCTGCTGGTGGTGGTGAAGGACCACGGGCAGCCGGCGCTGTCGGCCACGGCCACGCTGACCGTGGTGCTGGCCGAGAGCGTGGCCGAGCTGCTGGCGGACCTGGGCGGCGCGGCGGCGCCGGGCGAGCCCGGCGGCAGCCTCACGCGCTGGCTCGTGGTGGCCGTGGCGGCCGTGTGCTGCCTCTTCCTCGCCTTCCTGCTGGCGCTGCTGGCGCTGCGCCTGCGCCGCTGGCGCCGCTCCCGGCTGCTGGCCGCGGGCAGCGGCGCCTTGCGCGCCGTCCCGGCCTCGCACTTCGTGGGCATCGACGGCGTCCGCGCCTTCCTGCACTCCTACTCGCACGACGTCTCGCTCACGGCCGACTCGCGCAAGAGCCAGCTCCGCTGTCCGGCCGGCAGCTGCTCCGACACGCTGCCGGCCGCGCCGCCGCCCGACAAAGGCGCGCCGCTGCTGCCCGAAGAGCCCTCGACCGCCCGCGGCGACAGCGGAGACGCCCTGCTGGTGAGTCCCTCCAGCGAGACCCTTACGCTCCTTTTAAGCTTCGCTGTGCTGCTGCTGCGCGCTTCTCCGGCCGTGCTCTGTGTTACCCCTACACAGCCCTAGCTCTGAGTAGAGGCCAATCAGGCAAAGATGCGTGCACCCAATATATCGGTGTTTCTCTCTTGTTCCTGCGAGCTGACCGCTGCATTACTGTGGCAGCGTTAGGGTTGGCATGGAGCGTGGGATGTGTGTGCGTGCTTTTGTTTCGAATTGCCTGCTCCTCGGGCTGGGTATTCGAATCTTCTTGCCGCTATAATTTGCTTTTGCAGCGCTACAGAGGGTGCGGAACTGTCAGAAACGTAAACTCTTTTTTTTAAAGGTATTTTCTTCGTGATCGGCTTGTTCTTTGCAATTTGTAGAAAGCCTGTCAATCGGTCACTGATGTTATCACTCTCCCATTAGAACACGCCCTTTTCCTCTGCTACTAACTCTTTCAAACGGATGTAATCAGTAGGCGGGTAATGGAATCACAAGCATTTAGGCAGCGTGAGATCCTGTGTAAAGATGTGCTGCCTACGGGTAGGTGACCCTGCTGGGTGTCTTAGTCGGTCTGAAGTAGAGTGTGAGCATTTGCTGGTGAGGAAGACCTTGGTGATGAGGAAGAGCGTGTTCACAGAGAGACTTTCTGTCCCTCCGTGGCAGAACGAGGTGAGCCTTTGTTCCCAGAGAGTAGGAGGTTTCTTTGCTGGTGAGCACGCAGGCTTCCGAGGTGCTTGGTGCACGCCAGGGCGCATGTGTCCCTGTTGCAGCCAAATGTCGCCTTGTCTTCGGAGAGATATAAGTTCAGAAAGAGCCTATATGAGGCCGCGTTGCTGGGTCATCACTTGCACCGTTGTTGCACTATGTTTAGTTAGGCTGAAGAATTCTGTCTGTGTAGACATAGGGCTGGCTGAAAAGTTGTCTGAATTCTAATTTTAAGTGAATAGAAGATGGGTGGAAACCTTCGTCTTAGTTGTTATATTCCATCCACAGCTGCGGTTTCATCCAGTCTTATTTATTGTTAAGTGTGACTGAGGAAATGTGGCTATGGTCTATGCTGTGAGCTTTGTGGGGAGCCTCCTCAGTAGCTGTTACTTACTAGATACCTTTATTATATACCTCCTTCAAGCGACATAAACTAAAAATCATGCTATGATTCCTTCATTTCAGTAGGCTTCAAATTCTAGCCGCTAGGCCTCAAAGTGTCTGATAATGGTTTAAAGATGATATCTGCTGTAAATGTTCGAGTGGAGGGGCAGTTTCCACAGGTACCTTTAATGTTTTCAGCTGAAAACAGGCTCTGATGAACACATGTTTGCTTAGTATGTGACTGAATGCCATGCTCTCACCTATGGCCTATATACGGCCTAAGGTCAGATATTATCTGCGTTGCAAGTAAAGGGTTGTCAGGCAGTGCACTGAGGGTGGGAGGCTGGGTGAGAAAGTGCGGGATATGTGGGTCAGCAGACAAACTCCCCAGACAAAGTCGCAACCATCTGAAGACTGAATTCTTACATGTGAGGCAGATGAAGCAGAGAAGCTAAACCAGAATCTCTCATATACGCTGTTCTAGCCCCCATGAGACTTAGATTCCGGAGAAGATCTACAAGAAGACATTCACACTTCTGGCTTCCTAGGCACAGGAGGGCCATATGGTACAAAGATCCATGCACACTGATGACAACTTGTGAAAACAGACCCCTCTTTATGTAGCCCAGAGTAAGAATTTAGGGCCTAGCTTGCAACTTGAGGGCTCACTGACTTTCCAGATGCTCTGTGGGTGCCTTTTTAGGCAGAGTTGTGGCAAAACAGCTGTAAATTACACCCGTGAAATAATTGCCTCAAAGGAGTTGGTTGGACAGAGAGATATGAGCTACTGCTCAGAAGAGCCCTCAAGCACCTGCAGCGACAGCGGAGACACCCTCCTGGTGAGTCCCTCCAGCAAGGCCGTTACATTGATTTTAAGCTTGACTGCGTTGCTGCTCTAGACTTCTCTAGTGCTGGGCTTTCCTATATGTAGGCGGGTTTCTTTGTAGTTGGAGACATAGCTTTGGGTACCAAAACATTGTTTTTCAAATTTTCTTGCTGAGGTGAAGCAAATCCTAATTTTTTGTTTTGTTTTGGAGTGTTTTCGAGTGCAGTGTTAAAGTTTGTGTGGAATGTAGGAGATGTGTGCGTGCTGTTGTGTTCAGTAATATTTTTTCTTGGGGAATAGCTGCCAATGTTATGTTAGGAGAAGAGTCGCATATCTTGGCAATAGCACGTGTCCTTCCTTAAAGGAGGCTCTTGAACAGTGTCTTTAAGGCGATAGTCTGGCGACCCAGTCTTTGCTGTAAGCCTGCACATCTTTTACTTCAGCCTTACATCGTTTAAGTGTGTTTTGTCATACTGGTGTGGTGAGCATAGAGATGTACCTCCCTTGTGTGTATATGTGCATGCTGCGATCCTGGTGCCTCATCAAGAGAAATGGTGTGTATGTGCAGCTGGTAATGGTTAGTGCAGCTGAAGTTTGCATGATATGCATTTGAAAATTGTGAGAGTCAAAGACAATGATATAAGCTATGAAGGGTTTGAGGCAAGGGGCTCTGTCTGAGGGACTGCTGAAGGACACAGGGTGTGTGGTTTGCTGCATTCCCCTTTTGTCTTACTTCCTACATCAAGCAAACAGTTGCGGCATCATGCAATCTCAGTTCCTACTGCCTGAATAAACTTGCTCCCCAAATGGGCTGTCATCTCTACCGGGAGCTCTGGGGGAGGCCTCCTGCTTCTTTGTCATCTACCAGATACTATAGACCTGCTGGGAGTGCTGCAATCTAAATTATTATGCTATGATTCCTTTGTTTGTGGATGTTTCAAATGCTGGCCATGTTTGTTGTCATGACCTAAAGCTAGGCCTCAGTGTGCCTGATAATGGGTGAAAGATTGCATCTGTTAGAAAGGCATGACAGGAGGAGCAATTAGCATCCCTACCTTTAATGTTTAAAGCCATGAAGAGCATGGCTTTGTTATACATATATACTTATTTAATACGTCTCTGAATGCAATGCTGTTGCTTGTGGCATAGGTCAGGTCAGAAGTCAGATAGCTCTGTGGCAACTAAAGCGTATGCAGGCAGCGCAAGGAGGGTGAGAGGCTGGATTAGGGAGAGGAAGGTAGGTGGGTCAGCAGTGCACTTAGCTGGGAATGCTTTGATTAAAGGCTTTGCGCCAAGGCCTGTGCCAATCGGCTAAGACCCTGTTATTCCTGTCCTTAAAGGTGGTGACAGTCCTCTGAGGATTGTGTCTTTAAGCAAGAACTGTCTATCTCTAGAAGTGCTGTGTGGCTAGAATGCCTAACAAGTCCTGTGGCAAATCTTGTTTTCCCACCCATATGGCCTTCTAACACTGCGATGGAGAGTTTCACCACAGTTGCATTTAGGTGTTCCTAGCCTTGAGCCATCTTCAAGCTCTGTTTGCTGGAAGTCTTCCTTGTTCAACTTTATGGAGCGGGCTTTTGCTTTTGAAGCAGTTGGGGTTGTTTGTCAGTGAACACTTTAATTCCCTAGACAAGCTCACATGCACCTGAAGACAGAATTGTATTGCTGAGGGAAAGCAGAGAAGCTAAACCAGAATCTCTCATTCTCTCTCGTAACACACGGAGATTTACACTTACGGCTTCAGAGGCACAGGAGATGAGCAGGCCGCTCAGCACAAAATGCGCGGGAGCTCCTGCAAGTCACTGGAAACGAGGGCAAGGGCTCTACCCTTGTGTATAGGCCAGAGTAAGAATTGAGGGCCTAGCCTGCAAGTTGAGGCCTCACTGACTTCCAGGGGCTCTGGGGGTGAATTTTCAAGGCAGACTTGGGGCAGAGCAGCCATAAATGACAGTAGTGGAGCACTTGCCTCACTGGGGTCACCTGCAGGCAGTGGCTGTGTGCATTAATACCCCAAAAGGACTGAGAAATCTGAGCTCCTGCTTTGTGAGAAGGAACTCGGGGAGAACACTTGCATACACCCCCACCCGTTGCTTACTCCAGATGGTTAGCAGGAAGTAAACAAGCACTATTGCACACTCCCGGCACCTCTGATACCCCTCTTTGCAGCTGGACACACACTGACATGGATGGCCTGCTCTAGAGTGCTTCTGGCAACAGCTTGCACCTCGGTGTGCCGTCCTGTATTGCCCACGGCTGCAACCAGGCCTTCTCAAATGCCAGAAGGAAGGCCACAGTTGCAGGCAGGAGTACTTGCAGCACACAGGCAGTGTGCTAAAACCAAACAATGTGAGATCCTTGTTATGGTGGTCCTCGAGCTGCAGAGATTTCAAGAAAGTCCACCCCAACCGCTTTATGGACAGAACCCACGTCAGTGTCAGGCTGTGCTCAGGGCAAAGCAGCTACTCTCTTTTGGCCTTCCCTCTTCTCTGCCAGCCAGGTACAGAGAGACAGAAAAGGAGCAAGTTTAATAAGCAGTTCAGTTATACTGGCGTGCTATCGTGTGTGTTACCTTTAGCGCCCAGTGTTCAGCATTATTTGTTGTTTTACCTGTAAGTAGTGGCTAATTAGGTTGTGTTACTCACGAATATAATGTGTGCACATTCACGTGTTCCTGCGAGCTACCTGCTGAATTATTTTGGCAGTGTTAGAGTCGGCATGGAGCGTGGGATACGTGTGCGTACTTCTGTTTTGCATTGCCTTTAGCTTGGGCTAGGTATTGGAAGAATGTGCCAGGTTGTAACTCATTTTACTGCCTTTTGTTTATAATTCAGCTATTCCTGTGCATGTTAGCTTTTGGGAAGAGATGACAACTTTAGGTCGATGTTGTGATCCTGATGCATGTCATGAAGAAATGGTTTGTCCGGTTGGTCATTTGATGATACTCATTTACAACGTATGAGGGCCAAAGACAACCACACAAGTTGTGAAGGGTTTGAGATGAGAGTCGGGCGGATTGTGTGTGATTGTCTACTGGGGGACACAGGAGATGTGCAAAATGAGTGCATTTTATTGCTGTCTTGTTAAAAGTGGAGATGAATGTATGTCTTCGGGTTTTTTTTTGGTTACTTTAGGTTAGGTTACTTTGGGTAGTACGCCTGGTTACTGCGGTTCCTTTGGTCAGTCTGGGCTTCAAAATGGCCATGCTGCTGGTTCCGCACTTTCATTTCTTGTTGCCAGGTGCATTTGTAGGCAAGTGGAAGAACTAAGTTTGTGTAGACACAGGGCAGGTGAAAGAGTTGGCTGTAGTGTAACAGTTCCATTGGTCTTAGTTGGTATATTTGGCACACAGTTGTCATTCTATGCAATTTCGTTTGTTATTGTCCGAAGTACAGTGAGGAGCTGTGGCTATGGTCTCTGTTGTGAGCTTTGTGAGGAGCCTCCTTTAATATTTGTTACTTATTCGATCCCGTTATTATGTGCTTACTACAAGTGACGTAGTCTAAAATAGTAACCTATGGTTCCATCATTTCTGTATGTTTCAATTTCTTTTCCTTTTCTATTTTTTTTGGAAAGAAAAAAAGATTTCCTAGCCTTGAGCTTCAAGCTTTGTCTTCTTATTTCACGCTTGCGGAGTGGGCTTTTGCTTTTGGATCTGTTGGGGTTGTTTTGCAGCAAACACTTAATTCCCTAGACAAGCTCACAAGCACCTGAAGACACAATTTTATGGCAGAGGAAGATGAAGCACAGAAGCTCAACCAGAATCTCTCATAATCTCTTGTAACACGGAGATTCAGAGGCCTCCAATAAGACTTTCACACTTATGGCTTCATATGCATGGGAGAGGAGCAGGCCACGTAGCACCAGAATTCATGGGAGCTGAAGAAAATTTCTGAAAATGAACCTCCCGCCTCCCCCGCTCCCTCCTCTATAGACCATAGTAAGAATTTAGGGCCTAGCATGCAACTTGAGGCCTCCCTGACTTCCAGGTGCCTGTGGAGTGAGTTTTTAAGGCAGAGTTGTGGCAAAGCAACTGCAAATGACATCAGGGAAATGCTGAGCTCGCTGGGAACAGTTGCAACCCCACTGGCACCTCTGATAGCCCACTTTCCAGCTGGCAATGTGCCAACATAGTACGATGAGGTGTAGAGTGCTTCTGGCAAATACCAGCTACTTCTGGGCTGTTCTTAGCTCTTAGAGGACTTACAGACGCACAGCCTGCCTCTCGGTGTGCCATCCTGCATTCCAGCCCAGGGCTGGAACCAGGCCTTCTCAAATGGCAGAAGGAAGGCCACAGCTGCAGGCAGGAATACTTTCAGCTGAACATGATCGCCTAAGATGGTGACGAGCGAGTGAAGAGTTAACAGGCCTGAAGAAGTCTGCCTACTGATATGCGCAAGGACTGATATGCTCAGGGCTGCAGACTAGAAGAGCTAACAGGACTAAAGAACTCTGCCGCCTGACAAGGCCAAGGAGTCTGCATGGACCCGCAGGGAGGGGAGAAGCGATACGGAGGTGTTGTGGTCTTGCTTCGCTAGCAGGGTCCTTCCAAGCAGACAAACAGTCCTGTGATTACAGGACTCACAATTGTCAGCAAAAGCAGTGTTTGCCCAGAGCCCCAGCTGTATAAAAAGAGACTGGGCAGCTACGAGAGTTTGAGCAGGGATGGGAACGTGACCTGACCATCCTCTCTGGCTGGACCATGAGTATTCCCCCCTCCCCTTTTCCTGGGACACTGGGTTAAGGTAACTCCTCGAGGTTGAGAGTCCTCTAACTAAGAGAGTGAACAAGAGAGCTTTCAAGTAGGGATAAGCAGTGCTTCCAATTACTAGCGCAGTAACTGACGGTTTCGGGTTATCCTTTCTAAATTAGTAATCGATGATTTTGAGTTATCTCTTCTAAATTAGTAATCAATGATCTTGAATTTTCCTTTCTAAATTAGTAATCGCATTATTTTAATGGATGTTACTAACCCAAGAGCTTGCGTGAGGGAGTAAACTTTTTATTATTATTATTATTATTATGTTATCGTCTCAGTTGTTACTATCAAAGCATCATAGCGGGATAGATGGGCTGGCCAGATAAAAGGACTTCTGCTTGGAAGCTCCCCAAAAGCACACAGAGTCTCAAGCTGAACGGTGTGAGATCGTTATTATGGTGGACCTCGAGCTGCAGAGATTTCAAGCAAGCCCACCCCAACGGATTTAGGCCCACCCCAACCGCTTTATGGACAGAACGTCAGGCTGTGCTCAGGGCAAAGCACCTACTCTCTTCTGCTACTTCTGCTACTACCTTCAGGGTCCATAATTCTCAAGCAAACACTATTTGCTCTTTTGTCTTCATAAACAAAATGCAGAACAACCCCCTGGCACACACATGAGCAAAGTGGTGAGACTCAGACAAGCTGGAAAGCATTCGCAGGCCTGCCATAAAACGATGGAGCAGACCCTGAGAATGAGAAAGAGCAATAGTCTGCTCTGCCAAGACTTCTTCCCGCTTCTCTCTTTTCCTTGCAACTAAGCACAGGGCTTTGCCAAAATTCATGGGGCTTACCTCAAAGAGAAGCGCAAAACTACTTTGACCGCTCTCCTTTCCAGACTGGGCGTATGTTCCATCCTGCGCATGAGGGATCTCATTCATCACACTGTCACACATATTTCGAAGCGCCGCCGCCGCCGCCGCCGCCGGAACCGCCGCAGCCTCCCGCGGGGCGGCTGCTCGCTCGCACAGCGCCGGGCGGGCGGGGACCGGCACAGGCAGAAACACCCGCTGGGAGGGCGAGAACGACCGAGCGGCCGGCGGGAGAGGCGGCGAGCGGTCGACAAGACGATTCTCGTCTCCCCTGCAGTTCTTACCTTGCTAGAGGACATTTTGCGAGTAGACAGCGCAGGCGGGGTGCAGGACTCTCCGCGGAGAGAAAGGAGAGCACGAAGCAGATTGGCGGAGATCAGCAGCGGCCGAGGCGGCCCCGGGATCGCCGCCCCGCGCTGCGGTGCCCGCGAGTGCCGGACGGGCACGGAAGGAAGGGAAGGGGCGGGAGGACGGAGCGCAGCGCGGACTGCTGAAAATGGAAAGCCGGCACAGCGGAAGGCAAAGCTCGATGGGAGCCGGGGCAGTGCTGCTGTGCGCTTGGCTGCTGTCGTCGGGCTGCCGGGCGGCGCCGGAGCGGCTGCGCTACGCGATTGCCGAGGAAACGGGCAGCGGCTCCGTGGTGGGGCCGCTGGCGCGGGACCTGGGGCTCAGCCCGGCAGAGCTGCCGGCACGGCAGCTGCGGATCAGCTCGGAGAAGCACTGGTGGTGCAGAGCCCGCTCAACGATTTCCACGTCGACGTGGCCATCCAGGACATCAACGACAACTCGCCGGTCTTCAGCAAGGCTGCTCTCGATCTGGAGATCGGTGAACTGATCCTTCCTGGTGCGCGATTTCCGCTGGAGATGGCGCAAGATCCGGATGTGGGAAGCAACTTGCTGCTCAGCTACCAGCTCACTCAAAACCCGTCCTTCTCGCTGGCAGTGACGGAGACGCCAAGCGGCAAGAGGCAGCCCGAGCTGGTGTTAGCAGCAGCTTTGGATCGCGAGAAGCAGAGCTCCTTTCAGATGGTGCTGACGGCGGTGGACGGCGGGGCTCCAGCGAGGTCGGGGACTGTGCAGCTTCGCATCAGCGTGGCAGACGCCAATGACAACGCGCCCGTGTTCAGCAAAAGCGCCTACGAGGCGCGAGTGCGGGAGAAGCTGCCGGCGGGGTCGCTGGTGCTGCAGGTGCGAGGCACGGATGCGGACGCGGGCTCCAACGGCCGAGTGTCGTACGCCTTCAGCAACGTGCCGGAGGCTGTCCGCGTTTTTTGTTCTCATTTTCCTTCTCCATTTCCCTTTTCTTTTCCTTCTCCCTTCTCCTTTCTCCCTTCTCCCTTCTCCCTCTCCCTTCTCTTCTCTTTCTTTTCCGCTCGGAGTTCGACCCTTCTGTGCGGAGAAGCCCCCACCGTGTGCCGGGCGCAGGAGCAGGGACTCTGCCAAGGCACTGTGCGCCCCCCGTTGATTTTCCCCTCGGCACCGCCGCGGCCCGGCCGCGGCCGCCCTGCCCCGGCTTCCCGGCGGCGCCCCTGGCGAGCGGCTGGTGCCGGCGGCGGCCGGGCTCTGGCGGCGGCGCGGGGGAGGCGAGCGCTCGGCCGCGGCCCGGCGGGAGCAGTTCCGGCCGCGGGCCGCAGGGTGGTGCTGTTGGCCAAGGCGGCGCTGCAGCGGCGCTGCGGCGCGGGGAGGCGGCGGCGGCGGCGGCGGCGGCGAGAGGGGCGGCGAGCGCGGCGGCGAGCGGTCCTCCGTGCGAGCGGCGTCCGGGCCTCCTGGGCCGCCCTCCGGGCCGCGTAGCGGACTGGGCGAGCAGGGGCGCCCGCCCGCATGGCTGCCGCGTTTCCGTGCGGGCATTTCCGCGGAGGACCGGGCAGGCGAGGCGGCAGAGGGAGGGTGTCCGCCGGGCCCGACATGGCGTCTGCAAGGCAAGTGCTTTGTCTCTGTGTTTTGCTCTCCGTGCCGCACGTTCGCTCCGAGCCCATTCGCTACTCCGTCGCCGAGGAGGGGGAGAGCGGCTCCCTGGTGGCTCATGTCGCGAAGGACGTGGGGCTGGACGTGGCGCAGCTCCGGGCTCGCGACGCCCGGCTTCTTTCGGACGGCAGCCGGCAGTATTTTCGGTTAGACCGCAGCACCGGCCGCCTGGCAGTTAGGGAGAGGATCGATCGGGAGGAGATCTGCGGCCAGTCCGTCACGTGCACGGTCGCCTTTGAGTTGGTGCTGGGCAACCCTCTGCAGTTCTTTCGGATCGAGGTGGCCGTAGAGGATATCAATGACCACTCGCCAGTTTTCCCGGAGGAACAAGTGACTTTTAAGATTGTGGAAATGAGCGAGCCGGGGTCCCGTTTCCCTCTGGAGGGGGCTCGGGACCTAGATGTTGGCAGCAACAGCCTGCAGGCTTACAGCATCGCTCCCGAGAACGAGTATTTCAGCGTCTCTTTCCGGAGTCAGAGTAGAGGCGGCAAATCCGTCGAATTAGTCTTGGAAAAGCCGCTGGACAGAGAGGAGCAACCGGAGATTGCTTTCAATCTCATTGCCACGGACGGAGGCTCTCCGCCCCGGAGCGGGACGGCCCAGATCCGCATCGTTGTCCTGGACATAAATGACAACGCTCCTGTCTTCACGCAGGAGGTGTACGATGGACAGGTTTTGGAAAACGCCGCGGAGGACTCGGTGGTTCTGCGAGTGGTCGCAACCGATGCGGATGTGGGAGCTAACGGGGAGATACGCTACTCGTTCGGTCAAGCGGTGGGGCACAGCCACTCGGCGTTCAAGATCGACCCGGTGAGTGGTGAAATTCGTGTCACCCAGCGCCTGGACTTCGAAGCGGCGGAGAAACACGAGCTGAGCGTGCGCGCCAGCGACGGCGGGGGTCTCTCCGCGCTGTGCAAGGTGGTGGTGGAGGTGGTGGACGTGAACGACAACGCGCCGGAGCTGGTGGTGAGTTCCTTCAGCAGCCCCCTGGCCGAGAGCGCCTTGCCCGGGACGGTGGTCGGCCTCTTTGTCGTTAAGGACCGGGACGCCGGGGACAACGGGAAGGTCGTCTGTTCGCTCGAGGACCAGCCCTCTTTCTCGCTGAGGCCTGCCTATAAGAACTACTACGAGCTGGTGACAGCGAGCGCCCTGGACCGGGAGGAGAGGGCGCAGTACGTCCTCGCCGTCACGGCGGCCGACGCGGGGTCCCCGCCTCTCACGACCACGCAGACCTTCACGGTGGACATCTCCGACGTCAATGACAACGCGCCCGTGTTCAACCAGACGTCGTACACCATGTACGTGCGTGAGAACAACGAGCCGGCCGCGCTCGTGGGGGCCGTGCGCGCCGCGGACGAGGACGTGGGGCCCAACTCGAAGGTGAGCTATTCCCTGGCGCCGGCGCGCCCCGCCGAGCGGGCGCCGCGCTCCTACGTCTCCGTGAACTCCGAGAACGGGAAGGTGTTTGTGCTGCGGCCGCTGGACTACGAGCAGGTGAGGCAGCTGGAGGTCGTGGTGAGCGCCGCCGACTCGGGCTCGCCGCCCCTCAGCGCCAACGTCACGGTGCGCATCGTCGTGGTGGACGAAAACGACAACGCGCCCGTGGTGCTGCACCCCGCGCAGGACAGCTCGCCGCCGTCCAGCGAGCTGGTGCCCACGTCGGCCGAGGCGGGCTACCTCGTCACCAAAGTGGTGGCCGTCGACGCGGACTCGGGGCAGAATTCGTGGCTTTCCTACCACCTGCTCAAGGCGACGGAGCCCGGGCTGTTCGCCGTGGGGGCCCAAACCGGGGAGGTGCGGCTGAGGAGGCCGGTGAGCGAGAGAGACGCCGTGAAGCAGAAGCTGGTGGTCCTGGTGCGGGACAACGGGCGGCCGCCGCTGTCCGCCACCGCGGTGCTGGGCGCGCTCCTGCTCGACGGCTTCTCGGACGCGCACATGCCGCGCAGCGGCCTGGCCCCGGAGGACGAGGGCGGCTCCCTGACGCTTTATTTAATCGTTTCCCTGGCCCTCGTCTCGCTCCTCTTCCTCGCTTCGGCCGCAGCCTTCGTCGCTTGCAAGGTGTGCAAGAGAAAGGCGCTGAAAGAGGGCACCGTGCTTTACGGCCCCGGCGACTTCCAGAGCGGCGTGGCCCACGCAGCCGGCACGGGCACTCTGCCGCACGCCTACTGCTACGAGGTGAGCCTCACGACGGGCTCGGGCAGCAGCGAGTTCAAGTTCCTGAAGCCGGTCCTCGCCAGCCTGCCGCCGCAGCGCTGCGGCACGGGCGGGGGCGCTGCCGGGGAAGAGGATTTCCCCAGCGGCCTCCCCCCCGCGGAGCAACCGCGACCGCAGAGCCACGGGACGCTGCCTGCGGCACCGTTCGGCAAGCTTGCCTTTGACTAGTGCTACGTGAGCACAGTCAGCGGCTTGACGCTTCCCTCCTAAGACGGCGTGGAACAGGGTGTTCAGCACTTGGCAGACCCTGAGTGGGGAGGGACCCGGGCTAAGAGACGCGGCAATGTTCCTCCCAGAGGAAGCTTACAGACGCAATTAGCGTCAGCAATTTCCCTCGTATCCCGAGCCACTACAACGGTTTGCTGCCACCACCACCAACATCAGCAACAAAAAAAGGAAAAAGAAAAAAAAAGTTTGGCTTCCTCATTGGTTCGGGGTTTTTTTGTTTTTCTTCCTTTCCTCTGTAGCCGTTTCTGAAGCGTTTGCGGAGCAGAGTTAGCTGCGGAGCGTCCTGTTAAGCCCTTGTCTCACTCGTTGTAAGGAAATAAAGCAGCAGTTCTAACCGCACTTCTGTGCTGCAGCACGGTCTCGAGGTTGAAAAGACAAACCAGGCGTTTGCTGAAGCCTGCGCTGTAAACCCGCCCCCCCCCCCCCGCCCCGGCTACTAAAGAGCCTGAAGTAACGGGTACTTTGGTGCAATGTGGTGCAAGCTCTGCTCTCTGCCTTCCGCGGGCCCGGGACCTCTCTTTCTGGGGAGTGTGTTTGATCTTCTGAACAATTGCTTTGATGGTGTATAGCGGTAGCCCTGTTGTGTATCAGCACGTAATACAACGGCGCTGCGGGATGACTCATCGAAGTCCTTACATCCATCCGTTTTGCTTCGCGCTCTTCCAACTCAGCAGTCGATAAAGGTGGTTTTGTCCGAGTACAGAAGACCCAACTTCCCGAGGGGAATGGTGGTTGTGGGCGGGGAGGGAGGAAGAGAGGGAATGTCCTTGAGTTCGCCTCGGACATACAGGAGAAGGAACGTTGCCGGGGTAGACTGCAACTATACCAAATCGTGCGCAGGTATTCAATCTGAGCGGATGGTTGTAAAGAAATTGCACGTGTCGCTTCGAAGGGCTTGCCCTGAAGCTAGAACTGATGTGAAGTGCGAAAGGGCCTTCGAAGTGGGTGCCGATGTGGTATTCCTCGTTAGAGCATTTGCATTCTCCTTTTTCCCCCCCGATTTTCCTTGTCGTATGCTAACTGCCTCTTAACAGTGTTTGTCGCATGCTTTGAACTAAGAGTTGTCACTCGCGATGTAGGAATGCACTGCTTGAACGAAGGCTGGCGAGCAGTGAGTATTCGGAAACCGTCGCGTTGTATGGAATTGCAGTCACCAAGTGGAAAATTGTAAGCGTTCTCTGGAAAAACAAAGCAATAAAAAGAAAAAAAGCACTCGCATGCCATTGCTGCAATGAAATACACGTCGGCTGCGGAGGCAGTTTTGGACACATATCTCGTTCGTTCCACCCTCTGTAAAGCACCCAAAGGCTTTCAGCAGTGTGAAGGTTTGTCTGGGGGAGGGGGCGGGGGCGGGGGAGAGGGCGAGATAACACTGAGCATTTTTCTTTACCCCTGGGGAAAGTGGCTGCGAAAGGCCGAGTTCAATGACCGTCGCGGGCTATCGGCGCCTACAGCAGCAGTGGCCCTGGGCATGCAAAGGCGCCTGCAAGTCAGCGAGGTGCGGCTCCAGAGCCCCGCTTGTGCTTCGCGGCGTGCTGGAGCGAAGGAGCCGTGTGAGCGCGTGGGCTCCGAAGACGGCTGTAACTAGAACGGCAACGGTAGGACGTTACCTGCAGAGGTCCAGACGGGTGCTCTTTAGAAACGTGCCTGACGCTGAAGGTGCCGGGGGGTTGAGAGGAGGGGGCAGCACAGAGACACAGGGGTTCCTTGGGGAAGGTGTTCTTGGGAGCGCCACGAGTTGGGCATTGGGTGTTGAAAAGCGTCGGGGGAGGGGGGGGGTCACCCCGGGAGAGAGTGGGGAGGCCCCAAGAAAAAGCGTGTGCAAGTCCTGAGGCTGAGGAGAGTTCCCGGCTGCTCGGAACTTGTGTGTCCCGTGTTTTACTATGGTTACCACCCGATGAAGTCCGGCAGCCGTTTCCTGTAGTCGTGTGCCTTATAGTAGTCCTGTGTTATAATATAGAGGATGGTTACAGAAAGCAACGCTTGCATTTCCCCCCCCCCCGCCCCCCCTTGAAACGGCCACGCTGTTTTTGCAGCTTGTCCTGTGCAGGTTCCTGTTGCTCCTAAAAGCCTTTCCCATCATGGGAAAGCCCTACCATGCCATTTCTCCAGCGTTGCTCAAGTCTTTGAATGTTGCTAGAAGTTCGTTGGAATCTGATGCTAGCCTGCGGTGTATGATGGGGTGAATACATGCCTGAAGCGTGAAGATGTGGTCTTGCGTCTCGGTGCAATGTTATCAAGCATAGTGTGAGCGGGCATTCGCATATGCGGCTGAGAAGGAGTGGAGCTGTGAGTAGGGATGACGTTTGCCGGCGCCAGAGCGCTGCAGTGATTCTTTGAGGCTGTGAGTGTCGCTGTTTGCTCACGATGGGCCGATCGGCAGCCAGAGAGCGCGAGAACAGAAGCGAGCCCGAGAGAGAGGAGCCGGCGGACTGCAAGGTCGGCGCAGAAGAGAGCGCGGCGCGGAAGGAGCCTGGTTCTGCTGTTGCGAGTGGAGGGGAGGCTCGGCCGGGAGCAGCAGGGCGAAAGCGGCGGCCTGAGCTTTGAAATGTGGGCGCGAGAGAGGCTCTGGTGCCGGCGAGGGCGAGGGCGAGCGCTGCTGTGGTGCGCCTTGGTGGCGGCGTGGGAGCTGGCGTGGGGGCAGCTGCGCTACTCGGTGCCCGAGGAGCTGCAGAAGGGCTCCTTCGTGGGCGACGTGGCCAAGGACCTGGGGCTGGAGCTGGCGGCGCTCCGCCACCGCGGCGCCCGCATCGTAGACAAAGGTAGGAGGCAATATTTTACTTTGAACTTGGAAAACGGCCATTTATCTGTCAATGAGCGTGTGGACAGAGAGGAGATCTGCTCCGGGGTTGCGAAATGTGTCCTAAATGTTGAGATTCTTGTAAAGAGTCCAGTGAAGCTCTACAGAGGGGAGGTAGAAATCCAGGACATTAACGATAACTCGCCCGTTTTCCCGGAAAGAAACAATGTCTTAGAAATCAGTGAGCAGACAGCGCCAGGCACGCATTTCCCTTTAGAGAAAGCTGAAGACGCCGACGTCGGACTGAACTCGTTGCAAAATTACGAGTGTAGCCATAGCAGCTATTTCACCCTGAACGTAAGAACCGGAGCTGATGGTGTGAAATATCCGGTACTAATACTGCAGAAATCTTTGGATCGGGAAGAGCAGGCAGTTCATAACTTGATCCTGACAGCCACTGACGGTGGGAGCCCAGTGAAATCGGGATCAACAGGAATCCATGTCATCGTGTTAGATGGAAACGATAACGCTCCGGCATTTACTCAGCCCGTGTATGAGGTGACCGTGAGAGAAGATGTGGCCGTGGGAAGTCAGGTGCTGCGGGTGACAGCGACTGACAGGGACGAGGGGCAAAACGCTGAGGTAAGGTACTCGTTCCATAAAGTCCCGGAGAAGTTCGAAAGGACTTTTCATCTGGACCCAGACAGTGGGGAAATTACGGTCACAGAAAGGCTGGATTTCGAGGGAAAGGCCTTTTATGAACTGGACGTGCAAGCCCGAGACGCGGGTGGACTCTCGTCCCACAGCAAAGTTCTCATCACGGTCGCTGATGTGAACAACCACGTCCCAGAGATTGTCATTACGTCGGTGTTCAGTCCGATCCCGGAAGATGCGCCGCTGGGGACAGTCATTGCTATTTTCAACGTGCAGGACCGGGACTCGGGGGCGAACGGGGAGGTGAGGTGCAGCATCGTTAAGAGCCTGCCGTTCCGGCTGGAGAGGACTTTTGATAATTACTATAGCCTGGTAACCGACGGGGAGCTGGACCGCGAGGAGGTGCCGGAGTACAACGTGACGGTGCGGGCGACGGACGGCGGGTCGCCGGCGCTGTGGAGCAGCGCGGTGCTGCCGCTGCGGGTGCTGGACGTGAACGACAACGCGCCGGTGTTCGCGGAGGCGCGCTACAGCGCCTGGCTGCCCGAGAACAACGCCAAGGGCGCGCTGGTGCTGACGGTGCGCGCGGCGGACGCGGACTGGGGGCAGAACGCGCGCGTGCGGTACCGGCTGTGCGAGGCGCAGGTGCGGGGCGCGCCGCTCTCGTCGTACGTGTCGGTGCACGCGGAGACGGGCGCGCTGTACGCGCTGCGCTCCTTCGACTACGAGGAGGTGCGCGAGGTGGGGCTGTGGGTGCGGGCGGAGGACGGCGGCGCGCCGGCGCTGAGCAGCAACGTGTCGGTGCGGCTCTTCATCGTGGACGAGAACGACAACGCGCCGCAGGTGCTGTACCCGCCGGCGGCGCCGGGCGCGGGCTGGACGGGCGTGGAGCTGGCGCCGCGCTCGGCGGAGCCCGGCGCGCTGGTGGCCAAGGTGGTGGCGGTGGACGCGGACTCGGGGCAGAACGCCTGGCTGTCCTACGAGCTGGCCAAGGCCACGGAGCCGGGGCTCTTCCGCGTGGGGCTGCACAGCGGCGAGGTGCGCACGGCGCGGTTGCCGCTGGCGCGCGACGCGCTGCGGCAGAGCCTGCTGGTGGTGGTGAAGGACCACGGGCAGCCGGCGCTGTCGGCCACGGCCACGCTGACCGTGGTGCTGGCCGAGAGCGTGGCCGAGCTGCTGGCGGACCTGGGCGGCGCGGCGGCGCCGGGCGAGCCCGGCGGCAGCCTCACGCGCTGGCTCGTGGTGGCCGTGGCGGCCGTGTGCTGCCTCTTCCTCGCCTTCCTGCTGGCGCTGCTGGCGCTGCGCCTGCGCCGCTGGCGCCGCTCCCGGCTGCTGGCCGCGGGCAGCGGCGCCTTGCGCGCCGTCCCGGCCTCGCACTTCGTGGGCATCGACGGCGTCCGCGCCTTCCTGCACTCCTACTCGCACGACGTCTCGCTCACGGCCGACTCGCGCAAGAGCCAGCTCCGCTGTCCGGCCGGCAGCTGCTCCGACACGCTGCCGGCCGCGCCGCCGCCCGACAAAGGCGCGCCGCTGCTGCCCGAAGAGCCCTCGACCGCCCGCGGCGACAGCGGAGACGCCCTGCTGGTGAGTCCCTCCAGCGAGACCCTTACGCTCCTTTTAAGCTTCGCTGTGCTGCTGCTGCGCGCTTCTCCGGCCGTGCTCTGTGTTACCCCTACACAGCCCTAGCTCTGAGTAGAGGCCAATCAGGCAAAGATGCGTGCACCCAATATATCGGTGTTTCTCTCTTGTTCCTGCGAGCTGACCGCTGCATTACTGTGGCAGCGTTAGGGTTGGCATGGAGCGTGGGATGTGTGTGCGTGCTTTTGTTTCGAATTGCCTGCTCCTCGGGCTGGGTATTCGAATCTTCTTGCCGCTATAATTTGCTTTTGCAGCGCTACAGAGGGTGCGGAACTGTCAGAAACGTAAACTCTTTTTTTTAAAGGTATTTTCTTCGTGATCGGCTTGTTCTTTGCAATTTGTAGAAAGCCTGTCAATCGGTCACTGATGTTATCACTCTCCCATTAGAACACGCCCTTTTCCTCTGCTACTAACTCTTTCAAACGGATGTAATCAGTAGGCGGGTAATGGAATCACAAGCATTTAGGCAGCGTGAGATCCTGTGTAAAGATGTGCTGCCTACGGGTAGGTGACCCTGCTGGGTGTCTTAGTCGGTCTGAAGTAGAGTGTGAGCATTTGCTGGTGAGGAAGACCTTGGTGATGAGGAAGAGCGTGTTCACAGAGAGACTTTCTGTCCCTCCGTGGCAGAACGAGGTGAGCCTTTGTTCCCAGAGAGTAGGAGGTTTCTTTGCTGGTGAGCACGCAGGCTTCCGAGGTGCTTGGTGCACGCCAGGGCGCATGTGTCCCTGTTGCAGCCAAATGTCGCCTTGTCTTCGGAGAGATATAAGTTCAGAAAGAGCCTATATGAGGCCGCGTTGCTGGGTCATCACTTGCACCGTTGTTGCACTATGTTTAGTTAGGCTGAAGAATTCTGTCTGTGTAGACATAGGGCTGGCTGAAAAGTTGTCTGAATTCTAATTTTAAGTGAATAGAAGATGGGTGGAAACCTTCGTCTTAGTTGTTATATTCCATCCACAGCTGCGGTTTCATCCAGTCTTATTTATTGTTAAGTGTGACTGAGGAAATGTGGCTATGGTCTATGCTGTGAGCTTTGTGGGGAGCCTCCTCAGTAGCTGTTACTTACTAGATACCTTTATTATATACCTCCTTCAAGCGACATAAACTAAAAATCATGCTATGATTCCTTCATTTCAGTAGGCTTCAAATTCTAGCCGCTAGGCCTCAAAGTGTCTGATAATGGTTTAAAGATGATATCTGCTGTAAATGTTCGAGTGGAGGGGCAGTTTCCACAGGTACCTTTAATGTTTTCAGCTGAAAACAGGCTCTGATGAACACATGTTTGCTTAGTATGTGACTGAATGCCATGCTCTCACCTATGGCCTATATACGGCCTAAGGTCAGATATTATCTGCGTTGCAAGTAAAGGGTTGTCAGGCAGTGCACTGAGGGTGGGAGGCTGGGTGAGAAAGTGCGGGATATGTGGGTCAGCAGACAAACTCCCCAGACAAAGTCGCAACCATCTGAAGACTGAATTCTTACATGTGAGGCAGATGAAGCAGAGAAGCTAAACCAGAATCTCTCATATACGCTGTTCTAGCCCCCATGAGACTTAGATTCCGGAGAAGATCTACAAGAAGACATTCACACTTCTGGCTTCCTAGGCACAGGAGGGCCATATGGTACAAAGATCCATGCACACTGATGACAACTTGTGAAAACAGACCCCTCTTTATGTAGCCCAGAGTAAGAATTTAGGGCCTAGCTTGCAACTTGAGGGCTCACTGACTTTCCAGATGCTCTGTGGGTGCCTTTTTAGGCAGAGTTGTGGCAAAACAGCTGTAAATTACACCCGTGAAATAATTGCCTCAAAGGAGTTGGTTGGACAGAGAGATATGAGCTACTGCTCAGAAGAGCCCTCAAGCACCTGCAGCGACAGCGGAGACACCCTCCTGGTGAGTCCCTCCAGCAAGGCCGTTACATTGATTTTAAGCTTGACTGCGTTGCTGCTCTAGACTTCTCTAGTGCTGGGCTTTCCTATATGTAGGCGGGTTTCTTTGTAGTTGGAGACATAGCTTTGGGTACCAAAACATTGTTTTTCAAATTTTCTTGCTGAGGTGAAGCAAATCCTAATTTTTTGTTTTGTTTTGGAGTGTTTTCGAGTGCAGTGTTAAAGTTTGTGTGGAATGTAGGAGATGTGTGCGTGCTGTTGTGTTCAGTAATATTTTTTCTTGGGGAATAGCTGCCAATGTTATGTTAGGAGAAGAGTCGCATATCTTGGCAATAGCACGTGTCCTTCCTTAAAGGAGGCTCTTGAACAGTGTCTTTAAGGCGATAGTCTGGCGACCCAGTCTTTGCTGTAAGCCTGCACATCTTTTACTTCAGCCTTACATCGTTTAAGTGTGTTTTGTCATACTGGTGTGGTGAGCATAGAGATGTACCTCCCTTGTGTGTATATGTGCATGCTGCGATCCTGGTGCCTCATCAAGAGAAATGGTGTGTATGTGCAGCTGGTAATGGTTAGTGCAGCTGAAGTTTGCATGATATGCATTTGAAAATTGTGAGAGTCAAAGACAATGATATAAGCTATGAAGGGTTTGAGGCAAGGGGCTCTGTCTGAGGGACTGCTGAAGGACACAGGGTGTGTGGTTTGCTGCATTCCCCTTTTGTCTTACTTCCTACATCAAGCAAACAGTTGCGGCATCATGCAATCTCAGTTCCTACTGCCTGAATAAACTTGCTCCCCAAATGGGCTGTCATCTCTACCGGGAGCTCTGGGGGAGGCCTCCTGCTTCTTTGTCATCTACCAGATACTATAGACCTGCTGGGAGTGCTGCAATCTAAATTATTATGCTATGATTCCTTTGTTTGTGGATGTTTCAAATGCTGGCCATGTTTGTTGTCATGACCTAAAGCTAGGCCTCAGTGTGCCTGATAATGGGTGAAAGATTGCATCTGTTAGAAAGGCATGACAGGAGGAGCAATTAGCATCCCTACCTTTAATGTTTAAAGCCATGAAGAGCATGGCTTTGTTATACATATATACTTATTTAATACGTCTCTGAATGCAATGCTGTTGCTTGTGGCATAGGTCAGGTCAGAAGTCAGATAGCTCTGTGGCAACTAAAGCGTATGCAGGCAGCGCAAGGAGGGTGAGAGGCTGGATTAGGGAGAGGAAGGTAGGTGGGTCAGCAGTGCACTTAGCTGGGAATGCTTTGATTAAAGGCTTTGCGCCAAGGCCTGTGCCAATCGGCTAAGACCCTGTTATTCCTGTCCTTAAAGGTGGTGACAGTCCTCTGAGGATTGTGTCTTTAAGCAAGAACTGTCTATCTCTAGAAGTGCTGTGTGGCTAGAATGCCTAACAAGTCCTGTGGCAAATCTTGTTTTCCCACCCATATGGCCTTCTAACACTGCGATGGAGAGTTTCACCACAGTTGCATTTAGGTGTTCCTAGCCTTGAGCCATCTTCAAGCTCTGTTTGCTGGAAGTCTTCCTTGTTCAACTTTATGGAGCGGGCTTTTGCTTTTGAAGCAGTTGGGGTTGTTTGTCAGTGAACACTTTAATTCCCTAGACAAGCTCACATGCACCTGAAGACAGAATTGTATTGCTGAGGGAAAGCAGAGAAGCTAAACCAGAATCTCTCATTCTCTCTCGTAACACACGGAGATTTACACTTACGGCTTCAGAGGCACAGGAGATGAGCAGGCCGCTCAGCACAAAATGCGCGGGAGCTCCTGCAAGTCACTGGAAACGAGGGCAAGGGCTCTACCCTTGTGTATAGGCCAGAGTAAGAATTGAGGGCCTAGCCTGCAAGTTGAGGCCTCACTGACTTCCAGGGGCTCTGGGGGTGAATTTTCAAGGCAGACTTGGGGCAGAGCAGCCATAAATGACAGTAGTGGAGCACTTGCCTCACTGGGGTCACCTGCAGGCAGTGGCTGTGTGCATTAATACCCCAAAAGGACTGAGAAATCTGAGCTCCTGCTTTGTGAGAAGGAACTCGGGGAGAACACTTGCATACACCCCCACCCGTTGCTTACTCCAGATGGTTAGCAGGAAGTAAACAAGCACTATTGCACACTCCCGGCACCTCTGATACCCCTCTTTGCAGCTGGACACACACTGACATGGATGGCCTGCTCTAGAGTGCTTCTGGCAACAGCTTGCACCTCGGTGTGCCGTCCTGTATTGCCCACGGCTGCAACCAGGCCTTCTCAAATGCCAGAAGGAAGGCCACAGTTGCAGGCAGGAGTACTTGCAGCACACAGGCAGTGTGCTAAAACCAAACAATGTGAGATCCTTGTTATGGTGGTCCTCGAGCTGCAGAGATTTCAAGAAAGTCCACCCCAACCGCTTTATGGACAGAACCCACGTCAGTGTCAGGCTGTGCTCAGGGCAAAGCAGCTACTCTCTTTTGGCCTTCCCTCTTCTCTGCCAGCCAGGTACAGAGAGACAGAAAAGGAGCAAGTTTAATAAGCAGTTCAGTTATACTGGCGTGCTATCGTGTGTGTTACCTTTAGCGCCCAGTGTTCAGCATTATTTGTTGTTTTACCTGTAAGTAGTGGCTAATTAGGTTGTGTTACTCACGAATATAATGTGTGCACATTCACGTGTTCCTGCGAGCTACCTGCTGAATTATTTTGGCAGTGTTAGAGTCGGCATGGAGCGTGGGATACGTGTGCGTACTTCTGTTTTGCATTGCCTTTAGCTTGGGCTAGGTATTGGAAGAATGTGCCAGGTTGTAACTCATTTTACTGCCTTTTGTTTATAATTCAGCTATTCCTGTGCATGTTAGCTTTTGGGAAGAGATGACAACTTTAGGTCGATGTTGTGATCCTGATGCATGTCATGAAGAAATGGTTTGTCCGGTTGGTCATTTGATGATACTCATTTACAACGTATGAGGGCCAAAGACAACCACACAAGTTGTGAAGGGTTTGAGATGAGAGTCGGGCGGATTGTGTGTGATTGTCTACTGGGGGACACAGGAGATGTGCAAAATGAGTGCATTTTATTGCTGTCTTGTTAAAAGTGGAGATGAATGTATGTCTTCGGGTTTTTTTTTGGTTACTTTAGGTTAGGTTACTTTGGGTAGTACGCCTGGTTACTGCGGTTCCTTTGGTCAGTCTGGGCTTCAAAATGGCCATGCTGCTGGTTCCGCACTTTCATTTCTTGTTGCCAGGTGCATTTGTAGGCAAGTGGAAGAACTAAGTTTGTGTAGACACAGGGCAGGTGAAAGAGTTGGCTGTAGTGTAACAGTTCCATTGGTCTTAGTTGGTATATTTGGCACACAGTTGTCATTCTATGCAATTTCGTTTGTTATTGTCCGAAGTACAGTGAGGAGCTGTGGCTATGGTCTCTGTTGTGAGCTTTGTGAGGAGCCTCCTTTAATATTTGTTACTTATTCGATCCCGTTATTATGTGCTTACTACAAGTGACGTAGTCTAAAATAGTAACCTATGGTTCCATCATTTCTGTATGTTTCAATTTCTTTTCCTTTTCTATTTTTTTTGGAAAGAAAAAAAGATTTCCTAGCCTTGAGCTTCAAGCTTTGTCTTCTTATTTCACGCTTGCGGAGTGGGCTTTTGCTTTTGGATCTGTTGGGGTTGTTTTGCAGCAAACACTTAATTCCCTAGACAAGCTCACAAGCACCTGAAGACACAATTTTATGGCAGAGGAAGATGAAGCACAGAAGCTCAACCAGAATCTCTCATAATCTCTTGTAACACGGAGATTCAGAGGCCTCCAATAAGACTTTCACACTTATGGCTTCATATGCATGGGAGAGGAGCAGGCCACGTAGCACCAGAATTCATGGGAGCTGAAGAAAATTTCTGAAAATGAACCTCCCGCCTCCCCCGCTCCCTCCTCTATAGACCATAGTAAGAATTTAGGGCCTAGCATGCAACTTGAGGCCTCCCTGACTTCCAGGTGCCTGTGGAGTGAGTTTTTAAGGCAGAGTTGTGGCAAAGCAACTGCAAATGACATCAGGGAAATGCTGAGCTCGCTGGGAACAGTTGCAACCCCACTGGCACCTCTGATAGCCCACTTTCCAGCTGGCAATGTGCCAACATAGTACGATGAGGTGTAGAGTGCTTCTGGCAAATACCAGCTACTTCTGGGCTGTTCTTAGCTCTTAGAGGACTTACAGACGCACAGCCTGCCTCTCGGTGTGCCATCCTGCATTCCAGCCCAGGGCTGGAACCAGGCCTTCTCAAATGGCAGAAGGAAGGCCACAGCTGCAGGCAGGAATACTTTCAGCTGAACATGATCGCCTAAGATGGTGACGAGCGAGTGAAGAGTTAACAGGCCTGAAGAAGTCTGCCTACTGATATGCGCAAGGACTGATATGCTCAGGGCTGCAGACTAGAAGAGCTAACAGGACTAAAGAACTCTGCCGCCTGACAAGGCCAAGGAGTCTGCATGGACCCGCAGGGAGGGGAGAAGCGATACGGAGGTGTTGTGGTCTTGCTTCGCTAGCAGGGTCCTTCCAAGCAGACAAACAGTCCTGTGATTACAGGACTCACAATTGTCAGCAAAAGCAGTGTTTGCCCAGAGCCCCAGCTGTATAAAAAGAGACTGGGCAGCTACGAGAGTTTGAGCAGGGATGGGAACGTGACCTGACCATCCTCTCTGGCTGGACCATGAGTATTCCCCCCTCCCCTTTTCCTGGGACACTGGGTTAAGGTAACTCCTCGAGGTTGAGAGTCCTCTAACTAAGAGAGTGAACAAGAGAGCTTTCAAGTAGGGATAAGCAGTGCTTCCAATTACTAGCGCAGTAACTGACGGTTTCGGGTTATCCTTTCTAAATTAGTAATCGATGATTTTGAGTTATCTCTTCTAAATTAGTAATCAATGATCTTGAATTTTCCTTTCTAAATTAGTAATCGCATTATTTTAATGGATGTTACTAACCCAAGAGCTTGCGTGAGGGAGTAAACTTTTTATTATTATTATTATTATTATGTTATCGTCTCAGTTGTTACTATCAAAGCATCATAGCGGGATAGATGGGCTGGCCAGATAAAAGGACTTCTGCTTGGAAGCTCCCCAAAAGCACACAGAGTCTCAAGCTGAACGGTGTGAGATCGTTATTATGGTGGACCTCGAGCTGCAGAGATTTCAAGCAAGCCCACCCCAACGGATTTAGGCCCACCCCAACCGCTTTATGGACAGAACGTCAGGCTGTGCTCAGGGCAAAGCACCTACTCTCTTCTGCTACTTCTGCTACTACCTTCAGGGTCCATAATTCTCAAGCAAACACTATTTGCTCTTTTGTCTTCATAAACAAAATGCAGAACAACCCCCTGGCACACACATGAGCAAAGTGGTGAGACTCAGACAAGCTGGAAAGCATTCGCAGGCCTGCCATAAAACGATGGAGCAGACCCTGAGAATGAGAAAGAGCAATAGTCTGCTCTGCCAAGACTTCTTCCCGCTTCTCTCTTTTCCTTGCAACTAAGCACAGGGCTTTGCCAAAATTCATGGGGCTTACCTCAAAGAGAAGCGCAAAACTACTTTGACCGCTCTCCTTTCCAGACTGGGCGTATGTTCCATCCTGCGCATGAGGGATCTCATTCATCACACTGTCACACATATTTCGAAGCGCCGCCGCCGCCGCCGCCGCCGGAACCGCCGCAGCCTCCCGCGGGGCGGCTGCTCGCTCGCACAGCGCCGGGCGGGCGGGGACCGGCACAGGCAGAAACACCCGCTGGGAGGGCGAGAACGACCGAGCGGCCGGCGGGAGAGGCGGCGAGCGGTCGACAAGACGATTCTCGTCTCCCCTGCAGTTCTTACCTTGCTAGAGGACATTTTGCGAGTAGACAGCGCAGGCGGGGTGCAGGACTCTCCGCGGAGAGAAAGGAGAGCACGAAGCAGATTGGCGGAGATCAGCAGCGGCCGAGGCGGCCCCGGGATCGCCGCCCCGCGCTGCGGTGCCCGCGAGTGCCGGACGGGCACGGAAGGAAGGGAAGGGGCGGGAGGACGGAGCGCAGCGCGGACTGCTGAAAATGGAAAGCCGGCACAGCGGAAGGCAAAGCTCGATGGGAGCCGGGGCAGTGCTGCTGTGCGCTTGGCTGCTGTCGTCGGGCTGCCGGGCGGCGCCGGAGCGGCTGCGCTACGCGATTGCCGAGGAAACGGGCAGCGGCTCCGTGGTGGGGCCGCTGGCGCGGGACCTGGGGCTCAGCCCGGCAGAGCTGCCGGCACGGCAGCTGCGGATCAGCTCGGAGAAGCACTGGTGGTGCAGAGCCCGCTCAACGATTTCCACGTCGACGTGGCCATCCAGGACATCAACGACAACTCGCCGGTCTTCAGCAAGGCTGCTCTCGATCTGGAGATCGGTGAACTGATCCTTCCTGGTGCGCGATTTCCGCTGGAGATGGCGCAAGATCCGGATGTGGGAAGCAACTTGCTGCTCAGCTACCAGCTCACTCAAAACCCGTCCTTCTCGCTGGCAGTGACGGAGACGCCAAGCGGCAAGAGGCAGCCCGAGCTGGTGTTAGCAGCAGCTTTGGATCGCGAGAAGCAGAGCTCCTTTCAGATGGTGCTGACGGCGGTGGACGGCGGGGCTCCAGCGAGGTCGGGGACTGTGCAGCTTCGCATCAGCGTGGCAGACGCCAATGACAACGCGCCCGTGTTCAGCAAAAGCGCCTACGAGGCGCGAGTGCGGGAGAAGCTGCCGGCGGGGTCGCTGGTGCTGCAGGTGCGAGGCACGGATGCGGACGCGGGCTCCAACGGCCGAGTGTCGTACGCCTTCAGCAACGTGCCGGAGGCTGTCCGCGTTTTTTGTTCTCATTTTCCTTCTCCATTTCCCTTTTCTTTTCCTTCTCCCTTCTCCTTTCTCCCTTCTCCCTTCTCCCTCTCCCTTCTCTTCTCTTTCTTTTCCGCTCGGAGTTCGACCCTTCTGTGCGGAGAAGCCCCCACCGTGTGCCGGGCGCAGGAGCAGGGACTCTGCCAAGGCACTGTGCGCCCCCCGTTGATTTTCCCCTCGGCACCGCCGCGGCCCGGCCGCGGCCGCCCTGCCCCGGCTTCCCGGCGGCGCCCCTGGCGAGCGGCTGGTGCCGGCGGCGGCCGGGCTCTGGCGGCGGCGCGGGGGAGGCGAGCGCTCGGCCGCGGCCCGGCGGGAGCAGTTCCGGCCGCGGGCCGCAGGGTGGTGCTGTTGGCCAAGGCGGCGCTGCAGCGGCGCTGCGGCGCGGGGAGGCGGCGGCGGCGGCGGCGGCGGCGAGAGGGGCGGCGAGCGCGGCGGCGAGCGGTCCTCCGTGCGAGCGGCGTCCGGGCCTCCTGGGCCGCCCTCCGGGCCGCGTAGCGGACTGGGCGAGCAGGGGCGCCCGCCCGCATGGCTGCCGCGTTTCCGTGCGGGCATTTCCGCGGAGGACCGGGCAGGCGAGGCGGCAGAGGGAGGGTGTCCGCCGGGCCCGACATGGCGTCTGCAAGGCAAGTGCTTTGTCTCTGTGTTTTGCTCTCCGTGCCGCACGTTCGCTCCGAGCCCATTCGCTACTCCGTCGCCGAGGAGGGGGAGAGCGGCTCCCTGGTGGCTCATGTCGCGAAGGACGTGGGGCTGGACGTGGCGCAGCTCCGGGCTCGCGACGCCCGGCTTCTTTCGGACGGCAGCCGGCAGTATTTTCGGTTAGACCGCAGCACCGGCCGCCTGGCAGTTAGGGAGAGGATCGATCGGGAGGAGATCTGCGGCCAGTCCGTCACGTGCACGGTCGCCTTTGAGTTGCTGCTGGGCAACCCTCTGCAGTTCTTTCGGATCGAGGTGGCCGTAGAGGATATCAATGACCACTCGCCAGTTTTCCCGGAGGAACAAGTGACTTTTAAGATCCCGGAAACGAGCGAGCCGGGGTCCCGTTTCCCTCTGGAGGGGGCTCGGGACCTAGATGTTGGCAGCAACAGCCTGCAGGCTTACAGCATCGCTCCCGAGAACGAGTATTTCAGCGTCTCTTTCCAGAGTCGCAGTGAAGGCGACAATTCTGTTGAATTAGTCTTGGAAAAGCCGCTGGACAGAGAGGAGCAACCGGAGGTTGCTTTCAGTCTCATTGCCACGGACGGAGGCTCTCCGCCCCGGAGCGGGACGGCCCAGATCCGCATCGTTGTCCTGGACATAAATGACAACGCTCCTGTCTTCACGCAGGAACGGTACAGAGGACAGGTTTTGGAAAACGCCGCGGAGGACTCGGTGGTTCTGCGAGTGGTCGCAACCGATGCGGATGTGGGAGCTAACGGGGAGATACGCTACTCGTTCGGTCAAGCGGTGGGGCACAGCCACTCGGCGTTCAAGATCGACCCGGTGAGTGGTGAAATTCGTGTCACCCAGCGCCTGGACTTCGAAGCGGCGGAGAAACACGAGCTGAGCGTGCGCGCCAGCGACGGCGGGGGTCTCTCCGCGCTGTGCAAGGTGGTGGTGGAGTTGGTGGACGTGAACGACAACGCGCCGGAGCTGGTGGTGAGTTCCTTCAGCAGCCCCCTGGCCGAGAGCGCCTTGCCCGGGACGGTGGTCGGCCTCTTTGTCGTTAAGGACCGGGACGCCGGGGACAACGGGAAGGTCGTCTGTTCGCTCGAGGACCAGCCCTCTTTCTCGCTGAGGCCTGCCTATAAGAACTACTACGAGCTGGTGACAGCGAGCGCCCTGGACCGGGAGGAGAGGGCGCAGTACGTCCTCGCCGTCACGGCGGCCGACGCGGGGTCCCCGCCTCTCACGACCACGCAGACCTTCACGGTGGACATCTCCGACGTCAATGACAACGCGCCCGTGTTCAACCAGACGTCGTACACCATGTACGTGCGTGAGAACAACGAGCCGGCCGCGCTCGTGGGGGCCGTGAGCGCCGCGGACGAGGACGTGGGGCCCAACTCGAAGGTGAGCTATTCCCTGGCGCCGGCGCGCCCCGCCGAGCGGGCGCCGCGCTCCTACGTCTCCGTGAACTCCGAGAACGGGAAGGTGTTTGTGCTGCGGCCGCTGGACTACGAGCAGGTGAGGCAGCTGGAGGTCGTGGTGAGCGCCGCCGACTCGGGCTCGCCGCCCCTCAGCGCCAACGTCACGGTGCGCATCGTCGTGGTGGACGAAAACGACAACGCGCCCGTGGTGCTGCACCCCGCGCAGGACAGCTCGCCGCCGTCCAGCGAGCTGGTGCCCACGTCGGCCGAGGCGGGCTACCTCGTCACCAAAGTGGTGGCCGTCGACGCGGACTCGGGGCAGAATTCGTGGCTTTCCTACCACCTGCTCAAGGCGACGGAGCCCGGGCTGTTCGCCGTGGGGGCCCAAACCGGGGAGGTGCGGCTGAGGAGGCCGGTGAGCGAGAGAGACGCCGTGAAGCAGAAGCTGGTGGTCCTGGTGCGGGACAACGGGCGGCCGCCGCTGTCCGCCACCGCGGTGCTGGGCGCGCTCCTGCTCGACGGCTTCTCGGACGCGCACATGCCGCGCAGCGGCCTGGCCCCGGAGGACGAGGGCGGCTCCCTGACGCTTTATTTAATCGTTTCCCTGGCCCTCGTCTCGCTCCTCTTCCTCGCTTCGGCCGCAGCCTTCGTCGCTTGCAAGGTGTGCAAGAGAAAGGCGCTGAAAGAGGGCACCGTGCTTTACGGCCCCGGCGACTTCCAGAGCGGCGTGGCCCACGCAGCCGGCACGGGCACTCTGCCGCACGCCTACTGCTACGAGGTGAGCCTCACGACGGGCTCGGGCAGCAGCGAGTTCAAGTTCCTGAAGCCGGTCCTCGCCAGCCTGCCGCCGCAGCGCTGCGGCACGGGCGGGGGCGCTGCCGGGGAAGAGGATTTCCCCAGCGGCCTCCCCCCCGCGGAGCAACCGCGACCGCAGAGCCACGGGACGCTGCCTGCGGCACCGTTCGGCAAGCTTGCCTTTGACTAGTGCTACGTGAGCACAGTCAGCGGCTTGACGCTTCCCTCCTAAGACGGCGTGGAACAGGGTGTTCAGCACTTGGCAGACCCTGAGTGGGGAGGGACCCGGGCTAAGAGACGCGGCAATGTTCCTCCCAGAGGAAGCTTACAGACGCAATTAGCGTCAGCAATTTCCCTCGTATCCCGAGCCACTACAACGGTTTGCTGCCACCACCACCAACATCAGCAACAAAAAAAGGAAAAAGAAAAAAAAAGTTTGGCTTCCTCATTGGTTCGGGGTTTTTTTGTTTTTCTTCCTTTCCTCTGTAGCCGTTTCTGAAGCGTTTGCGGAGCAGAGTTAGCTGCGGAGCGTCCTGTTAAGCCCTTGTCTCACTCGTTGTAAGGAAATAAAGCAGCAGTTCTAACCGCACTTCTGTGCTGCAGCACGGTCTCGAGGTTGAAAAGACAAACCAGGCGTTTGCTGAAGCCTGCGCTGTAAACCCGCCCCCCCCCCCCCCCCCGCCCCGGCTACTAAAGAGCCTGAAGTAACGGGTACTTTGGTGCAATGTGGTGCAAGCTCTGCTCTCTGCCTTCCGCGGGCCCGGGACCTCTCTTTCTGGGGAGTGTGTTTGATCTTCTGAACAATTGCTTTGATGGTGTATAGCGGTAGCCCTGTTGTGTATCAGCACGTAATACAACGGCGCTGCGGGATGACTCATCGAAGTCCTTACATCCATCCGTTTTGCTTCGCGCTCTTCCAACTCAGCAGTCGATAAAGGTGGTTTTGTCCGAGTACAGAAGACCCAACTTCCCGAGGGGAATGGTGGTTGTGGGCGGGGAGGGAGGAAGAGAGGGAATGTCCTTGAGTTCGCCTCGGACATACAGGAGAAGGAACGTTGCCGGGGTAGACTGCAACTATACCAAATCGTGCGCAGGTATTCAATCTGAGCGGATGGTTGTAAAGAAATTGCACGTGTCGCTTCGAAGGGCTTGCCCTGAAGCTAGAACTGATGTGAAGTGCGAAAGGGCCTTCGAAGTGGGTGCCGATGTGGTATTCCTCGTTAGAGCATTTGCATTCTCCTTTTTCCCCCCCGATTTTCCTTGTCGTATGCTAACTGCCTCTTAACAGTGTTTGTCGCATGCTTTGAACTAAGAGTTGTCACTCGCGATGTAGGAATGCACTGCTTGAACGAAGGCTGCCGAGCAGTGAGTATTCGGAAACCGTCGCGTTGTATGGAATTGCAGTCACCAAGTGGAAAATTGTAAGCGTTCTCTGGAAAAACAAAGCAATAAAAAGAAAAAAAGCACTCGCATGCCATTGCTGCAATGAAATACACGTCGGCTGCGGAGGCAGTTTTGGACACATATCTCGTTCGTTCCACCCTCTGTAAAGCACCCAAAGGCTTTCAGCAGTGTGAAGGTTTGTCTGGGGGAGGGGGCGGGGGCGGGGGAGAGGGCGAGATAACACTGAGCATTTTTCTTTACCCCTGGGGAAAGTGGCTGCGAAAGGCCGAGTTCAATGACCGTCGCGGGCTATCGGCGCCTACAGCAGCAGTGGCCCTGGGCATGCAAAGGCGCCTGCAAGTCAGCGAGGTGCGGCTCCAGAGCCCCGCTTGTGCTTCGCGGCGTGCTGGAGCGAAGGAGCCGTGTGAGCGCGTGGGCTCCGAAGACGGCTGTAACTAGAACGGCAACGGTAGGACGTTACCTGCAGAGGTCCAGACGGGTGCTCTTTAGAAACGTGCCTGACGCTGAAGGTGCCGGGGGGTTGAGAGGAGGGGGCAGCACAGAGACACAGGGGTTCCTTGGGGAAGGTGTTCTTGGGAGCGCCACGAGTTGGGCATTGGGTGTTGAAAAGCGTCGGGGGAGGGGGGGGGTCACCCCGGGAGAGAGTGGGGAGGCCCCAAGAAAAAGCGTGTGCAAGTCCTGAGGCTGAGGAGAGTTCCCGGCTGCTCGGAACTTGTGTGTCCCGTGTTTTACTATGGTTACCACCCGATGAAGTCCGGCAGCCGTTTCCTGTAGTCGTGTGCCTTATAGTAGTCCTGTGTTATAATATAGAGGATGGTTACAGAAAGCAACGCTTGCATTTCCCCCCCCCCCGCCCCCCCTTGAAACGGCCACGCTGTTTTTGCAGCTTGTCCTGTGCAGGTTCCTGTTGCTCCTAAAAGCCTTTCCCATCATGGGAAAGCCCTACCATGCCATTTCTCCAGCGTTGCTCAAGTCTTTGAATGTTGCTAGAAGTTCGTTGGAATCTGATGCTAGCCTGCGGTGTATGATGGGGTGAATACATGCCTGAAGCGTGAAGATGTGGTCTTGCGTCTCGGTGCAATGTTATCAAGCATAGTGTGAGCGGGCATTCGCATATGCGGCTGAGAAGGAGTGGAGCTGTGAGTAGGGATGACGTTTGCCGGCGCCAGAGCGCTGCAGTGATTCTTTGAGGCTGTGAGTGTCGCTGTTTGCTCACGATGGGCCGATCGGCAGCCAGAGAGCGCGAGAACAGAAGCGAGCCCGAGAGAGAGGAGCCGGCGGACTGCAAGGTCGGCGCAGAAGAGAGCGCGGCGCGGAAGGAGCCTGGTTCTGCTGTTGCGAGTGGAGGGGAGGCTCGGCCGGGAGCAGCAGGGCGAAAGCGGCGGCCCGAGCTTTGAAATGTTGGCGCGAGAGAGGCGCTGGTGCCGGCGAGGGCGAGGGCGAGCGCTGCTGTGGTGCGCCTTGGTGGCGGCGTGGGAGCTGGCGTGGGGGCAGCTGCGCTACTCGGTGCCCGAGGAGCTGCAGAAGGGCTCCTTCGTGGGCGACGTGGCCAAGGACCTGGGTCTGGAGCTGGCGGCGCTCCGCCACCGCGGCGCCCGCATCGTAGACAAAGGTAGGAGGCAATATTTTGCTCTGCATGAGAAGACCGGGCACTTAGTGACGGCGGAACGGATAGACAGAGAGCAGCTCTGCGGGCGGCTGGTGGAGAAATGCGTGCTGCGCTGTGAGGTGATAGTGGAGGGCGAAATGAAGGTTTATGCAATCGAAGTGGAGGTCAGAGACATTAACGACAACGCGCCCAGCTTCCCAGAGGCAGAAACGCAACTGAAAGTGAGCGAGACAACAGCGCCGGGGTCGCGGTTTCCCCTGGCTGAGGCTCATGATCCGGACAGCGGGAGCAATTCCCTGCAGCGCTACGAGCTGAGCGGCGACGAGCACTTCTCGCTGGCCGTCCAGTCGGGCCCCGGTGGGGAGAAGCGTCCCGAGCTGGTGCTGGCGAAGGCGCTGGACCGGGAGGAAGGCGCGTTTCACGAGCTGGTGCTGAGGGCGCTGGACGGCGGGGAGCCGGCGCGGACGGGCACGGCGCGGATCCGCGTGGTCGTGCTGGACGCGAACGACAACGCGCCGGTGTTCAGCCAGGCGCTGTACACGGTGCGCGTGCCGGAGGACGTGCCCGTGGGCTCCGCCCTGCTCACCGTCAGAGCCACCGATGCCGACGCCGGGCTCAACGGAGAGGTGAAATATTCATTTCAGAAGATTTCCGAAATGGCATGGGAAATTTTCCAGCTGGACCCTGAGACAGGAGAAATATCTCTCATGCATGAATTGGACTTCGAAGAAATTTCCTCACACGAACTGGGGGTGCAGGCGAAGGACGGCGGGGACCTTTCCGACACGGCGAAAGTCGTGATCGCTGTGACCGACGTGAACGACAACGCACCCGAAGTAACAATCACGTCGTCGCTGAGCGCGGTGTCGGAGGACTCTCCCGCCGGGACGGTGGTGGCCCTGCTGCACGTGCAGGACAGGGACTCGGGGGCGAACGGGGAGGTGAGGTGCTCGCTGGGCGCGGGTCTGCCGTTCCGGCTGCGGAGCTCGCTGGGCAGCTACTACAGCGTGGTGACGGCGAGGCAGCTGGACCGCGAGGAGGTGCCGGAGTACAACGTGACGGTGCGGGCGACGGACGGCGGGTCGCCGGCGCTGTGGAGCAGCGCGGTGCTGCCGCTGCGGGTGCTGGACGTGAACGACAACGCGCCGGTGTTCGCGGAGGCGCGCTACAGCGCCTGGCTGCCCGAGAACAACGCCAAGGGCGCGCTGGTGCTGACGGTGCGCGCGGCGGACGCGGACTGGGGGCAGAACGCGCGCGTGCGGTACCGGCTGTGCGAGGGGCAGGTGCGGGGCGCGCCGCTCTCGTCGTACGTGTCGGTGCACGCGGAGACGGGCGCGCTGTACGCGCTGCGCTCCTTCGACTACGAGGAGGTGCGCGAGGTGGGGCTGTGGGTGCGGGCGGAGGACGGCGGCGCGCCGGCGCTGAGCAGCAACGTGTCGGTGCGGCTCTTCATCGTGGACGAGAACGACAACGCGCCGCAGGTGCTGTACCCGCCGGCGGCGCCGGGCGCGGGCTGGACGGGCGTGGAGCTGGCGCCGCGCTCGGCGGAGCCCGGCGCGCTGGTGGCCAAGGTGGTGGCGGTGGACGCGGACTCGGGGCAGAACGCCTGGCTGTCCTACGAGCTGGCCAAGGCCACGGAGCCGGGGCTCTTCCGCGTGGGGCTGCACAGCGGCGAGGTGCGCACGGCGCGGTTGCCGCTGGCGCGCGACGCGCTGCGGCAGAGCCTGCTGGTGGTGGTGAAGGACCACGGGCAGCCGGCGCTGTCGGCCACGGCCACGCTGACCGTGGTGCTGGCCGAGAGCGTGGCCGAGCTGCTGGCGGACCTGGGCGGCGCGGCGGCGCCGGGCGAGCCCGGCGGCAGCCTCACGCGCTGGCTCGTGGTGGCCGTGGCGGCCGTGTGCTGCCTCTTCCTCGCCTTCCTGCTGGCGCTGCTGGCGCTGCGCCTGCGCCGCTGGCGCCGCTCCCGGCTGCTGGCCGCGGGCAGCGGCGCCTTGCGCGCCGTCCCGGCCTCGCACTTCGTGGGCATCGACGGCGTCCGCGCCTTCCTGCACTCCTACTCGCACGACGTCTCGCTCACGGCCGACTCGCGCAAGAGCCAGCTCCGCTGTCCGGCCGGCAGCTGCTCCGACACGCTGCCGGCCGCGCCGCCGCCCGACAAAGGCGCGCCGCTGCTGCCCGAAGAGCCCTCGAGCGCCCGCGGCGACAGCGGAGACGCCCTGCTGGTGAGTCCCTCCAGCGAGACCCTTACGCTCCTTTTAAGCTTCGCTGTGCTGCTGCTGCGCGCTTCTCCGGCCGTGCTCTGTGTTACCCCTACACAGCCCTAGCTCTGAGTAGAGGCCAATCAGGCAAAGATGCGTGCACCCAATATATCGGTGTTTCTCTCTTGTTCCTGCGAGCTGACCGCTGCATTACTGTGGCAGCGTTAGGGTTGGCATGGAGCGTGGGATGTGTGTGCGTGCTTTTGTTTCGAATTGCCTGCTCCTCGGGCAGGGTATTCGAATCTTATTGCCGCTATAATTTGCTTTTGCAGCGCTACAGAGGGTGCGGAACTGTCAGAAACGTAAACTCTTTTATTTTTTTTTTTTGATGTATTTTCTTCGTGATCGGCTTGTTCTTTGCAATTTGTAGAAAGCCTGTCAATCGGTCGCTGATGTTATCACCCTCCTCTTACAACACGCCCTTTTCATCTGCTACTAAGTCTTTCAAACGGATGTAATCAGTAGGCGGGTAATGGAATCACAAGCATTTAGGCAGCGCGAGATTCTGTGTAAAGATGTGCTGCCTACGGGTAGTTGACCCTGCTGGGTGTTTTAGTCGGTCTGAAGTAGAGTGTGAGCATTTGCTGGTGAGGAAGACCTTGGTGAGGAGGAAGAGCGTGTTCACAGAGAGACTTTCTGTCCCTTCGTGGCAGAACGAGGTGAGCCTTTGTTCCCAGAGAGTAGGAGGTTTCTTTGCTGGTGAGCACGCAGGCTTCCGAGGTGCTTGGTGCACGCCAGGGCACATGTGTCCCTGTTGCAGCCAAATGTGGCCTTGTCTTCGGAGAGATATAAGTTCAAAAAGAGCCTATATGAGGCTGCATTGCTGGGTCATCGCTTGCACCTTTGTTGTACTATGTTTAGTCAGGCTGAAGAATTCTGTCTGTGTAGACATAGGGCTGGTTGAAAAGTTGTCTGAATTCTAATTCTAAGTGAATAGGAGATGGGTGGAAACGTTGGTCTTAGTTGTTATATTCCATCCACAGCTGTGGTTTCATCCAGTCTTATTTATTGTTAAGTGTGACTGAGGAAATGTGGCTATGGTCTATGCTGTGAGCTTTGTGGGGAGCCTCCTCAGTAGCTGTTACTTACTAGATACCTTTATTATATACCTCCTTCAAGCGACATAAACTAAAAATCATGCTATGATTCCTTCATTTCAGTAGGCTTCAAATTCTAGCCTTGTTTGTTGTCATGATCTAAAGCTAGGCCTCGAAGTGTCTGATAATGGTTTAAAGATGATATCTGCTGTAAATGTACGGGTGGAGGGGCAGTTTCCACAGGTACCTTTAATGTTTTCAGCTGAAAACAGGCTCTGATGAACACGTTTGCTTAGTATGTCACTGAATGCCATGCTCTCACCTATGGCCTATATACGGCCTAAGGTCAGATATAATCTGCATTGCAAGTAAAGGGTTGTCAGGCAGTGCACTGAGGGTGGGAGGCTGGGTGAGAAAGTGTGGGATATGTGGGTCAGCAGTGCAGTTGGCCAGCCAATATTTTGATTTCATGCCTTGTGCCAAAGCCTGTGGCAGGTATGCTAAGACTCTGTTATGCCTGTCCTTGAAGGTGGTGACAATGCTCTGATGAATGTGTCTTCAGGCAATAACTCCATATATACAAAGGTGCTGCTTGACTCCAATGCCTCCTAATTCCTGTGTGAAACTCATTTTCCCACCTGTATGGCCTTTTCACACCATGATGGAGAGTGTCATCACAGCTGCATGTAGGTTTCCCAGGCCTGGGCCACCTGCAAGCTTGGTTTGCTACAAGTCTTCCTAGTTCACATTTACAGAGTGGGCTTTTGCTTTTGAACCTGTCAGCATTGTTTTGCAGCAAACGCTGAACTCCCCAGACAAGCTCGCAACCATCTGAAGACTGAATTCTTACATGTGAGGCAGATGAAGCAGAGAAGCTAAACCAGAATCTCTCATATACGCTGTGCTAGCCCCCATGAGACTTAGATTCCGGAGGAGATCTGCAAGAAGACTTTCACACTTCTGGCTTCCTAGGCACAGGAGGGCCATATGGTACAAAGATCCATGCACACTGATGACAACTTGTGAAAACAGACCCCTCTTTATGTAGCCCAGAGTAAGAATTTAGGGCCTAGCTTGCAACTTGAGGGCTCACTGACTTTCCAGATGCTCTGTGGGTGCCTTTTTAGGCAGAGTTGTGGCAAAACAGCTGTAAATTACACCCGTGAAATAATTGCCTCAAAGGAGTTGGTTGGACAGAGAGATATGAGCTACTGCTCAGAAGAGCCCTCAAGCACCTGCAGCGACAGCGGAGACACCCTCCTGGTGAGTCCCTCCAGCAAGGCCGTTACATTGATTTTAAGCTTGACTGCGTTGCTGCTCTAGACTTCTCTAGTGCTGGGCTTTCCTATATGTAGGCGGGTTTCTTTGTAGTTGGAGACATAGCTTTGGGTACCAAAACATTGTTTTTCAAATTTTCTTGCTGAGGTGAAGCAAATCCTAATTTTTTGTTTTGTTTTGGAGTGTTTTCGAGTGCAGTGTTAAAGTTTGTGTGGAATGTAGGAGATGTGTGCGTGCTGTTGTGTTCAGTAATATTTTTTCTTGGGGAATAGCTGCCAATGTTATGTTAGGAGAAGAGTCGCATATCTTGGCAATAGCACGTGTCCTTCCTTAAAGGAGGCTCTTGAACAGTGTCTTTAAGGCGATAGTCTGGCGACCCAGTCTTTGCTGTAAGCCTGCACATCTTTTACTTCAGCCTTACATCGTTTAAGTGTGTTTTGTCATACTGGTGTGGTGAGCATAGAGATGTACCTCCCTTGTGTGTATATGTGCATGCTGCGATCCTGGTGCCTCATCAAGAGAAATGGTGTGTATGTGCAGCTGGTAATGGTTAGTGCAGCTGAAGTTTGCATGATATGCATTTGAAAATTGTGAGAGTCAAAGACAATGATATAAGCTATGAAGGGTTTGAGGCAAGGGGCTCTGTCTGAGGGACTGCTGAAGGACACAGGGTGTGTGGTTTGCTGCATTCCCCTTTTGTCTTACTTCCTACATCAAGCAAACAGTTGCGGCATCATGCAATCTCAGTTCCTACTGCCTGAATAAACTTGCTCCCCAAATGGGCTGTCATCTCTACCGGGAGCTCTGGGGGAGGCCTCCTGCTTCTTTGTCATCTACCAGATACTATAGACCTGCTGGGAGTGCTGCAATCTAAATTATTATGCTATGATTCCTTTGTTTGTGGATGTTTCAAATGCTGGCCATGTTTGTTGTCATGACCTAAAGCTAGGCCTCAGTGTGCCTGATAATGGGTGAAAGATTGCATCTGTTAGAAAGGCATGACAGGAGGAGCAATTAGCATCCCTACCTTTAATGTTTAAAGCCATGAAGAGCATGGCTTTGTTATACATATATACTTATTTAATACGTCTCTGAATGCAATGCTGTTGCTTGTGGCATAGGTCAGGTCAGAAGTCAGATAGCTCTGTGGCAACTAAAGCGTATGCAGGCAGCGCAAGGAGGGTGAGAGGCTGGATTAGGGAGAGGAAGGTAGGTGGGTCAGCAGTGCACTTAGCTGGGAATGCTTTGATTAAAGGCTTTGCGCCAAGGCCTGTGCCAATCGGCTAAGACCCTGTTATTCCTGTCCTTAAAGGTGGTGACAGTCCTCTGAGGATTGTGTCTTTAAGCAAGAACTGTCTATCTCTAGAAGTGCTGTGTGGCTAGAATGCCTAACAAGTCCTGTGGCAAATCTTGTTTTCCCACCCATATGGCCTTCTAACACTGCGATGGAGAGTTTCACCACAGTTGCATTTAGGTGTTCCTAGCCTTGAGCCATCTTCAAGCTCTGTTTGCTGGAAGTCTTCCTTGTTCAACTTTATGGAGCGGGCTTTTGCTTTTGAAGCAGTTGGGGTTGTTTGTCAGTGAACACTTTAATTCCCTAGACAAGCTCACATGCACCTGAAGACAGAATTGTATTGCTGAGGGAAAGCAGAGAAGCTAAACCAGAATCTCTCATTCTCTCTCGTAACACACGGAGATTTACACTTACGGCTTCAGAGGCACAGGAGATGAGCAGGCCGCTCAGCACAAAATGCGCGGGAGCTCCTGCAAGTCACTGGAAACGAGGGCAAGGGCTCTACCCTTGTGTATAGGCCAGAGTAAGAATTGAGGGCCTAGCCTGCAAGTTGAGGCCTCACTGACTTCCAGGGGCTCTGGGGGTGAATTTTCAAGGCAGACTTGGGGCAGAGCAGCCATAAATGACAGTAGTGGAGCACTTGCCTCACTGGGGTCACCTGCAGGCAGTGGCTGTGTGCATTAATACCCCAAAAGGACTGAGAAATCTGAGCTCCTGCTTTGTGAGAAGGAACTCGGGGAGAACACTTGCATACACCCCCACCCGTTGCTTACTCCAGATGGTTAGCAGGAAGTAAACAAGCACTATTGCACACTCCCGGCACCTCTGATACCCCTCTTTGCAGCTGGACACACACTGACATGGATGGCCTGCTCTAGAGTGCTTCTGGCAACAGCTTGCACCTCGGTGTGCCGTCCTGTATTGCCCACGGCTGCAACCAGGCCTTCTCAAATGCCAGAAGGAAGGCCACAGTTGCAGGCAGGAGTACTTGCAGCACACAGGCAGTGTGCTAAAACCAAACAATGTGAGATCCTTGTTATGGTGGTCCTCGAGCTGCAGAGATTTCAAGAAAGTCCACCCCAACCGCTTTATGGACAGAACCCACGTCAGTGTCAGGCTGTGCTCAGGGCAAAGCAGCTACTCTCTTTTGGCCTTCCCTCTTCTCTGCCAGCCAGGTACAGAGAGACAGAAAAGGAGCAAGTTTAATAAGCAGTTCAGTTATACTGGCGTGCTATCGTGTGTGTTACCTTTAGCGCCCAGTGTTCAGCATTATTTGTTGTTTTACCTGTAAGTAGTGGCTAATTAGGTTGTGTTACTCACGAATATAATGTGTGCACATTCACGTGTTCCTGCGAGCTACCTGCTGAATTATTTTGGCAGTGTTAGAGTCGGCATGGAGCGTGGGATACGTGTGCGTACTTCTGTTTTGCATTGCCTTTAGCTTGGGCTAGGTATTGGAAGAATGTGCCAGGTTGTAACTCATTTTACTGCCTTTTGTTTATAATTCAGCTATTCCTGTGCATGTTAGCTTTTGGGAAGAGATGACAACTTTAGGTCGATGTTGTGATCCTGATGCATGTCATGAAGAAATGGTTTGTCCGGTTGGTCATTTGATGATACTCATTTACAACGTATGAGGGCCAAAGACAACCACACAAGTTGTGAAGGGTTTGAGATGAGAGTCGGGCGGATTGTGTGTGATTGTCTACTGGGGGACACAGGAGATGTGCAAAATGAGTGCATTTTATTGCTGTCTTGTTAAAAGTGGAGATGAATGTATGTCTTCGGGTTTTTTTTTGGTTACTTTAGGTTAGGTTACTTTGGGTAGTACGCCTGGTTACTGCGGTTCCTTTGGTCAGTCTGGGCTTCAAAATGGCCATGCTGCTGGTTCCGCACTTTCATTTCTTGTTGCCAGGTGCATTTGTAGGCAAGTGGAAGAACTAAGTTTGTGTAGACACAGGGCAGGTGAAAGAGTTGGCTGTAGTGTAACAGTTCCATTGGTCTTAGTTGGTATATTTGGCACACAGTTGTCATTCTATGCAATTTCGTTTGTTATTGTCCGAAGTACAGTGAGGAGCTGTGGCTATGGTCTCTGTTGTGAGCTTTGTGAGGAGCCTCCTTTAATATTTGTTACTTATTCGATCCCGTTATTATGTGCTTACTACAAGTGACGTAGTCTAAAATAGTAACCTATGGTTCCATCATTTCTGTATGTTTCAATTTCTTTTCCTTTTCTATTTTTTTTGGAAAGAAAAAAAGATTTCCTAGCCTTGAGCTTCAAGCTTTGTCTTCTTATTTCACGCTTGCGGAGTGGGCTTTTGCTTTTGGATCTGTTGGGGTTGTTTTGCAGCAAACACTTAATTCCCTAGACAAGCTCACAAGCACCTGAAGACACAATTTTATGGCAGAGGAAGATGAAGCACAGAAGCTCAACCAGAATCTCTCATAATCTCTTGTAACACGGAGATTCAGAGGCCTCCAATAAGACTTTCACACTTATGGCTTCATATGCATGGGAGAGGAGCAGGCCACGTAGCACCAGAATTCATGGGAGCTGAAGAAAATTTCTGAAAATGAACCTCCCGCCTCCCCCGCTCCCTCCTCTATAGACCATAGTAAGAATTTAGGGCCTAGCATGCAACTTGAGGCCTCCCTGACTTCCAGGTGCCTGTGGAGTGAGTTTTTAAGGCAGAGTTGTGGCAAAGCAACTGCAAATGACATCAGGGAAATGCTGAGCTCGCTGGGAACAGTTGCAACCCCACTGGCACCTCTGATAGCCCACTTTCCAGCTGGCAATGTGCCAACATAGTACGATGAGGTGTAGAGTGCTTCTGGCAAATACCAGCTACTTCTGGGCTGTTCTTAGCTCTTAGAGGACTTACAGACGCACAGCCTGCCTCTCGGTGTGCCATCCTGCATTCCAGCCCAGGGCTGGAACCAGGCCTTCTCAAATGGCAGAAGGAAGGCCACAGCTGCAGGCAGGAATACTTTCAGCTGAACATGATCGCCTAAGATGGTGACGAGCGAGTGAAGAGTTAACAGGCCTGAAGAAGTCTGCCTACTGATATGCGCAAGGACTGATATGCTCAGGGCTGCAGACTAGAAGAGCTAACAGGACTAAAGAACTCTGCCGCCTGACAAGGCCAAGGAGTCTGCATGGACCCGCAGGGAGGGGAGAAGCGATACGGAGGTGTTGTGGTCTTGCTTCGCTAGCAGGGTCCTTCCAAGCAGACAAACAGTCCTGTGATTACAGGACTCACAATTGTCAGCAAAAGCAGTGTTTGCCCAGAGCCCCAGCTGTATAAAAAGAGACTGGGCAGCTACGAGAGTTTGAGCAGGGATGGGAACGTGACCTGACCATCCTCTCTGGCTGGACCATGAGTATTCCCCCCTCCCCTTTTCCTGGGACACTGGGTTAAGGTAACTCCTCGAGGTTGAGAGTCCTCTAACTAAGAGAGTGAACAAGAGAGCTTTCAAGTAGGGATAAGCAGTGCTTCCAATTACTAGCGCAGTAACTGACGGTTTCGGGTTATCCTTTCTAAATTAGTAATCGATGATTTTGAGTTATCTCTTCTAAATTAGTAATCAATGATCTTGAATTTTCCTTTCTAAATTAGTAATCGCATTATTTTAATGGATGTTACTAACCCAAGAGCTTGCGTGAGGGAGTAAACTTTTTATTATTATTATTATTATTATGTTATCGTCTCAGTTGTTACTATCAAAGCATCATAGCGGGATAGATGGGCTGGCCAGATAAAAGGACTTCTGCTTGGAAGCTCCCCAAAAGCACACAGAGTCTCAAGCTGAACGGTGTGAGATCGTTATTATGGTGGACCTCGAGCTGCAGAGATTTCAAGCAAGCCCACCCCAACGGATTTAGGCCCACCCCAACCGCTTTATGGACAGAACGTCAGGCTGTGCTCAGGGCAAAGCACCTACTCTCTTCTGCTACTTCTGCTACTACCTTCAGGGTCCATAATTCTCAAGCAAACACTATTTGCTCTTTTGTCTTCATAAACAAAATGCAGAACAACCCCCTGGCACACACATGAGCAAAGCGGTGAGACTCAGACAAGCTGGAAAGCATTCGCAGGCCTGCCATAAAACGATGGAGCAGACCCTGAGAATGAGAAAGAGCAATAGTCTGCTCTGCCAAGACTTCTTCCCGCTTCTCTCTTTTCCTTGCAACTAAGCACAGGGCTTTGCCAAAATTCATGGGGCTTACCTCAAAGAGAAGCGCAAAACTACTTTGACCGCTCTCCTTTCCAGACTGGGCGTATGTTCCATCCTGCGCATGAGGGATCTCATTCATCACACTGTCACACATATTTCGAAGCGCCGCCGCCGCCGCCGCCGCCGCCGGAACCGCCGCAGCCTCCCGCGGGGCGGCTGCTCGCTCGCACAGCGCCGGGCGGGCGGGGACCGGCACAGGCAGAAATACCCGCTGGGAGGGCGAGAACGACCGAGCGCCGGCGGGAGAGGCGGCGAGCGGTCGACAAGACGATTCTCGTCTCCCCTGCAGTTCTTACCTTGCTAGAGGACATTTTGCGAGTAGACAGCGCAGGCGGGGTGCAGGACTCTCCGCGGAGAGAAAGGAGAGCACGAAGCAGATTGGCGGAGATCAGCAGCGGCCGAGGCGGCCCCGGGATCGCCGCCCCGCGCTGCGGTGCCCGCGAGTGCCGGACGGGCACGGAAGGAAGGGAAGGGGCGGGAGGACGGAGCGCAGCGCGGACTGCTGAAAATGGAAAGCCGGCACAGCGGAAGGCAAAGCTCGATGGGAGCCGGGGCAGTGCTGCTGTGCGCTTGGCTGCTGTCGTCGGGCTGCCGGGCAGCGCCGGAGCGGCTGCGCTACGCGATTGCCGAGGAAACGGGCAGCGGCTCCGTGGTGGGGCCGCTGGCGCGGGACCTGCGGCTCAGCCCGGCAGAGCTGCCGGCACGGCAGCTGCGGATCAGCTCGGAGAAGCACTGGTGGTGCAGAGCCCGCTCAACGATTTCCACGTTGACGTCCAGGACATTAAGGACAACTCGCCGGTCTTCAGCAAGGCTGCTCTCGATCTGGAGATCGGTGAACTGATCCTTCCTGGTGCGCGATTTCCGCTGGAGATGGCACAAGATCCGGATGTGGGAAGCAACTTGCTGCTCAGCTACCAGCTCACTCAAAACCCGTCCTTCTCGCTGGCAGCGACGGAGACGCCAAGCGGCAAGAGGCAGCCCGAGCTGGTGTTAGCAGCAGCTTTGGATCGCGAGAAGCAGAGCTCCTTTCAGATGGTGCTGACGGCGGTGGACGGCGGGGCTCCAGCGAGGTCGGGGACTGTGCAGCTTCGCATCAGCGTGGCAGACGCCAATGACAACGCGCCCGTGTTCAGCAAAAGCGCCTACGAGGCGCGAGTGCGGGAGAAGCTGCCGGCGGGGTCGCTGGTGCTGCAGGTGCGAGGCACGGATGCGGACGCGGGCTCCAACGGCCGAGTGTCGTACGCCTTCAGCAACGTGCCGGAGGCTGTCCGCGTTTTTTGTTCTCATTTTCCTTCTCCATTTCCCTTTTCTTTTCCTTCTCCCTTCTCCCTTCTCCCTTCTCCCTCTCCCTTCTCTTCTCTTTCTTTTCCGCTCGGAGTTCGACCCTTCTGTGCGGAGAAGCCCCCACCGTGTGCCGGGCGCAGGAGCAGGGACTCTGCCAAGGCACTGTGCGCCCCCCGTTGATTTTCCCCTCGGCACCGCCGCGGCCCGGCCGCGGCCGCCCTGCCCCGGCTTCCCGGCGGCGCCCCTGGCGAGCGGCTGGTGCCAGCGGCGGCCGGGCTCTGGCGGCGGCGCGGGGGAGGCGAGCGCTCGGCCGCGGCCCGGCGGGAGCAGTTCCGGCCGCGGGCCGCAGGGTGGTGCTGTTGGCCAAGGCGGCGCTGCAGCGGCGCTGCGGCGCGGGGAGGCGGCGGCGGCGGCGGCGGCGGCGGCGGCGAGAGGGGCGGCGAGCGCGGCGGCGAGCGGTCCTCCGTGCGAGCGGCGTCCGGGCCTCCTGGGCCGCCCTCCGGGCCGCGTAGCGGACTGGGCGAGCAGGGGCGCCCGCCCGCATGGCTGCCGCGTTTCCGTGCGGGCATTTCCGCGGAGGACCGGGCAGGCGAGGCGGCAGAGGGAGGGTGTCCGCCGGGCCCGACATGGCGTCTGCAAGGCAAGTGCTTTGTCTCTGTGTTTTGCTCTCCGTGCCGCACGTTCGCTCCGAGCCCATTCGCTACTCCGTCGCCGAGGAGGGGGAGAGCGGCTCCCTGGTGGCTCATGTCGCGAAGGACGTGGGGCTGGACGTGGCGCAGCTCCGGGCTCGCGACGCCCGGCTTCTTTCGGACGGCAGCCGGCAGTATTTTCGGTTAGACCGCAGCACCGGCCGCCTGGCAGTTAGGGAGAGGATCGATCGGGAGGAGATCTGCGGCCAGTCCGTCACGTGCACGGTCGCCTTTGAGTTGCTGCTGGGCAACCCTCTGCAGTTCTTTCGGATCGAGGTGGCCGTAGAGGATATCAATGACCACTCGCCAGTTTTCCCGGAGGAACAAGTGACTTTTAAGATTGTGGAAATGAGCGAGCCGGGGTCCCGTTTCCCTCTGGAGGGGGCTCGGGACCTAGATGTTGGCAGCAACAGCCTGCAGGCTTACAGCATCGCTCCCGAGAACGAGTATTTCAGCGTCTCTTTCCAGAGTCGCAGTGAAGGCGACAATTCTGTTGAATTAGTCTTGGAAAAGCCGCTGGACAGAGAGGAGCAACCGGAGGTTGCTTTCAGTCTCATTGCCACGGACGGAGGCTCTCCGCCCCGGAGCGGGACGGCCCAGATCCGCATCGTTGTCCTGGACATAAATGACAACGCTCCTGTCTTCACGCAGGAACGGTACAGAGGACAGGTTTTGGAAAACGCCGCGGAGGACTCGGTGGTTCTGCGAGTGGTCGCAACCGATGCGGATGTGGGAGCTAACGGGGAGATACGCTACTCGTTCGGTCAAGCGGTGGGGCACAGCCACTCGGCGTTCAAGATCGACCCGGTGAGTGGTGAAATTCGTGTCACCCAGCGCCTGGACTTCGAAGCGGCGGAGAAACACGAGCTGAGCGTGCGCGCCAGCGACGGCGGGGGTCTCTCCGCGCTGTGCAAGGTGGTGGTGGAGGTGGTGGACGTGAACGACAACGCGCCGGAGCTGGTGGTGAGTTCCTTCAGCAGCCCCCTGGCCGAGAGCGCCTTGCCCGGGACGGTGGTCGGCCTCTTTGTCGTTAAGGACCGGGACGCCGGGGACAACGGGAAGGTCGTCTGTTCGCTCGAGGACCAGCCCTCTTTCTCGCTGAGGCCTGCCTATAAGAACTACTACGAGCTGGTGACAGCGAGCGCCCTGGACCGGGAGGAGAGGGCGCAGTACGTCCTCGCCGTCACGGCGGCCGACGCGGGGTCCCCGCCTCTCACGACCACGCAGACCTTCACGGTGGACATCTCCGACGTCAATGACAACGCGCCCGTGTTCAACCAGACGTCGTACACCATGTACGTGCGTGAGAACAACGAGCCGGCCGCGCTCGTGGGGGCCGTGCGCGCCGCGGACGAGGACGTGGGGCCCAACTCGAAGGTGAGCTATTCCCTGGCGCCGGCGCGCCCCGCCGAGCGGGCGCCGCGCTCCTACGTCTCCGTGAACTCCGAGAACGGGAAGGTGTTTGTGCTGCGGCCGCTGGACTACGAGCAGGTGAGGCAGCTGGAGGTCGTGGTGAGCGCCGCCGACTCGGGCTCGCCGTCCCTCAGCGCCAACGTCACGGTGCGCATCGTCGTGGTGGACGAAAACGACAACGCGCCCGTGGTGCTGCACCCCGCGCAGGACAGCTCGCCGCCGTCCAGCGAGCTGGTGCCCACGTCGGCCGAGGCGGGCTACCTCGTCACCAAAGTGGTGGCCGTCGACGCGGACTCGGGGCAGAATTCGTGGCTTTCCTACCACCTGCTCAAGGCGACGGAGCCCGGGCTGTTCGCCGTGGGGGCCCAAACCGGGGAGGTGCGGCTGAGGAGGCCGGTGAGCGAGAGAGACGCCGTGAAGCAGAAGCTGGTGGTCCTGGTGCGGGACAACGGGCGGCCGCCGCTGTCCGCCACCGCGGTGCTGGGGGCGCTCCTGCTCGACGGCTTCTCGGACGCGCACATGCCGCGCAGCGGCCTGGCCCCGCAGGACGAGGGCGGCTCCCTGACGCTTTATTTAATCGTTTCCCTGGCCCTCGTCTCGCTCCTCTTCCTCGCTTCGGCCGCAGCCTTCGTCGCTTGCAAGGTGTGCAAGAGAAAGGCGCTGAAAGAGGGCACCGTGCTTTACGGCCCCGGCGACTTCCAGAGCGGCGTGGCCCACGCAGCCGGCACGGGCACTCTGCCGCACGCCTACTGCTACGAGGTGAGCCTCACGACGGGCTCGGGCAGCAGCGAGTTCAAGTTCCTGAAGCCGGTCCTCGCCAGCCTGCCGCCGCAGCGCTGCGGCACGGGCGGGGGCGCTGCCGGGGAAGAGGATTTCCCCAGCGGCCTCCCCCCCGCGGAGCAACCGCGACCGCAGAGCCACGGGACGCTGCCTGCGGCACCGTTCGGCAAGCTTGCCTTTGACTAGTGCTACGTGAGCACAGTCAGCGGCTTGACGCTTCCCTCCTAAGACGGCGTGGAACAGGGTGTTCAGCACTTGGCAGACCCTGAGTGGGGAGGGACCCGGGCTAAGAGACGCGGCAATGTTCCTCCCAGAGGAAGCTTACAGACGCAATTAGCGTCAGCAATTTCCCTCGTATCCCGAGCCACTACAACGGTTTGCTGCCACCACCACCAACATCAGCAACAAAAAAAGGAAAAAGAAAAAAAAAGTTTGGCTTCCTCATTGGTTCGGGGTTTTTTTGTTTTTCTTCCTTTCCTCTGTAGCCGTTTCTGAAGCGCTTGCGGAGCAGAGTTAGCTGCGGAGCGTCCTGTTAAGCCCTTGTCTCACTCGTTGTAAGGAAATAAAGCAGCAGTTCTAACCGCACTTCTGTGCTGCAGCACGGTCTCGAGGTTGAAAAGACAAACCAGGCGTTTGCTGAAGCCTGCGCTGTAAACCCGCCCCCCCCCCCCCCGCCCCGGCTACTAAAGAGCCTGAAGTAACGGGTACTTTGGTGCAATGTGGTGCAAGCTCTGCTCTCTGCCTTCCGCGGGCCCGGGACCTCTCTTTCTGGGGAGTGTGTTTGATCTTCTGAACAATTGCTTTGATGGTGTATAGCGGTAGCCCTGTTGTGTATCAGCACGTAATACAACGGCGCTGCGGGATGACTCATCGAAGTCCTTACATCCATCCGTTTTGCTTCGCGCTCTTCCAACTCAGCAGTCGATAAAGGTGGTTTTGTCCGAGTACAGAAGACCCAACTTCCCGAGGGGAATGGTGGTTGTAGGCGGGGAGGGAGGGAGGGAGGGAATATCCTGGAGGTCACTTCGGACATATAGCAGGATGAGCGATGCCGGGGTAGACTGCAACTATACCAAATCGTGCGCAGGTATTCAGTCTGAGCGGATGGTTGTAATGAAATTGCACGTGTCTCTTCGAAGGGCTTGCCCTGAAGCTAGAACTGATGTGAAGTGCGCAAGGGCCTTCGAAGTGGGTGCCGATGTGGTATTCCTCGTTAGAGCATTTGCATTCTCCTTTTTCCCCCCCGATTTTCCTTGTCGTATGCTAACTGCCTCTTAACAGTGTTTGTCGCATGCTTTGAACTAAGAGTTGTCACTCGCGATGTAGGAACGCACTGCTTGAACGAAGGCTGCCGAGCAGTGAGTATTCGGAAACCGTCGCGTTGTATGGAATTGCAGTCACCAAGTGGAAAATTGTAAGCGTTCTCTGGAAAAACAAAGCAATAAAAAGAATAAAAGCACTCGCATGCCATTGCTGCAATGAAATACACGTCGGCTGCGGAGGCAGCTTTGGACACATATCTCGTTCGTTCCACCCTCTGTAGAGCACCCAAAGGCTTTCAGCAGTGTGAAGGTTTGTCTGGGGGCGGGGGCGGGGGAGAGGGCGAGATAACGCTGAGCATTTTTCTTTACCCCTGGGGAAAGTGGCTGCGAAAGGCCGAGTTCAATGACCGTCGCGGGCTATCGGCGCCTACAGCAGCAGTGGCCCTGGGCATGCAAAGGCGCCTGCAAGTCAGCGAGGTGCGGCTCCAGAGCCCCGCTTGTGCTTCGCGGCGTGCTGGAGCGAAGGAGCCGTGTGAGCGCGTGGGCTCCGAAGACGGCTGTAACTAGAACGGCAACGGTAGGACGTTACCTGCAGAGGTCCAGACGGGTGCTCTTTAGAAACGTGCCTGACGTTGAAGGTGCCGGGGGGTTGAGAGGAGGGGGCAGCACAGAGACACAGGGGTTCCTTGGGGAAGATGCTCTTGGGAGCGCCACGAGTTGGGCATTGGGTGTTGAAAAGCGTCAGGGGAGGGGGGGGTCACCCCGGGAGAGAGTGGGGAGGCCCCGATGAAAAGGCGTGTGCAAGTCCTGAGGCTGAGGAGAGTTCCCGGCTGCTCGGAACTTGTGTGTCCCGTGTTTTACTATGGTTACCACCCGATGAAGTCCGGCAGCCGTTTCCTGTAGTCGTGTGCCTTATAGTAGTCCTGTGTTATAATATAGAGGATGGTTACAGAAAGCAACGCTTGCATTTCCCCCCCCCGCCCCCCCTCGAAACGGCCACGCTGTTTTTGCAGTTTGTCCTGTGCAGGTTCCTGTTGCTCCTAAAAGCCTTTCCCATCATGGGAAAGCCCTACCATGCCATTTCTCCAGCGTTGCTCAAGTCTTTGAATGTTGCTAGAAGTTCGTTGGAATCTGATGCTAGCCTGCGGTGTATGATGGGGTGAATACATGCCTGAAGCGTGAAGATGTGGTCTTGCGTCTCGGTGCAATGTTATCAAGCATAGTGTGAGCGGGCATTCGCATATGCGGCTGAGAAGGAGTGGAGCTGTGAGTAGGGATGACGTTTGCCGGCGCCAGAGCGCTGCAGTGATTCTTTGAGGCTGTGAGTGTCGCTGTTTGCTCACGATGGGCCGATCGGCAGCCAGAGAGCGCGAGAACAGAAGCGAGCCCGAGAGAGAGGAGCCGGCGGACTGCAAGGTCGGCGCAGAAGAGAGCGCGGCGCGGAAGGAGCCTGGTTCTGCTGTTGCGAGTGGAGGGGAGGCTCGGCCGGGAGCAGCAGGGCGAAAGCGGCGGCCCGAGCTTTGAAATGTTGGCGCGAGAGAGGCGCTGGTGCCGGCGAGGGCGAGGGCGAGCGCTGCTGTGGTGCGCCTTGGTGGCGGCGTGGGAGCTGGCGTGGGGGCAGCTGCGCTACTCGGTGCCCGAGGAGCTGCAGAAGGGCTCCTTCGTGGGCGACGTGGCCAAGGACCTGGGTCTGGAGCTGGCGGCGCTCCGCCACCGCGGCGCCCATGTCGTTTCCGAAGGTAGGAGGCAATATTTTGCTCTGCATGAGAAGACCGGGCATTTAGTGGCGGCGGAACGGATAGACAGAGAGCAGCTCTGCGAAGCCGCGGATGAGTGCGTGCTGCGCTGTGAGGTGATAGTGGAGGGCGAAATGAAGGTTTATGCAATCGAAGTGGAGGTCAGAGACATTAACGACAACGCGCCCAGCTTCCCAGAGGCAGAAACGCAACTGAAAGTGAGCGAGATAACAGCACCGGGGTCGCGGTTTCCCCTGGCTGAGGCTCATGACCCGGACAGCGGGAGCAATTCCCTGCAGCGCTACGAGCTGAGCGGCGACGAGCACTTCTCGTTGGCCGTCCAGACGCGCCCCGGTGGGGAGAAGCGCCCCGAGCTGGTGCTGGCGAAGGCGCTGGACCGGGAGGAAGGCGCGTTTCACGAGCTGGTGCTGAGGGCGCTGGACGGCGGGGAGCCGGCGCGGACGGGCACGGCGCGGATCCGCGTGGTCGTGCTGGACGCGAACGACAACGCGCCGGTGTTCAGCCAGGCGCTGTACACGGTGCGCGTGCCGGAGGACGTGCCCGTGGGCTCTGCCCTGCTCACCGTCAGAGCCACCGATGCCGACGCCGGGCTCAACGGAGAGGTGAAATACAGTTTTCAGAAAGTTTCCAGCATGGCGTCGGAGGTTTTCCAGCTGGACCCTGAGACAGGAGAAATATCTCTCATGCATGAATTGGACTTCGAAGAAATTTCCTCACATGAACTGGAGGTGCAGGCACACGACGGCGGGGGCCTTTTCGACACAGCGAAAGTCGTGATCGCTGTGACCGACGTGAACGACAACGCGCCCGAGATCTCCGTGCGGTCGCTGCTGAGCGCGGTGTCGGAGGACTCTCCCGCCGGGACGGTGGTGGCCCTGCTGCACGTGCAGGACAGGGACTCGGGGGCGAACGGGGAGGTGAGGTGCTCGCTGGGCGCGGGTCTGCCGTTCCGGCTGCGGAGCTCGCTGGGCAGCTACTACAGCGTGGTGACGGCGAGGCAGCTGGACCGCGAGGAGGTGCCGGAGTACAACGTGACGGTGCGGGCGACGGACGGCGGGTCGCCGGCGCTGTGGAGCAGCGCGGTGCTGCCGCTGCGGGTGCTGGACGTGAACGACAACGCGCCGGTGTTCGCGGAGGCGCGCTACAGCGCCTGGCTGCCCGAGAACAACGCCAAGGGCGCGCTGGTGCTGACGGTGCGCGCGGCGGACGCGGACTGGGGGCAGAACGCGCGCGTGCGGTACCGGCTGTGCGAGGGGCAGGTGCGGGGCGCGCCGCTCTCGTCGTACGTGTCGGTGCACGCGGAGACGGGCGCGCTGTACGCGCTGCGCTCCTTCGACTACGAGGAGGTGCGCGAGGTGGGGCTGTGGGTGCGGGCGGAGGACGGCGGCGCGCCGGCGCTGAGCAGCAACGTGTCGGTGCGGCTCTTCATCGTGGACGAGAACGACAACGCGCCGCAGGTGCTGTACCCGCCGGCGGCGCCGGGCGCGGGCTGGACGGGCGTGGAGCTGGCGCCGCGCTCGGCGGAGCCCGGCGCGCTGGTGGCCAAGGTGGTGGCGGTGGACGCGGACTCGGGGCAGAACGCCTGGCTGTCCTACGAGCTGGCCAAGGCCACGGAGCCGGGGCTCTTCCGCGTGGGGCTGCACAGCGGCGAGGTGCGCACGGCGCGGTTGCCGCTGGCGCGCGACGCGCTGCGGCAGAGCCTGCTGGTGGTGGTGAAGGACCACGGGCAGCCGGCGCTGTCGGCCACGGCCACGCTGACCGTGGTGCTGGCCGAGAGCGTGGCCGAGCTGCTGGCGGACCTGGGCGGCGCGGCGGCGCCGGGCGAGCCCGGCGGCAGCCTCACGCGCTGGCTCGTGGTGGCCGTGGCGGCCGTGTGCTGCCTCTTCCTCGCCTTCCTGCTGGCGCTGCTGGCGCTGCGCCTGCGCCGCTGGCGCCGCTCCCGGCTGCTGGCCGCGGGCAGCGGCGCCTTGCGCGCCGTCCCGGCCTCGCACTTCGTGGGCATCGACGGCGTCCGCGCCTTCCTGCACTCCTACTCGCACGACGTCTCGCTCACGGCCGACTCGCGCAAGAGCCAGCTCCGCTGTCCGGCCGGCAGCTGCTCCGACACGCTGCCGGCCGCGCCGCCGCCCGACAAAGGCGCGCCGCTGCTGCCCGAAGAGCCCTCGAGCGCCCGCGGCGACAGCGGAGACGCCCTGCTGGTGAGTCCCTCCAGCGAGACCCTTACGCTCCTTTTAAGCTTCGCTGTGCTGCTGCTGCGCGCTTCTCCGGCCGTGCTCTGTGTTACCCCTACATAGCCCTAGCTCTAAGTAGAGGCCAATCAGGCAAAGATGCGTGCACCCAATATATCGGTGTTTCTCTCTTGTTCCTGCGAGCTGACCGCTGCATTACTGTGGCAGCGTTAGGGTTGGCATGGAGCGTGGGATGTGTGTGCGTGCTTTTGTTTCGAATTGCCTGCTCCTCGGGCAGGGTATTCGAATCTTCTTGCCGCTATAATTTGCTTTTGCAGCGCTACAGAGGGTGCGGAACTGTCAGAAACGTAAACTCTTTTATTTTTATTTTTTGATGTATTTTCTTCGTGATCGGCTTGTTCTTTGCAATTTGTAGAAAGCCTGTCAATCGGTCGCTGATGTTATCACCCTCCTCTTACAACACGCCCTTTTCATCTGCTACTAAGTCTTTCAAACGGATGTAATCAGTAGGCGGGTAATGGAATCACAAGCATTTAGGCAGCGCGAGATTCTGTGTAAAGATGTGCTGCCTACGGGTAGTTGACCCTGCTGGGTGTTTTAGTCGGTCTGAAGTAGAGTGTGAGCATTTGCTGGTGAGGAAGACCTTGGTGAGGAGGAAGAGCGTGTTCACAGAGAGACTTCCTGTCCCTTCGTGGCAGAACGAGGTGAGCCTTTGTTCCCAGAGAGTAGGAGGTTTCTTTGCTGGTGAGCACGCAGGCTTCCGAGGTGCTTGGTGCACGCCAGGGCACATGTGTCCCTGTTGCAGCCAAATGTGGCCTTGTCTTCGGAGAGATATAAGTTCAAAAAGAGCCTATATGAGGCTGCATTGCTGGGTCATCGCTTGCACCTTTGTTGCACTATGTTTAGTCAGGCTGAAGAATTCTGTCTGTGTAGACATAGGGCTGGCTGAAAAGTTGTCTGAATTCTAATTTTAAGTGAATAGAAGATGGGTGGAAACGTTGGTCTTACTTTTTATTTTCCATCCACAGCTGTGGTTTCATCCAGTCTTATTTATTGTTAAGTGTGACTGAGGAAATGTGGCTATGGTCTATGCTGTGAGCTTTGTGAGGAGCCTCCTCAGTAGCTGTTACTTACTAGATACATTTATTATATACCTCCTGCAAGTGACATAAACTAAAAATCATGCTATGATTCCTGCATTTCAGTAGGCTTCAAATTCTAGCCTTATTTGTTGTCATGATCTCAAGCTAGACCTCGAAGTGTGTGATAATGGTTTAAAGATGATATCTGCTGTAAATGTACGAGTGGAGGAGCAGTTTCCATAGATACCTTTAATGTTTTCAGCTGAAAACAGGCTCTGATGAACATGTTTGCTATTATGTCACTGCACACAATGCTCTCACCTATGGCCTATATACGGCCTAGGGTCAGATATTATCTGCATTGCAAGTAAAGGGTTGTCAGGCAGTGCACTGAGGGTGGGAGGCTGGGTGAGAAAGTGCGGGATATGTGGGTCAGCAGTTCATTTGGCCAGGCAATATTTTGATATCGTGCCTTGTGCCAACGCCCATGGCAGTTATGCTAAGACTCTGTTATGCCTGTCCTTGAAGGTGGTGACAATGCTCTGATGAATGTGTCTTCAGGCAATAACTCCGTATATACAAAGGTGCTGCTGGACTCCAATGCCTCCTAATTCCTGTGTGAAACTCATTTTCCCACCTGTATGGCCTTTTAACACCATGATGGAGAGTGTCATCACAGCTGCATGTAGGTTTCCCAGGCCTGGGCCACCTGCAAGCTTGGTTTGCTACAAGTCTTCCTAGTTCACATTTACAGAGTGGGCTTTTGCTTTTGCACCTGTCAGCATTGTTTTGCAGCAAACGCTGAACTCCCCAGACAAGCTCGCAACCATCTGAAGACTGAATTCTTACATGTGAGGCAGATGAAGCAGAGAAGCTAAACCAGAATCTCTCATATACGCTGTGCTAGCCCCCATGAGACTTAGATTCCGGAGGAGATCTGCAAGAAGACATTCACACTTCTGGCTTCCTAGGCACAGGAGGGCCATATGGTACAAAGATCCATGCACACTGATGACAACTTGTCATCAGAGAGAGATCTGAGCTACTGCTCAGAAGAGCCCTCAAGCGCCTGCAGCGCCAGCGGAGACACCCTCCTGGTGAGTCCCTCCAGCAAGACCATTACGCTGGTTTTAAGCTTGACTGCGTTGCTGCTCTAGACTTCTCTAGTGCTGGGCTTTCCTATCTGTAGGCGGGTTTCTTTGTAGTTGGAGGCACAGCTTTGGGTACTGATGCATTGTTTGTCAATGTCTCTTGCTCAGCTGAAACAGGTCCTGTTCATTTGTTTGTTTGTTTGTTTTTCCGCAGGGTTAGAGTTTGTGTGGCATGTAGGAGATGTGTGCATGCTGTTGTGTTCAATAATATTTTTTCTTGGGGAATAGCTGCCAATGTTATGTTAGGAGAAGAGTCGCATATCTTGGCAATAGCACGTGTCCTTCCTTAAAGGAGGATCTTGAACAGTGTCTTTAAGGCAATAGTCTGGCGACCTAGTCTTTGCTGTAAGCCCGCACGTCTTTTACTTCAGCCTTACATCATGCATATGCTTTAGAACATGTGTGTTTTGTCTTACTGGTGTGGTGAGCGTACAGATGTACCTCCCTTGTGTGTATATGTGCACGCTGCGATCCTGGTGCCTCATCGAGAGAAATGGTGTGTATGTGCAGCTGGTAATGGTTAGTGCAGCTGGAGTTTGGGTGATGTGCATTTGAAAATTGTGAGAGTCAAAGACAACCACACAAGCTGTGAAGGGTTTGAGATGAGAGTCGGGCGTATTGTGTGTGATTGTCTACTGGGGGACACAGGAGATGTGTAAAACAAGCACATTTTAATGCTGTCTTATTAAAAGTGGAGATGAATGTATGTCTTGAGGGTTTTTTTGGTTACTTTAGGTTAGGTTACTTTGGGTAGTACGCCTGGTTACTGCAGTTCATTTGGTCAGTCTGGGCTTCAAAATAGCCATGCTGCTGGTTCCACACTTTCATTTCTTGTTGCCAGGTGCATTTGTAGGCAAGTGGAAGACCTAAGTTTGTGTAGACACAGGGCAGGTGAAAGAGTTGGCTGTAGTGTAACAGTTCCGTTGGTCTTAGTTGGTATATTTGGCACACAGTTGTCATTCTATGCAATTTCGTTTGTTATTGTCCGAAGTACATTGAGGAGCTGTGGCTATGGTCCCTGTTGTGAGCTTTGTGAGGAGCCTCCTTTAATATTTGTTACTTATTCGATCCCGTTATTATGTGCTTACTACAAGTGACGTAGTCTAAAATAGTAACCTATGGTTCCATCATTTCTGTATGTTTCAATTTCTTTTCCTTTCCTTTTTTTTTTTTGGAAAGAAAAAAAGCTTTTCCTAGCCTTGAGCTTCAAGCTTTGTCTTCTTATTTCACGCTTGTGGAGTGGGCTTTTGCTTTTGGACCTGTTGGGGTTGTTTTGCAGCAAACACTTAATTCCCTAGACAAGCTCACGAGCACCTGAAGACACAATTTTATGGCAGAGGAAGATGAAGCACAGAAGCTCAACCAGAATCTCTCATAATCTCTTGTAACACGGAGATTCAGAGGCCTCCAATAAGACTTTCACACTTATGGCTTCATATGCATAGGAGAGGAGCAGGCCACGTAGCACCAGAATTCATGGGAGCTGATGAAAATTTCTGAAAACGAACCTCCCGCCTCCCCCGCTCCCTCCTCTATAGACCATAGTAAGAATTTAGGGCCTAGCATGCAACTTGAGGCCTCCCTGACTTCCAGGTGCCTGTGGAGTGAGTTTTTAAGGCAGAGTTGTGGCAAAGCAACTGCAAATGACATCAGGGAAATGCTGAGCTCGCTGGGAACAGTTGCAACCCCACTGGCACCTCTGATAGCCCACTTTCCAGCTGGCAATGTGCCAACATAGTACGATGAGGTGTAGAGTGCTTCTGGCAAATACCAGCTACTTCTGGGCTGTTCTTAGCTCTTAGAGGACTTACAGACGCACAGCCTGCCTCTCGGTGTGCCATCCTGCATTCCAGCCCAGGGCTGGAACCAGGCCTTCTCAAATGGCAGAAGGAAGGCCACAGCTGCAGGCAGGAATACTTTCAGCTGAACATGATTGCCTAAGATGGTGACGAGCGAGTGAAGAGTTAACAGGCCTGAAGAAGTCTGCCTACTGATATGCGCAAGGACTGATATGCTCAAGGCTGCAGATTAGAAGAGCTAACAGGACTAAAGAACTCTGCCGCCTGACAAGGCCAAGGAGTCTGCATGGACCCGCAGGGAGGGGAGAAGCGATACGGAGGTGTTGTGGTCTTGCTTCGCTAGCAGGGTCCTTCCAAGCAGACAAACAGTCCTGTGATTACAGAACTCAAAAAGGTCAGCAAAAGCAGTGTTTGCCCAGAGCCCCAGCTGTATAAAAAGAGACTTGGCAGCTACGAGAGTTTGAGCAGGGATGGGAACGTGACCCAACCATCCTCTCTGGCTGGACCATGAGTATTCCCCCCCTCCCCTTTTCCTGGGACACTGGGTTAAGATAACTCCTCGAGGTTGAGAGTCCTCTGACTAAGAGAGTGAACAACAGAGCTTTCAAGTAGGGATAAGCAGTGCTTCCAATTACTAGCGCAGTAACTGACGGTTTCGGGTTATCCTTTCTAAATTAGTAATCGATGATTTTGAGTTATCTCTTCTAAATTAGTAATCAATGATCTTGAATTTTCCTTTCTAAATTAGTAATCGCATTATTTTAATGGATGTTACTAACCCAAGAGCTTGCGTGAGGGAGTAAACTTTTTATTATTATTATTATTATTATGTTATCGTCTCAGTTGTTACTATCAAAGCATCATAGCGGGATAGATGGGCTGGCCAGATAAAAGGACTTCTGCTTGGAAGCTCCCCAAAAGCACACAGAGTCTCAAGCTGAACGGTGTGAGATCGTTATTATGGTGGACCTCGAGCTGCAGAGATTTCAAGCAAGCCCACCCCAACGGATTTAGGCCCACCCCAACCGCTTTATGGACAGAACGTCAGGCTGTGCTCAGGGCAAAGCACCTACTCTCTTCTGCTACTTCTGCTACTACCTTCAGGGTCCATAATTCTCAAGCAAACACTATTTGCTCTTTTGTCTTCATAAACAAAATGCAGAACAACCCCCTGGCACACACATGAGCAAAGCGGTGAGACTCAGACAAGCTGGAAAGCATTCGCAGGCCTGCCATAAAACGATGGAGCAGACCCTGAGAATGAGAAAGAGCAATAGTCTGCTCTGCCAAGACTTCTTCCCGCTTCTCTCTTTTCCTTGCAACTAAGCACAGGGCTTTGCCAAAATTCATGGGGCTTACCTGAAAGAGAAGCGCAAAACTACTTTGACCGCTCTCCTTTCCAGACTGGGCGTATGTTCCATCCTGCGCATGAGGGATCTCATTCATCACACTGTCACACATATTTCGAAGCGCCGCCGCCGCCGCCGCCGCCGCCGGAACCGCCGCAGCCTCCCGCGGGGCGGCTGCTCGCTCGCACAGCGCCGGGCGGGCGGGGACCGGCACAGGCAGAAATACCCGCTGGGAGGGCGAGAACGACCGAGCGCCGGCGGGAGAGGCGGCGAGCGGTCGACAAGACGATTCTCGTCTCCCCTGCAGTTCTTACCTTGCTAGAGGACATTTTGCGAGTAGACAGCGCAGGCGGGGTGCAGGACTCTCCGCGGAGAGAAAGGAGAGCACGAAGCAGATTGGCGGAGATCAGCAGCGGCCGAGGCGGCCCCGGGATCGCCGCCCCGCGCTGCGGTGCCCGCGAGTGCCGGACGGGCACGGAAGGAAGGGAAGGGGCGGGAGGACGGAGCGCAGCGCGGACTGCTGAAAATGGAAAGCCGGCACAGCGGAAGGCAAAGCTCGATGGGAGCCGGGGCAGTGCTGCTGTGCGCTTGGCTGCTGTCGTCGGGCTGCCGGGCAGCGCCGGAGCGGCTGCGCTACGCGATTGCCGAGGAAACGGGCAGCGGCTCCGTGGTGGGGCCGCTGGCGCGGGACCTGCGGCTCAGCCCGGCAGAGCTGCCGGCACGGCAGCTGCGGATCAGCTCGGAGAAGCACTGGTGGTGCAGAGCCCGCTCAACGATTTCCACGTCGACGTCCAGGACATTAAGGACAACTCGCCGGTCTTCAGCAAGGCTGCTCTCGATCTGGAGATCGGTGAACTGATCCTTCCTGGTGCGCGATTTCCGCTGGAGATGGCACAAGATCCGGATGTGGGAAGCAACTTGCTGCTCAGCTACCAGCTCACTCAAAACCCGTCCTTCTCGCTGGCAGCGACGGAGACGCCAAGCGGCAAGAGGCAGCCCGAGCTGGTGTTAGCAGCAGCTTTGGATCGCGAGAAGCAGAGCTCCTTTCAGATGGTGCTGACGGCGGTGGACGGCGGGGCTCCAGCGAGGTCGGGGACTGTGCAGCTTCGCATCAGCGTGGCAGACGCCAATGACAACGCGCCCGTGTTCAGCAAAAGCGCCTACGAGGCGCGAGTGCGGGAGAACCTGCCGGCGGGGTCGCTGGTGCTGCAGGTGCGAGGCACGGATGCGGACGCGGGCTCCAACGGCCGAGTGTCGTACGCCTTCAGCAACGTGCCGGAGGCTGTCCGCGTTTTTTGTTCTCATTTTCCTTCTCCATTTCCCTTTTCTTTTCCTTCTCCCTTCTCCCTTCTCCCTTCTCCCTCTCCCTTCTCTTCTCTTTCTTTTCCGCTCGGAGTTCGACCCTTCTGTGCGGAGAAGCCCCCACCGTGTGCCGGGCGCAGGAGCAGGGACTCTGCCAAGGCACTGTGCGCCCCCCGTTGATTTTCCCCTCGGCACCGCCGCGGCCCGGCCGCGGCCGCCCTGCCCCGGCTTCCCGGCGGCGCCCCTGGCGAGCGGCTGGTGCCGGCGGCGGCCGGGCTCTGGCGGCGGCGCGGGGGAGGCGAGCGCTCGGCCGCGGCCCGGCGGGAGCAGTTCCGGCCGCGGGCCGCAGGGTGGTGCTGTTGGCCAAGGCGGCGCTGCAGCGGCGCTGCGGCGCGGGGAGGCGGCGGCGGCGGCGGCGGCGGCGGCGGCGAGAGGGGCGGCGAGCGCGGCGGCGAGCGGTCCTCCGTGCGAGCGGCGTCCGGGCCTCCTGGGCCGCCCTCCGGGCCGCGTAGCGGACTGGGCGAGCAGGGGCGCCCGCCCGCATGGCTGCCGCGTTTCCGTGCGGGCATTTCCGCGGAGGACCGGGCAGGCGAGGCGGCAGAGGGAGGGTGTCCGCCGGGCCCGACATGGCGTCTGCAAGGCAAGTGCTTTGTCTCTGTGTTTTGCTCTCCGTGCCGCACGTTCGCTCCGAGCCCATTCGCTACTCCGTCGCCGAGGAGGGGGAGAGCGGCTCCCTGGTGGCTCATGTCGCGAAGGACGTGGGGCTGGACGTGGCGCAGCTCCGGGCTCGCGACGCCCGGCTTCTTTCGGACGGCAGCCGGCAGTATTTTCGGTTAGACCGCAGCACCGGCCGCCTGGCAGTTAGGGAGAGGATCGATCGGGAGGAGATCTGCGGCCAGTCCGTCACGTGCACGGTCGCCTTTGAGTTGCTGCTGGGCAACCCTCTGCAGTTCTTTCGGATCGAGGTGGCCGTAGAGGATATCAATGACCACTCGCCAGTTTTCCCGGAGGAACAAGTGACTTTTAAGATTGTGGAAATGAGCGAGCCGGGGTCCCGTTTCCCTCTGGAGGGGGCTCGGGACCTAGATGTTGGCAGCAACAGCCTGCAGGCTTACAGCATCGCTCCCGAGAACGAGTATTTCAGCGTCTCTTTCCAGAGTCGCAGTGAAGGCGACAATTCTGTTGAATTAGTCTTGGAAAAGCCGCTGGACAGAGAGGAGCAACCGGAGGTTGCTTTCAGTCTCATTGCCACGGACGGAGGCTCTCCGCCCCGGAGCGGGACGGCCCAGATCCGCATCGTTGTCCTGGACATAAATGACAACGCTCCTGTCTTCACGCAGGAACGGTACAGAGGACAGGTTTTGGAAAACGCCGCGGAGGACTCGGTGGTTCTGCGAGTGGTCGCAACCGATGCGGATGTGGGAGCTAACGGGGAGATACGCTACTCGTTCGGTCAAGCGGTGGGGCACAGCCACTCGGCGTTCAAGATCGACCCGGTGAGTGGTGAAATTCGTGTCACCCAGCGCCTGGACTTCGAAGCGGCGGAGAAACACGAGCTGAGCGTGCGCGCCAGCGACGGCGGGGGTCTCTCCGCGCTGTGCAAGGTGGTGGTGGAGGTGGTGGACGTGAACGACAACGCGCCGGAGCTGGTGGTGAGTTCCTTCAGCAGCCCCCTGGCCGAGAGCGCCTTGCCCGGGACGGTGGTCGGCCTCTTTGTCGTTAAGGACCGGGACGCCGGGGACAACGGGAAGGTCGTCTGTTCGCTCGAGGACCAGCCCTCTTTCTCGCTGAGGCCTGCCTATAAGAACTACTACGAGCTGGTGACAGCGAGCGCCCTGGACCGGGAGGAGAGGGCGCAGTACGTCCTCGCCGTCACGGCGGCCGACGCGGGGTCCCCGCCTCTCACGACCACGCAGACCTTCACGGTGGACATCTCCGACGTCAATGACAACGCGCCCGTGTTCAACCAGACGTCGTACACCATGTACGTGCGTGAGAACAACGAGCCGGCCGCGCTCGTGGGGGCCGTGCGCGCCGCGGACGAGGACGTGGGGCCCAACTCGAAGGTGAGCTATTCCCTGGCGCCGGCGCGCCCCGCCGAGCGGGCGCCGCGCTCCTACGTCTCCGTGAACTCCGAGAACGGGAAGGTGTTTGTGCTGCGGCCGCTGGACTACGAGCAGGTGAGGCAGCTGGAGGTCGTGGTGAGCGCCGCCGACTCGGGCTCGCCGTCCCTCAGCGCCAACGTCACGGTGCGCATCGTCGTGGTGGACGAAAACGACAACGCGCCCGTGGTGCTGCACCCCGCGCAGGACAGCTCGCCGCCGTCCAGCGAGCTGGTGCCCACGTCGGCCGAGGCGGGCTACCTCGTCACCAAAGTGGTGGCCGTCGACGCGGACTCGGGGCAGAATTCGTGGCTTTCCTACCACCTGCTCAAGGCGACGGAGCCCGGGCTGTTCGCCGTGGGGGCCCAAACCGGGGAGGTGCGGCTGAGGAGGCCGGTGAGCGAGAGAGACGCCGTGAAGCAGAAGCTGGTGGTCCTGGTGCGGGACAACGGGCGGCCGCCGCTGTCCGCCACCGCGGTGCTGGGGGCGCTCCTGCTCGACGGCTTCTCGGACGCGCACATGCCGCGCAGCGGCCTGGCCCCGCAGGACGAGGGCGGCTCCCTGACGCTTTATTTAATCGTTTCCCTGGCCCTCGTCTCGCTCCTCTTCCTCGCTTCGGCCGCAGCCTTCGTCGCTTGCAAGGTGTGCAAGAGAAAGGCGCTGAAAGAGGGCACCGTGCTTTACGGCCCCGGCGACTTCCAGAGCGGCGTGGCCCACGCAGCCGGCACGGGCACTCTGCCGCACGCCTACTGCTACGAGGTGAGCCTCACGACGGGCTCGGGCAGCAGCGAGTTCAAGTTCCTGAAGCCGGTCCTCGCCAGCCTGCCGCCGCAGCGCTGCGGCACGGGCGGGGGCGCTGCCGGGGAAGAGGATTTCCCCAGCGGCCTCCCCCCCGCGGAGCAACCGCGACCGCAGAGCCACGGGACGCTGCCTGCGGCACCGTTCGGCAAGCTTGCCTTTGACTAGTGCTACGTGAGCACAGTCAGCGGCTTGACGCTTCCCTCCTAAGACGGCGTGGAACAGGGTGTTCAGCACTTGGCAGACCCTGAGTGGGGAGGGACCCGGGCTAAGAGACGCGGCAATGTTCCTCCCAGAGGAAGCTTACAGACGCAATTAGCGTCAGCAATTTCCCTCGTATCCCGAGCCACTACAACGGTTTGCTGCCACCACCACCAACATCAGCAACAAAAAAAGGAAAAAGAAAAAAAAAGTTTGGCTTCCTCATTGGTTCGGGGTTTTTTTGTTTTTCTTCCTTTCCTCTGTAGCCGTTTCTGAAGCGCTTGCGGAGCAGAGTTAGCTGCGGAGCGTCCTGTTAAGCCCTTGTCTCACTCGTTGTAAGGAAATAAAGCAGCAGTTCTAACCGCACTTCTGTGCTGCAGCACGGTCTCGAGGTTGAAAAGACAAACCAGGCGTTTGCTGAAGCCTGCGCTGTAAACCCGCCCCCCCCCCCCCCCCGCCCCGGCTACTAAAGAGCCTGAAGTAACGGGTACTTTGGTGCAATGTGGTGCAAGCTCTGCTCTCTGCCTTCCGCGGGCCCGGGACCTCTCTTTCTGGGGAGTGTGTTTGATCTTCTGAACAATTGCTTTGATGGTGTATAGCGGTAGCCCTGTTGTGTATCAGCACGTAATACAACGGCGCTGCGGGATGACTCATCGAAGTCCTTACATCCATCCGTTTTGCTTCGCGCTCTTCCAACTCAGCAGTCGATAAAGGTGGTTTTGTCCGAGTACAGAAGACCCAACTTCCCGAGGGGAATGGTGGTTGTAGGCGGGGAGGGAGGGAGGGAGGGAATATCCTGGAGGTCACTTCGGACATATAGCAGGATGAGCGATGCCGGGGTAGACTGCAACTATACCAAATCGTGCGCAGGTATTCAGTCTGAGCGGATGGTTGTAATGAAATTGCACGTGTCTCTTCGAAGGGCTTGCCCTGAAGCTAGAACTGATGTGAAGTGCGCAAGGGCCTTCGAAGTGGGTGCCGATGTGGTATTCCTCGTTAGAGCATTTGCATTCTCCTTTTTCCCCCCCGATTTTCCTTGTCGTATGCTAACTGCCTCTTAACAGTGTTTGTCGCATGCTTTGAACTAAGAGTTGTCACTCGCGATGTAGGAACGCACTGCTTGAACGAAGGCTGCCGAGCAGTGAGTATTCGGAAACCGTCGCGTTGTATGGAATTGCAGTCACCAAGTGGAAAATTGTAAGCGTTCTCTGGAAAAACAAAGCAATAAAAAGAATAAAAGCACTCGCATGCCATTGCTGCAATGAAATACACGTCGGCTGCGGAGGCAGCTTTGGACACATATCTCGTTCGTTCCACCCTCTGTAGAGCACCCAAAGGCTTTCAGCAGTGTGAAGGTTTGTCTGGGGGCGGGGGCGGGGGAGAGGGCGAGATAACGCTGAGCATTTTTCTTTACCCCTGGGGAAAGTGGCTGCGAAAGGCCGAGTTCAATGACCGTCGCGGGCTATCGGCGCCTACAGCAGCAGTGGCCCTGGGCATGCAAAGGCGCCTGCAAGTCAGCGAGGTGCGGCTCCAGAGCCCCGCTTGTGCTTCGCGGCGTGCTGGAGCGAAGGAGCCGTGTGAGCGCGTGGGCTCCGAAGACGGCTGTAACTAGAACGGCAACGGTAGGACGTTACCTGCAGAGGTCCAGACGGGTGCTCTTTAGAAACGTGCCTGACGTTGAAGGTGCCGGGGGGTTGAGAGGAGGGGGCAGCACAGAGACACAGGGGTTCCTTGGGGAAGATGCTCTTGGGAGCGCCACGAGTTGGGCATTGGGTGTTGAAAAGCGTCAGGGGAGGGGGGGGTCACCCCGGGAGAGAGTGGGGAGGCCCCGATGAAAAGGCGTGTGCAAGTCCTGAGGCTGAGGAGAGTTCCCGGCTGCTCGGAACTTGTGTGTCCCGTGTTTTACTATGGTTACCACCCGATGAAGTCCGGCAGCCGTTTCCTGTAGTCGTGTGCCTTATAGTAGTCCTGTGTTATAATATAGAGGATGGTTACAGAAAGCAACGCTTGCATTTCCCCCCCCCGCCCCCCCTCGAAACGGCCACGCTGTTTTTGCAGTTTGTCCTGTGCAGGTTCCTGTTGCTCCTAAAAGCCTTTCCCATCATGGGAAAGCCCTACCATGCCATTTCTCCAGCGTTGCTCAAGTCTTTGAATGTTGCTAGAAGTTCGTTGGAATCTGATGCTAGCCTGCGGTGTATGATGGGGTGAATACATGCCTGAAGCGTGAAGATGTGGTCTTGCGTCTCGGTGCAATGTTATCAAGCATAGTGTGAGCGGGCATTCGCATATGCGGCTGAGAAGGAGTGGAGCTGTGAGTAGGGATGACGTTTGCCGGCGCCAGAGCGCTGCAGTGATTCTTTGAGGCTGTGAGTGTCGCTGTTTGCTCACGATGGGCCGATCGGCAGCCAGAGAGCGCGAGAACAGAAGCGAGCCCGAGAGAGAGGAGCCGGCGGACTGCAAGGTCGGCGCAGGAGAGAGCGCGGCGCGGAAGGAGCCTGGTTCTGCTGTTGCGAGTGGAGGGGAGGCTCGGCCGGGAGCAGCAGGGCGAAAGCGGCGGCCCGAGCTTTGAAATGTTGGCGCGAGAGAGGCGCTGGTGCCGGCGAGGGCGAGGGCGAGCGCTGCTGTGGTGCGCCTTGGTGGCGGCGTGGGAGCTGGCGTGGGGGCAGCTGCGCTACTCGGTGCCCGAGGAGCTGCAGAAGGGCTCCTTCGTGGGCGACGTGGCCAAGGACCTGGGTCTGGAGCTGGCGGCGCTCCGCCACCGCGGCGCCCATGTCGTTTCCGAAGGTAGGAGGCAATATTTTGCTCTGCATGAGAAGACCGGGCATTTAGTGGCGGCGGAACGGATAGACAGAGAGCAGCTCTGCGAAGCCGCGGATGAGTGCGTGCTGCGCTGTGAGGTGATAGTGGAGGGCGAAATGAAGGTTTATGCAATCGAAGTGGAGGTCAGAGACATTAACGACAACGCGCCCAGCTTCCCAGAGGCAGAAACGCAACTGAAAGTGAGCGAGATAACAGCACCGGGGTCGCGGTTTCCCCTGGCTGAGGCTCATGACCCGGACAGCGGGAGCAATTCCCTGCAGCGCTACGAGCTGAGCGGCGACGAGCACTTCTCGTTGGCCGTCCAGACGCGCCCCGGTGGGGAGAAGCGCCCCGAGCTGGTGCTGGCGAAGGCGCTGGACCGGGAGGAAGGCGCGTTTCACGAGCTGGTGCTGAGGGCGCTGGACGGCGGGGAGCCGGCGCGGACGGGCACGGCGCGGATCCGCGTGGTCGTGCTGGACGCGAACGACAACGCGCCGGTGTTCAGCCAGGCGCTGTACACGGTGCGCGTGCCGGAGGACGTGCCCGTGGGCTCTGCCCTGCTCACCGTCAGAGCCACCGATGCCGACGCCGGGCTCAACGGAGAGGTGAAATACAGTTTTCAGAAAGTTTCCAGCATGGCGTCGGAGGTTTTCCAGCTGGACCCTGAGACAGGAGAAATATCTCTCATGCATGAATTGGACTTCGAAGAAATTTCCTCACATGAACTGGAGGTGCAGGCACACGACGGCGGGGGCCTTTTCGACACAGCGAAAGTCGTGATCGCTGTGACCGACGTGAACGACAACGCGCCCGAGATCTCCGTGCGGTCGCTGCTGAGCGCGGTGTCGGAGGACTCTCCCGCCGGGACGGTGGTGGCCCTGCTGCACGTGCAGGACAGGGACTCGGGGGCGAACGGGGAGGTGAGGTGCTCGCTGGGCGCGGGTCTGCCGTTCCGGCTGCGGAGCTCGCTGGGCAGCTACTACAGCGTGGTGACGGCGAGGCAGCTGGACCGCGAGGAGGTGCCGGAGTACAACGTGACGGTGCGGGCGACGGACGGCGGGTCGCCGGCGCTGTGGAGCAGCGCGGTGCTGCCGCTGCGGGTGCTGGACGTGAACGACAACGCGCCGGTGTTCGCGGAGGCGCGCTACAGCGCCTGGCTGCCCGAGAACAACGCCAAGGGCGCGCTGGTGCTGACGGTGCGCGCGGCGGACGCGGACTGGGGGCAGAACGCGCGCGTGCGGTACCGGCTGTGCGAGGGGCAGGTGCGGGGCGCGCCGCTCTCGTCGTACGTGTCGGTGCACGCGGAGACGGGCGCGCTGTACGCGCTGCGCTCCTTCGACTACGAGGAGGTGCGCGAGGTGGGGCTGTGGGTGCGGGCGGAGGACGGCGGCGCGCCGGCGCTGAGCAGCAACGTGTCGGTGCGGCTCTTCATCGTGGACGAGAACGACAACGCGCCGCAGGTGCTGTACCCGCCGGCGGCGCCGGGCGCGGGCTGGACGGGCGTGGAGCTGGCGCCGCGCTCGGCGGAGCCCGGCGCGCTGGTGGCCAAGGTGGTGGCGGTGGACGCGGACTCGGGGCAGAACGCCTGGCTGTCCTACGAGCTGGCCAAGGCCACGGAGCCGGGGCTCTTCCGCGTGGGGCTGCACAGCGGCGAGGTGCGCACGGCGCGGTTGCCGCTGGCGCGCGACGCGCTGCGGCAGAGCCTGCTGGTGGTGGTGAAGGACCACGGGCAGCCGGCGCTGTCGGCCACGGCCACGCTGACCGTGGTGCTGGCCGAGAGCGTGGCCGAGCTGCTGGCGGACCTGGGCGGCGCGGCGGCGCCGGGCGAGCCCGGCGGCAGCCTCACGCGCTGGCTCGTGGTGGCCGTGGCGGCCGTGTGCTGCCTCTTCCTCGCCTTCCTGCTGGCGCTGCTGGCGCTGCGCCTGCGCCGCTGGCGCCGCTCCCGGCTGCTGGCCGCGGGCAGCGGCGCCTTGCGCGCCGTCCCGGCCTCGCACTTCGTGGGCATCGACGGCGTCCGCGCCTTCCTGCACTCCTACTCGCACGACGTCTCGCTCACGGCCGACTCGCGCAAGAGCCAGCTCCGCTGTCCGGCCGGCAGCTGCTCCGACACGCTGCCGGCCGCGCCGCCGCCCGACAAAGGCGCGCCGCTGCTGCCCGAAGAGCCCTCGAGCGCCCGCGGCGACAGCGGAGACGCCCTGCTGGTGAGTCCCTCCAGCGAGACCCTTACGCTCCTTTTAAGCTTCGCTGTGCTGCTGCTGCGCGCTTCTCCGGCCGTGCTCTGTGTTACCCCTACATAGCCCTAGCTCTAAGTAGAGGCCAATCAGGCAAAGATGCGTGCACCCAATATATCGGTGTTTCTCTCTTGTTCCTGCGAGCTGACCGCTGCATTACTGTGGCAGCGTTAGGGTTGGCATGGAGCGTGGGATGTGTGTGCGTGCTTTTGTTTTGAATTGCCTGCTCCTTGGGCAGGGTTTTCGAAGCCGATTGCCGCTATAATTTGCTTTTGCAGCGCTACAGATGGTGCGGAACTGTCAGAAACGTAAACTCTTTTTTTTAAAGGTATTTTCTTCGTGATCGGCTTGTTCTTTGCAATTTGTAGAAAGCCTGCCAATCGGTCGCTGATGTTATCACACTCCTCTTACAACACGCCCGTTTCCTCTGATATTAACTATTTCAAACGGATGTAATCAGTAGGCGGGTAATGGAATCACAAGCATTTAGGCAGCGCGAGATTCTGTGTAAAGATGTGCTGCCTACGGGTCGGTGACCCTGCTGGGTGTCTCAGTCGGTCTGAAGTAGAGTGTGAGCATTTGCTGGTGAGGAAGACCTTGGTGAGGAGGAAGAGCGTGTTCACAGAGAGACTTTCTGTCCCTTCGTGGCAGAACGAGGTGAGCCTTTGTTCCCAGAGAGTAGGAGGTTTCTTTGCTGATGAGCACGCAGGCTTCCGAGGTGCTTGGTGCACGCCAGGGCGCATGTGTCCCTGTTGCAGCCAAATGTCGCCTTGTCTTCGGAGAGATATAAGTTCAAAAAGAGCCTATATGAGACCGCGTTGCTGGGTCATCGCTTGCACCTTTGTTGCACTATGTTTAGTCAGGCTGAAGAATTCTGTCTGTGTAGCCATAGGGCTGGCTGAAAAGTTGTCTGAATTCTAATTCTAAGTGAATAGGAGATGGGTGGAAACGTTGGTCTTACTTTTTATTTTCCATCCACAGCTGTGGTTTCATCCAGTCTTATTTATTGTTAAGTGTGACTGAGGAAATGTGGCTATGGTCTATGCTGTGAGCTTTGTGAGGAGCCTCCTCAGTAGCTGTTACTTACTAGATACATTTATTATATACCTCCTGCAAGTGACATAAACTAAAAATCATGCTATGATTCCTTCATTTCAGTAGGCTTCAAATTCTAGCCTTATTTGTTGTCATGATCTCAAGCTAGACCTCGAAGTGTGTGATAATGGTTTAAAGATGATATCTGCTGTAAATGTACGAGTGGAGGAGCAGTTTCCATAGATACCTTTAATGTTTTCAGCTGAAAACAGGCTCTGATGAACATGTTTGCTATTATGTCACTGCACACAATGCTCTCACCTATGGCCTATATACGGCCTAGGGTCAGATATTATCTGCATTGCAAGTAAAGGGTTGTCAGGCAGTGCACTGAGGGTGGGAGGCTGGGTGAGAAAGTGCGGGATATGTGGGTCAGCAGTTCATTTGGCCAGGCAATATTTTGATATCGTGCCTTGTGCCAACGCCCATGGCAGTTATGCTAAGACTCTGTTATGCCTGTCCTTGAAGGTGGTGACAATGCTCTGATGAATGTGTCTTCAGGCAATAACTCCGTATATACAAAGGTGCTGCTGGACTCCAATGCCTCCTAATTCCTGTGTGAAACTCATTTTCCCACCTGTATGGCCTTTTAACACCATGATGGAGAGTGTCATCACAGCTGCATGTAGGTTTCCCAGGCCTGGGCCACCTGCAAGCTTGGTTTGTTACATGTCTTCCTCGTTCACATTTACAGAGTGGGCTTTTGCTTTTGCACCTGTCAGCATTGTTTTGCAGCAAACGCTGAACTCCCCAGACAAGCTCGCAACCATCTGAAGACTGAATTCTTACATGTGAGGCAGATGAAGCAGAGAAGCTAAACCAGAATCTCTCATATACGCTGTGCTAGCCCCCATGAGACTTAGATTCCGGAGGAGATCTGCAAGAAGACATTCACACTTCTGGCTTCCTAGGCACAGGAGGGCCATATGGTACAAAGATCCATGCACACTGATGACAACTTGTCATCAGAGAGAGATCTGAGCTACTGCTCAGAAGAGCCCTCAAGCGCCTGCAGCGCCAGCGGAGACACCCTCCTGGTGAGTCCCTCCAGCAAGACCATTACGCTGGTTTTAAGCTTGACTGCGTTGCTGCTCTAGACTTCTCTAGTGCTGGGCTTTCCTATCTGTAGGCGGGTTTCTTTGTAGTTGGAGGCACAGCTTTGGGTACTGATGCATTGTTTGTCAATGTCTCTTGCTCAGCTGAAACAGGTCCTGTTCATTTGTTTGTTTGTTTGTTTTTCCGCAGGGTTAGAGTTTGTGTGGCATGTAGGAGATGTGTGCATGCTGTTGTGTTCAATAATATTTTTTCTTGGGGAATAGCTGCCAATGTTATGTTAGGAGAAGAGTCGCATATCTTGGCAATAGCACGTGTCCTTCCTTAAAGGAGGATCTTGAACAGTGTCTTTAAGGCAATAGTCTGGCGACCTAGTCTTTGCTGTAAGCCCGCACGTCTTTTACTTCAGCCTTACATCATGCATATGCTTTAGAACATGTGTGTTTTGTCTTACTGGTGTGGTGAGCGTACAGATGTACCTCCCTTGTGTGTATATGTGCACGCTGCGATCCTGGTGCCTCATCGAGAGAAATGGTGTGTATGTGCAGCTGGTAATGGTTAGTGCAGCTGGAGTTTGGGTGATGTGCATTTGAAAATTGTGAGAGTCAAAGACAACCACACAAGCTGTGAAGGGTTTGAGATGAGAGTCGGGCGTATTGTGTGTGATTGTCTACTGGGGGACACAGGAGATGTGTAAAACAAGCACATTTTAATGCTGTCTTATTAAAAGTGGAGATGAATGTATGTCTTGAGGGTTTTTTTGGTTACTTTAGGTTAGGTTACTTTGGGTAGTACGCCTGGTTACTGCAGTTCATTTGGTCAGTCTGGGCTTCAAAATAGCCATGCTGCTGGTTCCACACTTTCATTTCTTGTTGCCAGGTGCATTTGTAGGCAAGTGGAAGACCTAAGTTTGTGTAGACACAGGGCAGGTGAAAGAGTTGGCTGTAGTGTAACAGTTCCGTTGGTCTTAGTTGGTATATTTGGCACACAGTTGTCATTCTATGCAATTTCGTTTGTTATTGTCCGAAGTACATTGAGGAGCTGTGGCTATGGTCCCTGTTGTGAGCTTTGTGAGGAGCCTCCTTTAATATTTGTTACTTATTCGATCCCGTTATTATGTGCTTACTACAAGTGACGTAGTCTAAAATAGTAACCTATGGTTCCATCATTTCTGTATGTTTCAATTTCTTTTCCTTTCCTTTTTTTTTTTTGGAAAGAAAAAAAGCTTTTCCTAGCCTTGAGCTTCAAGCTTTGTCTTCTTATTTCACGCTTGTGGAGTGGGCTTTTGCTTTTGGACCTGTTGGGGTTGTTCTGCAGCAAACACTTAATTCCCTAGACAAGCTCACGAGCACCTGAAGACACAATTTTATGGCAGAGGAAGATGAAGCACAGAAGCTCAACCAGAATCTCTCATAATCTCTTGTAACACGGAGATTCAGAGGCCTCCAATAAGACTTTCACACTTATGGCTTCATATGCATAGGAGAGGAGCAGGCCACGTAGCACCAGAATTCATGGGAGCTGATGAAAATTTCTGAAAACGAACCTCCCGCCTCCCCCGCTCCCTCCTCTATAGACCATAGTAAGAATTTAGGGCCTAGCATGCAACTTGAGGCCTCCCTGACTTCCAGGTGCCTGTGGAGTGAGTTTTTAAGGCAGAGTTGTGGCAAAGCAACTGCAAATGACATCAGGGAAATGCTGAGCTCGCTGGGAACAGTTGCAACCCCACTGGCACCTCTGATAGCCCACTTTCCAGCTGGCAATGTGCCAACATAGTACGATGAGGTGTAGAGTGCTTCTGGCAAATACCAGCTACTTCTGGGCTGTTCTTAGCTCTTAGAGGACTTACAGACGCACAGCCTGCTTCTCGGTGTGCCATCCTGCATTCCAGCCCAGGGCTGGAACCAGGCCTTCTCAAATGGCAGAAGGAAGGCCACAGCTGCAGGCAGGAATACTTTCAGCTGAACATGATTGCCTAAGATGGTGACGAGCGAGTGAAGAGTTAACAGGCCTGAAGAAGTCTGCCTACTGATATGCGCAAGGACTGATATGCTCAAGGCTGCAGATTAGAAGAGCTAACAGGACTAAAGAACTCTGCCGCCTGACAAGGCCAAGGAGTCTGCATGGACCCGCAGGGAGGGGAGAAGCGATACGGAGGTGTTGTGGTCTTGCTTCGCTAGCAGGGTCCTTCCAAGCAGACAAACAGTCCTGTGATTACAGAACTCAAAAAGGTCAGCAAAAGCAGTGTTTGCCCAGAGCCCCAGCTGTATAAAAAGAGACTTGGCAGCTACGAGAGTTTGAGCAGGGACGGGAACGTGACCCAACCATCCTCTCTGGCTGGACCATGAGTATTCCCCCCCTCCCCTTTTCCTGGGACACTGGGTTAAGATAACTCCTCGAGGTTGAGAGTCCTCTGACTAAGAGAGTGAACAACAGAGCTTTCAAGTAGGGATAAGCAGTGCTTCCAATTACTAGCGCAGTAACTGACGGTTTCGAGTTATCCTTTCTAAATTAGTAATCGATGATTTTGAGTTATCTCTTCTAAATTAGTAATCAATTATCTTGAATTTTCGCCCAGTGCTGGGCGGGCGGGGACCGGCACAGGCAGAAACACCCGCTGGGAGGGCGAGAACGACCGAGCGCCGGCGGGAGAGGCGGCGAGCGGTCGACAAGACGATTCTCGTCTCCCCTGCAGTTCTTACCTTGCTAGAGGACATTTTGCGAGTAGACAGCGCAGGCGCGGTGCAAGACTCTCCGCGGAGAGAAAGGAGAGCACGAAGCAGATTGGCGGAGATCAGCAGCGGCCGAGGCGGCCCCGGGATCGCCGCCCCGCGCTGCGGTGCCCGCGAGTGCCGGACGGGCACGGAAGGAAGGGAAGGGGCGGGAGGACGGAGCGCAGCGCGGACTGCTGAAAATGGAAAGCCGGCACAGCGGAAGGCAAAGCTCGATGGGAGCCGGGGCAGTGCTGCTGTGCGCTTGGCTGCTGTCGTCGGGCTGCCGGGCGGCGCCGGAGCGGCTGCGCTACGCGATTGCCGAGGAAACGGGCAGCGGCTCCGTGGTGGGGCCGCTGGCGCGGGACCTGCGGCTCAGCCCGGCAGAGCTGCCGGCACGGCAGCTGCGGATCAGCTCGGAGAAGCACTGGTGGTGCAGAGCCCGCTCAACGATTTCCACGTCGACGTCCAGGACATTAAGGACAACTCGCCGGTCTTCAGCAAGGCTGCTCTCGATCTGGAGATCGGTGAACTGATCCTTCCTGGTGCGCGATTTCCGCTGGAGATGGCACAAGATCCGGATGTGGGAAGCAACTTGCTGCTCAGCTACCAGCTCACTCAAAACCCGTCCTTCTCGCTGGCAGCGACGGAGACGCCAAGCGGCAAGAGGCAGCCCGAGCTGGTGTTAGCAGCAGCTTTGGATCGCGAGAAGCAGAGCTCCTTTCAGATGGTGCTGACGGCGGTGGACGGCGGGGCTCCAGCGAGGTCGGGGACTGTGCAGCTTCGCATCAGCGTGGCAGACGCCAATGACAACGCGCCCGTGTTCAGCAAAAGCGCCTACGAGGCGCGAGTGCGGGAGAACCTGCCGGCGGGGTCGCTGGTGCTGCAGGTGCGAGGCACGGATGCGGACGCGGGCTCCAACGGCCGAGTGTCGTACGCCTTCAGCAACGTGCCGGAGGCTGTCCGCGTTTTTTGTTCTCATTTTCCTTCTCCATTTCCCTTTTTTTTTCCTTCTCCCTTCTCCCTTCTCCCTTCTCCCTCTCCCTTCTCTTCTCTTTCTTTTCCGCTCGGAGTTCGACCCTTCTGTGCGGAGAAGCCCCCACCGTGTGCCGGGCGCAGGAGCAGGGACTCTGCCAAGGCACTGTGCGCCCCCCGTTGATTTTCCCCTCGGCACCGCCGCGGCCCGGCCGCGGCCGCCCTGCCCCGGCTTCCCGGCGGCGCCCCTGGCGAGCGGCTGGTGCCAGCGGCGGCCGGGCTCTGGCGGCGGCGCGGGGGAGGCGAGCGCTCGGCCGCGGCCCGGCGGGAGCAGTTCCGGCCGCGGGCCGCAGGGTGGTGCTGTTGGCCAAGGCGGCGCTGCAGCGGCGCTGCGGCGCGGGGAGGCGGCGGCGGCGGCGGCGGCGGCGGCGGCGAGAGGGGCGGCGAGCGCGGCGGCGAGCGGTCCTCCGTGCGAGCGGCGTCCGGGCCTCCTGGGCCGCCCTCCGGGCCGCGTAGCGGACTGGGCGAGCAGGGGCGCCCGCCCGCATGGCTGCCGCGTTTCCGTGCGGGCATTTCCGCGGAGGACCGGGCAGGCGAGGCGGCAGAGGGAGGGTGTCCGCCGGGCCCGACATGGCGTCTGCAAGGCAAGTGCTTTGTCTCTGTGTTTTGCTCTCCGTGCCGCACGTTCGCTCCGAGCCCATTCGCTACTCCGTCGCCGAGGAGGGGGAGAGCGGCTCCCTGGTGGCTCATGTCGCGAAGGACGTGGGGCTGGACGTGGCGCAGCTCCGGGCTCGCGACGCCCGGCTTCTTTCGGACGGCAGCCGGCAGTATTTTCGGTTAGACCGCAGCACCGGCCGCCTGGCAGTTAGGGAGAGGATCGATCGGGAGGAGATCTGCGGCCAGTCCGTCACGTGCACGGTCGCCTTTGAGTTGCTGCTGGGCAACCCTCTGCAGTTCTTTCGGATCGAGGTGGCCGTAGAGGATATCAATGACCACTCGCCAGTTTTCCCGGAGGAACAAGTGACTTTTAAGATTGTGGAAATGAGCGAGCCGGGGTCCCGTTTCCCTCTGGAGGGGGCTCGGGACCTAGATGTTGGCAGCAACAGCCTGCAGGCTTACAGCATCGCTCCCGAGAACGAGTATTTCAGCGTCTCTTTCCAGAGTCGCAGTGAAGTTGGCAAGTCCGTCGAATTAGTCTTGGAAAAGCCGCTGGACAGAGAGGAGCAACCGGAGGTTGCTTTCAATCTCATTGCCACGGACGGAGGCTCTCCGCCCCGGAGCGGGACAGCCCAGATCCGCATCGTTGTCCTGGACATAAATGACAACGCTCCTGTCTTCACGCAGGAGCTGTACAAAGGACAAGTTTTGGAAAATGCCGCGGAGGACTCGGTGGTTCTGCGAGTGGTCGCAACCGATGCGGATGTGGGAGCTAACGGGGAGATACGCTACTCGTTCGGTCAAGCGGTGGGGCACAGCCACTCGGCGTTCAAGATCGACCCGGTGAGTGGTGAAATTCGTGTCACCCAGCGCCTGGACTTCGAAGCGGCGGAGAAACACGAGCTGAGCGTGCGCGCCAGCGACGGCGGGGGTCTCTCCGCGCTGTGCAAGGTGGTGGTGGAGGTGGTGGACGTGAACGACAACGCGCCGGAGCTGGTGGTGAGTTCCTTCAGCAGCCCCCTGGCCGAGAGCGCCTTGCCCGGGACGGTGGTCGGCCTCTTTGTCGTTAAGGACCGGGACGCCGGGGACAACGGGAAGGTCGTCTGTTCGCTCGAGGACCAGCCCTCTTTCTCGCTGAGGCCTGCCTATAAGAACTACTACGAGCTGGTGACAGCGAGCGCCCTGGACCGGGAGGAGAGGGCGCAGTACGTCCTCGCCGTCACGGCGGCCGACGCGGGGTCCCCGCCTCTCACGACCACGCAGACCTTCACGGTGGACATCTCCGACGTCAATGACAACGCGCCCGTGTTCAACCAGACGTCGTACACCATGTACGTGCGTGAGAACAACGAGCCGGCCGCGCTCGTGGGGGCCGTGCGCGCCGCGGACGAGGACGTGGGGCCCAACTCGAAGGTGAGCTATTCCCTGGCGCCGGCGCGCCCCGCCGAGCGGGCGCCGCGCTCCTACGTCTCCGTGAACTCCGAGAACGGGAAGGTGTTTGTGCTGCGGCCGCTGGACTACGAGCAGGTGAGGCAGCTGGAGGTCGTGGTGAGCGCCGCCGACTCGGGCTCGCCGCCCCTCAGCGCCAACGTCACGGTGCGCATCGTCGTGGTGGACGAAAACGACAACGCGCCCGTGGTGCTGCACCCCGCGCAGGACAGCTCGCCGCCGTCCAGCGAGCTGGTGCCCACGTCGGCCGAGGCGGGCTACCTCGTCACCAAAGTGGTGGCCGTCGACGCGGACTCGGGGCAGAATTCGTGGCTTTCCTACCACCTGCTCAAGGCGACGGAGCCCGGGCTGTTCGCCGTGGGGGCCCAAACCGGGGAGGTGCGGCTGAGGAGGCCGGTGAGCGAGAGAGACGCCGTGAAGCAGAAGCTGGTGGTCCTGGTGCGGGACAACGGGCGGCCGCCGCTGTCCGCCACCGCGGTGCTGGGGGCGCTCCTGCTCGACGGCTTCTCGGACGCGCACATGCCGCGCAGCGGCCTGGCCCCGGAGGACGAGGGCGGCTCCCTGACGCTTTATTTAATCGTTTCCCTGGCCCTCGTCTCGCTCCTCTTCCTCGCTTCGGCCGCAGCCTTCGTCGCTTGCAAGGTGTGCAAGAGAAAGGCGCTGAAAGAGGGCACCGTGCTTTACGGCCCCGGCGACTTCCAGAGCGGCGTGGCCCACGCAGCCGGCACGGGCACTCTGCCGCACGCCTACTGCTACGAGGTGAGCCTCACGACGGGCTCGGGCAGCAGCGAGTTCAAGTTCCTGAAGCCGGTCCTCGCCAGCCTGCCGCCGCAGCGCTGCGGCACGGGCGGGGGCGCTGCCGGGGAAGAGGATTTCCCCAGCGGCCTCCCCCCCGCGGAGCAACCGCGACCGCAGAGCCACGGGACGCTGCCTGCGGCACCGTTCGGCAAGCTTGCCTTTGACTAGTGCTACGTGAGCACAGTCAGCGGCTTGACGCTTCCCTCCTAAGACGGCGTGGAACAGGGTGTTCAGCACTTGGCAGACCCTGAGTGGGGAGGGACCCGGGCTAAGAGACGCGGCAATGTTCCTCCCAGAGGAAGCTTACAGACGCAATTAGCGTCAGCAATTTCCCTCGTATCCCGAGCCACTACAACGGTTTGCTGCCACCACCACCAACATCAGCAACAAAAAAAGGAAAAAGAAAAAAAAAGTTTGGCTTCCTCATTGGTTCGGGGTTTTTTTGTTTTTCTTCCTTTCCTCTGTAGCCGTTTCTGAAGCGCTTGCGGAGCAGAGTTAGCTGCGGAGCGTCCTGTTAAGCCCTTGTCTCACTCGTTGTAAGGAAATAAAGCAGCAGTTCTAACCGCACTTCTGTGCTGCAGCACGGTCTCGAGGTTGAAAAGACAAACCAGGCGTTTGCTGAAGCCTGCGCTGTAAACCCGCCCCCCCCCCCCCGCCCCGGCTACTAAAGAGCCTGAAGTAACGGGTACTTTGGTGCAATGTGGTGCAAGCTCTGCTCTCTGCCTTCCGCGGGCCCGGGACCTCTCTTTCTGGGGAGTGTGTTTGATCTTCTGAACAATTGCTTTGATGGTGTATAGCGGTAGCCCTGTTGTGTATCAGCACGTAATACAACGGCGCTGCGGGATGACTCATCGAAGTCCTTACATCCATCCGTTTTGCTTCACGCTCTTCCAACTCAGCAGTCGATAAAGGTGGTTTTGTCCGAGTACAGAAGACCCAACTTCCCGAGGGGAATGGTGGTTGTGGGCGGGGAGGGAGGAAGAGAGGGAATGTCCTTGAGTTCGCCTCGGACATATAGGAGAAGGAACGTTGCCGGGGTAGACTGCAACTATACCAAATCGTGCGCAGGTATTCAATCTGAGCGGATGGTTGTAAAGAAATTGCACGTGTCGCTTCGAAGGGCTTGCCCTGAAGCTAGAACTGATGTGAAGTGCGAAAGGGCCTTCGAAGTGGGTGCCGATGTGGTATTCCTCGTTAGAGCATTTGCATTCTCCTTTTTCCCCCCCGATTTTCCTTGTCGTATGCTAACTGCCTCTTAACAGTGTTTGTCGCATGCTTTGAACTAAGAGTTGTCACTCGCGATGTAGGAATGCACTGCTTGAACGAAGGCTGCCGAGCAGTGAGTATTCGGAAACCGTCGCGTTGTATGGAATTGCAGTCACCAAGTGGAAAATTGTAAGCGTTCTCTGGAAAAACAAAGCAATAAAAAGAAAAAAAGCACTCGCATGTCATTGCTGCAATGAAATACACGTCGGCTGCGGAGGCAGCTTTGGACACATATCTCGTTCGTTCCACCCTCTGTAGAGCACCCAAAGGCTTTCAGCAGTGTGAAGGTTTGTCTGGGGGCGGGGGCGGGGGAGAGGGCGAGATAACGCTGAGCATTTTTCTTTACCCCTGGGGAAAGTGGCTGCGAAAGGCCGAGTTCAATGACCGTCGCGGGCTATCGGCGCCTACAGCAGCAGTGGCCCTGGGCATGCAAAGGCGCCTGCAAGTCAGCGAGGTGCGGCTCCAGAGCCCCGCTTGTGCTTCACGGCGTGCTGGAGCGAAGGAGCCGTGTGAGCGCGTGGGCTCCGAAGACGGCTGTAACTAGAATGGCAACGGTAGGACGTTACCTGCAGAGGTCCAGACGGGTGCTCTTTAGAAACGTGCCTGACGTTAAGGTGCCGGGAGGTTGAGAGGAGGGGGCAGCACAGAGACACAGGGGTTCCTTGGGGAAGGTGTTCTTGGGAGCGCCACGAGTTGGGCATTGGGTGTTGAAAAGCGTCGGGGGAGGGGGGGGTCACCCCGGGAGAGAGTGGGGAGGCCCCGATGAAAAGGCGTGTGCAAGTCCTGAGGCTGAGGAGAGTTCCCGGCTGCTCGGAACTTGTGTGTCCCGTGTTTTACTATGGTTACCACCCGATGAAGTCCGGCAGCCGTTTCCTGTAGTCGTGTGCCTCATAGTAGTCCTGTGTTATAATATAGAGGATGGTTACAGAAAGCAACGCTTGCATTTCCCCCCCCCCGCCCCTCCCCTCGAAACGGCCACGCTGTTTTTGCAGTTTGTCCTGTGCAGGTTCCTGTTGCTCCTAAAAGCCTTTCCCATCATGGGAAAGCCCTACCATGCCATTTCTCCAGCGTTGCTCAAGTCTTTGAATGTTGCTAGAAGTTCGTTGGAATCTGATGCTAGCCTGCGGTGTATGATGGGGTGAATACATGCCTGAAGCGTGAAGATGTGGTCTTGCGTCTCGGTGCAATGTTATCAAGCATAGTGTGAGCGGGCATTCGCATATGCGGCTGAGAAGGAGTGGAGCTGTGAGTAGGGATGACGTTTGCCGGCGCCAGAGCGCTGCAGTGATTCTTTGAGGCTGTGAGTGTCGCTGTTTGCTCACGATGGGCCGATCGGCAGCCAGAGAGCGCGAGAACAGAAGCGAGCCCGAGAGAGAGGAGCCGGCGGACTGCAAGGTCGGCGCAGGAGAGAGCGCGGCGCGGAAGGAGCCTGGTTCTGCTGTTGCGAGTGGAGGGGAGGCTCGGCCGGGAGCAGCAGGGCGAAAGCGGCGGCCCGAGCTTTGAAATGTTGGCGCGAGAGAGGCGCTGGTGCCGGCGAGGGCGAGGGCGAGCGCTGCTGTGGTGCGCCTTGGTGGCGGCGTGGGAGCTGGCGTGGGGGCAGCTGCGCTACTCGGTGCCCGAGGAGCTGCAGAAGGGCTCCTTCGTGGGCGACGTGGCCAAGGACCTGGGTCTGGAGCTGGCGGCGCTCCGCCACCGCGGCGCCCGCATCGCAGACAAAGGTAGGAGGCAATATTTTGCTCTGCATGAGAAGACCGGGCACTTAGTGACGGCGGAACGGATAGACAGAGAGCAGCTCTGCGAAGCCGCGGATGAGTGCGTGCTGCGCTGTGAGGTGATAGTGGAGGGCGAAATGAAGGTTTATGCAATCGAAGTGGAGGTCAGAGACATTAACGACAACGCGCCCGTTTTCAAGGAATTGCAGCTGGAGGAGAAAATGAGCGAGACAACAGCGCCGGGGTCGCGGTTTCCCCTGGCTGAGGCTCATGACCCGGACAGCGGGAGCAATTCCCTGCAGCGCTACGAGCTGAGCGGCGACGAGCACTTCTCGCTGGCCGTCCAGACGCGCCCCGGTGGGGAGAAGCGTCCCGAGCTGGTGCTGGCGAAGGCGCTGGACCGGGAGGAAGGCGCGTTTCACGAGCTGGTGCTGAGGGCGCTGGACGGCGGGGAGCCGGCGCGGACGGGCACGGCGCGGATCCGCGTGGTCGTGCTGGACGCGAACGACAACGCGCCGGTGTTCAGCCAGGCGCTGTACACGGTGCGCGTGCCGGAGGACGTGCCCGTGGGCTCCGCCCTGCTCACCGTCAGAGCCACCGATGCCGACGCCGGGCTCAACGGAGAGGTGAAATATTCATTTCAGAAGATTTCAGTGAAAGCATCGCAAATATTCCAGCTGGACACGGAAACGGGAGCGATCGCTCTGTTGAGAAGGCTGGACTTCGAGGAAGGCAGCTCGTACGAGCTGGAGGTGCAGGCGAAGGATGGCGGGGGCCTTTCCGACACGGCGAAAGTCGTGATCGCGGTGACTGACGTGAACGACAACGCACCCGAAATAACAGTCACGTCGTCTCTGAGCGCGGTGTCGGAGGACTCTCCCGCCGGGACGGTGGTGGCCCTGCTGCACGTGCAGGACCGGGACTCGGGGGCGAACGGGGAGGTGAGGTGCTCGCTGGGCGCGGGTCTGCCGTTCCGGCTGCGGAGCTCGCTGGGCAGCTACTACAGCGTGGTGACGGCGAGGCAGCTGGACCGCGAGGAGGTGCCGGAGTACAACGTGACGGTGCGGGCGACGGACGGCGGGTCGCCGGCGCTGTGGAGCAGCGCGGTGCTGCCGCTGCGGGTGCTGGACGTGAACGACAACGCGCCGGTGTTCGCGGAGGCGCGCTACAGCGCCTGGCTGCCCGAGAACAACGCCAAGGGCGCGCTGGTGCTGACGGTGCGCGCGGCGGACGCGGACTGGGGGCAGAACGCGCGCGTGCGGTACCGGCTGTGCGAGGGGCAGGTGCGGGGCGCGCCGCTCTCGTCGTACGTGTCGGTGCACGCGGAGACGGGCGCGCTGTACGCGCTGCGCTCCTTCGACTACGAGGAGGTGCGCGAGGTGGGGCTGTGGGTGCGGGCGGAGGACGGCGGCGCGCCGGCGCTGAGCAGCAACGTGTCGGTGCGGCTCTTCATCGTGGACGAGAACGACAACGCGCCGCAGGTGCTGTACCCGCCGGCGGCGCCGGGCGCGGGCTGGACGGGCGTGGAGCTGGCGCCGCGCTCGGCGGAGCCCGGCGCGCTGGTGGCCAAGGTGGTGGCGGTGGACGCGGACTCGGGGCAGAACGCCTGGCTGTCCTACGAGCTGGCCAAGGCCACGGAGCCGGGGCTCTTCCGCGTGGGGCTGCACAGCGGCGAGGTGCGCACGGCGCGGTTGCCGCTGGCGCGCGACGCGCTGCGGCAGAGCCTGCTGGTGGTGGTGAAGGACCACGGGCAGCCGGCGCTGTCGGCCACGGCCACGCTGACCGTGGTGCTGGCCGAGAGCGTGGCCGAGCTGCTGGCGGACCTGGGCGGCGCGGCGGCGCCGGGCGAGCCCGGCGGCAGCCTCACGCGCTGGCTCGTGGTGGCCGTGGCGGCCGTGTGCTGCCTCTTCCTCGCCTTCCTGCTGGCGCTGCTGGCGCTGCGCCTGCGCCGCTGGCGCCGCTCCCGGCTGCTGGCCGCGGGCAGCGGCGCCTTGCGCGCCGTCCCGGCCTCGCACTTCGTGGGCATCGACGGCGTCCGCGCCTTCCTGCACTCCTACTCGCACGACGTCTCGCTCACGGCCGACTCGCGCAAGAGCCAGCTCCGCTGTCCGGCCGGCAGCTGCTCCGACACGCTGCCGGCCGCGCCGCCGCCCGACAAAGGCGCGCCGCTGCTGCCCGAAGAGCCCTCGAGCGCCCGCGGCGACAGCGGAGACGCCCTGCTGGTGAGTCCCTCCAGCGAGACCCTTACGCTCCTTTTAAGCTTCGCTGTGCTGCTGCTGCGCGCTTCTCCGGCCGTGCTCTGTGTTACCCCTACATAGCCCTAGCTCTAAGTAGAGGCCAATCAGGCAAAGATGCGTGCACCCAATATATCGGTGTTTCTCTCTTGTTCCTGCGAGCTGACCGCTGCATTACTGTGGCAGCGTTAGGGTTGGCATGGAGCGTGGGATGTGTGTGCGTGCTTTTGTTTTGAATTGCCTGCTCCTTGGGCAGGGTTTTCGAAGCCGATTGCCGCTATAATTTGCTTTTGCAGCGCTACAGATGGTGCGGAACTGTCAGAAACGTAAACTCTTTTTTTTAAAGGTATTTTCTTCGTGATCGGCTTGTTCTTTGCAATTTGTAGAAAGCCTGCCAATCGGTCGCTGATGTTATCACACTCCTCTTACAACACGCCCGTTTCCTCTGATATTAACTATTTCAAACGGATGTAATCAGTAGGCGGGTAATGGAATCACAAGCATTTAGGCAGCGCGAGATTCTGTGTAAAGATGTGCTGCCTACGGGTCGGTGACCCTGCTGGGTGTCTCAGTCGGTCTGAAGTAGAGTGTGAGCATTTGCTGGTGAGGAAGACCTTGGTGAGGAGGAAGAGCGTGTTCACAGAGAGACTTTCTGTCCCTTCGTGGCAGAACGAGGTGAGCCTTTGTTCCCAGAGAGTAGGAGGTTTCTTTGCTGATGAGCACGCAGGCTTCCGAGGTGCTTGGTGCACGCCAGGGCGCATGTGTCCCTGTTGCAGCCAAATGTCGCCTTGTCTTCGGAGAGATATAAGTTCAAAAAGAGCCTATATGAGGCTGCATTGCTGGGTCATCGCTTGCACCTTTGTTGCACTATGTTTAGTCAGGCTGAAGAATTCTGTCTGTGTAGCCATAGGGCTGGCTGAAAAGTTGTCTGAATTCTAATTTTAAGTGAATAGAAGATGGGTGGAAATGTTGGTCTTAGTTTTTATTTTCCATCCACAGCTGCGGTTTCATCCAGTCTTATTTATTGTTAAGTGTGACTGAGGAAATGTGGCTATGGTCTATGCTGTGAGCTTTGTGAGGAGCCTCCTCAGTAGCTGTTACTTACTAGATACCTTTATTATATACCTCCTGCAAGTGACATAAACTAAAAATCATGCTATGATTCCTGCATTTCAGTAGGCTTCAAATTCTAGCCTTATTTGTTGTCATGATCTCAAGCTAGACCTCGAAGTGTGTGATAATGGTTTAAAGATGATATCTGCTGTAAATGTACGAGTGGAGGAGCAGTTTCCATAGATACCTTTAATGTTTTCAGCTGAAAACAGGCTCTGATGAACATGTTTGCTATTATGTCACTGCACACAATGCTCTCACCTATGGCCTATATACGGCCTAGGGTCAGATATTATCTGCATTGCAAGTAAAGGGTTGTCAGGCAGTGCACTGAGGGTGGGAGGCTGGGTGAGAAAGTGCGGGATATGTGGGTCAGCAGTTCATTTGGCCAGGCAATATTTTGATATCGTGCCTTGTGCCAACGCCCATGGCAGTTATGCTAAGACTCTGTTATGCCTGTCCTTGAAGGTGGTGACAATGCTCTGATGAATGTGTCTTCAGGCAATAACTCCGTATATACAAAGGTGCTGCTGGACTCCAATGCCTCCTAATTCCTGTGTGAAACTCATTTTCCCACCTGTATGGCCTTTTAACACCATGATGGAGAGTGTCATCACAGCTGCATGTAGGTTTCCCAGGCCTGGGCCACCTGCAAGCTTGGTTTGTTACATGTCTTCCTCGTTCACATTTACAGAGTGGGCTTTTGCTTTTGCACCTGTCAGCATTGTTTTGCAGCAAACGCTGAACTCCCCAGACAAGCTCGCAACCATCTGAAGACTGAATTCTTACATGTGAGGCAGATGAAGCAGAGAAGCTAAACCAGAATCTCTCATATACGCTGTGCTAGCCCCCATGAGACTTAGATTCCGGAGGAGATCTGCAAGAAGACATTCACACTTCTGGCTTCCTAGGCACAGGAGGGCCATATGGTACAAAGATCCATGCACACTGATGACAACTTGTCATCAGAGAGAGATCTGAGCTACTGCTCAGAAGAGCCCTCAAGCGCCTGCAGCGCCAGCGGAGACACCCTCCTGGTGAGTCCCTCCAGCAAGACCATTACGCTGGTTTTAAGCTTGACTGCGTTGCTGCTCTAGACTTCTCTAGTGCTGGGCTTTCCTATCTGTAGGCGGGTTTCTTTGTAGTTGGAGGCACAGCTTTGGGTACTGATGCATTGTTTGTCAATGTCTCTTGCTCAGCTGAAACAGGTCCTGTTCATTTGTTTGTTTGTTTGTTTTTCCGCAGGGTTAGAGTTTGTGTGGCATGTAGGAGATGTGTGCGTGCTGTTGTGTTCAATAATATTTTTTCTTGGGGAATAGCTGCCAACGTTATGTTAGGAGAAGAGTCGCATATCTTGGCAATAGCACGTGTCCTTCCTTAAAGGAGGATCTTGAACAGTGTCTTTAAGGCAATAGTCTGGCGACCTAGTCTTTGCTGTAAGCCCGCACGTCTTTTACTTCAGCCTTACATCATGCATATGCTTTAGAACATGTGTGTTTTGTCTTACTGGTGTGGTGAGCGTACAGATGTACCTCCCTTGTGTGTATATGTGCACGCTGCGATCCTGGTGCCTCATCGAGAGAAATGGTGTGTATGTGCAGCTGGTAATGGTTAGTGCAGCTGGAGTTTGGGTGATGTGCATTTGAAAACTGTGAGAGTCAAAGACAACCATATAAGCTATGAAAGGTTTGAGGCAAGGGATTCTGTCTGAGGGACTGCTGAAGGACACAGGGTATGTGGTTTGCTGCATGTGGTTTGCTGCATTTCCCTTCTGTCTTACTTACTACATCAAGCAAATAGTTGTGGCATCATGCAATCTCAGTTCCTTCTGTCTAAAAAAAATTGCTCCCAAAATGGGCTGTCATCTCTACCGGGAGCTCTGGGGGAGGCCTCCTGCTTCTTTGTCATCTACCAGATACTATAGACCTGCTGGGAGTGCTGCAATCTAAATTATTATGCTATGATTCCTTTGTTTGTGGATGTTTCAAATGCTGGCCATGTTTGTTGTCATGACCTAAAGCTAGGCCTCAGTGTGCCTGATAATGGGTGAAAGATGGCATCTGTTAGAAAGGCATGACAGGAGGAGCAATTAGCATCCCTGCCTTTAATGTTTAAAGCTATGAAAAGCATGGCTTTGTTATACATATATATTTATTTAATATGTCTCTGAATGCAATGCGGTTGCTTGTGGCATAGGTAGGGCCAAAAGTCAGATGGCTCTGTGCCAACTGAAGTGTGTGCAGGCAGTGCAAGGAGGGTGAGAGGCTGGATTAGGGAGAGGAAGGTAGGCGGGTCAGCAGTGCACTTAGCTGGGAATGCTTTGATTAAAGGCTTTGCGCCAAGGCCTGTGCCAGTTCGGCTAAGACCCTGTTATTCCTGTCCTTAAAGGTGGTGACAGTCCTTTGAGGATTGTGTCTTCAAGCAAGAACTGTCTATCTCTAGAAGTGCTGCGTGGCTAGAATGCCTAACAAGTCCTGTGGCAAATCTTGTTTTCCCACCCATATGGCCTTCTAACACTGCAATGGAGAGTTTCACCACAGTTGCATTTAGGTGTTCCTAGCCTTGAGCCATCTTCAAGCTCTGTTTGCTGGAAGTCTTCCTCATTCAACTTTATGGAGTGGGCTTTTGCTTTTGAAGCAGTTGGGGTTGTTTGTCAGTGAACACTTTAATTCCCTAGACAAGCTCACAAGCACCTGAAGACAGAATTGTATTGCTGAGGGAAAGCAGAGAAGCTAAACCAGAATCTCTCATTCTCTCTCATAACACACGGAGATTTACACTTATGGCTTCAGAGGCACAGGAGATGAGCAGGCCGCTCAGCACAAAATGAGCAGGAGCTCCTGCAAGTCTCTGGAAATGAGGGCAAGGGCTCTACCCTTGTGTATAGGCCAGAGTAAGAATTGAGGGCCTAGCTTGCAAGTTGAGGCCTCACTGACTTCCAGGGGCTCTGGGGGTGAATTTTCAAGGCAGACTTGGGGCAGAGAAGCCATAAATGACAGTAGTGGAGCACTTGCCTCACTGGGGTCACCTGCAGGCTGTGGCTGTGTACATTAATACCCAAAAAGGACTGAGAAATCTGAGCTCCTGCTTTGTGAGAAGGAACTCGGGGAGAACACTTGCATACACCCCCACCCGTTGCTTACTCCAGATGGTTAGCAGGAAGTAAACAAGCACTATTGCACACCCCCGGCACCTCTGATACCCCTCTTTGCAGCTGGACACACACTGACATGGATGGCCTGCTCTAGAGTGCTTCTGGCAACAGCTTGCACCTCGGTGTGCCGTCCTGTATTGCCCACGGCTGCAACCAGGCCTTCTCAAATGCCAGAAGGAAGGCCACAGTTGCAGGCAGGAGTACTTGCAGCACACAGGCAGTGTGCTAAAACCAAACAATGTGAGATCCTTGTTATGGTGGTCCTCGAGCTGCAGAGATTTCAAGAAAGTCCACCCCAACCGCTTTATGGACAGAACCCAAGTCAGTGTCAGGCTGTGCTCAGGGCAAAGCACCTACTCTCTTTTGGACTTCTCTCTTCTCTGCCAGCCAGGTACAGAGAGACAGAAAAGGAGCAAGTTTAATGAGCAGTTCAGTTATACTGGCGTGCTATCGTGTGTGTTACCTTTAGTGCCCAGTGTTCAGCATTATTTGTTGTTTTACCTGTAAGTAGTGGCTAATTAGGTTGTGTTACTCACGAATATAATGTGTGCACATTCACGTGTTCCTGCGAGCTACCTGCTGAATTATTTCGGCAGTGTTAGAGTCGGCATGGAGCGTGGGATACGTGTGCGTACTTCTGTTTTGCATTGCCTTTAGCTTGGGCTAGGTATTGGAAGAATGTGCCAGGCTGTAACTCATTTTACTGCCTTTTGTTTATGATTCAGCTATTCCTGTGCATGTTAGCTTTTGGGAAGAGATGACAACTTTTGCTAGTAGCAGATCTTGCACCTTCCTAAGGAGACGCGCTTTGGAAGGAGGAGACTGTCTTTAAGTAGAGACTTCGATGACCTAGCTTTTCACCCTAGCTGCACATCGTTTACATACTTTAGAACCTTCATGTTTCCTCCTAATAACAAGTTGGGCAGATGAATGTCTCCATAGGTCAATGCTGTGATCATGATGCATGTCATGGAGAAATGGTTTGTCCAGCTGGTCATCTGATGATACTCATTTACAACGTATGAGGGCCAAAGACAACCACACAAGCTGTGAAGGGTTTGAGATGAGAGTCAGGCGGATTGTGTGTGATTGTCTACTGGGGGACACAGGAGATGTGTAAAACAAGCACATTTTAATGCTGTCTTGTTAAAAGTGGAGATGAATGTATGTCTTGAGGGTTTTTTTGGTTACTTTAGGTTAGGTTACTTTGGGTAGTACGCCTGGTTACTGCGGTTCCTTTGGTCAGTCTGGGCTTCAAAATGGCCATGCTGCTGGTTCTGCACTTTCATTTCTTGTTGCCAGGTGCATTTTTAGGCAAGTGGAAGACCTAAGTTTTTGTAGACACAGGGCAGGTGAAAGAGTTGGCTGTAGTGTAACAGTTCCGTTGGTCTTAGTTGGTATATTTGGCACACAGTTGTCATTCTATGCAATAAGGAAGGTCACAGTTGCAGGCAGAAATAATTTCAGCTGAACATGATATCCTAAGGCTGGATAAGGCTGGGTAACAGGACTTTTGCCTAGAAGCTCCCCAAGGCAACAGGGTCTCAAACACAACAGTGTGAAATCATTTTTCCTTTTCCTTGTAACTAAGCACAGGCCTTTACAAAATTGGTGTGGCTTACTGGAAATAGAAGTGCAAAAGGGGAAAACAAGGGACTGCATTGATTTGACTTTGTTTCTAGGTGCTGAGGACCACTATCATGCGGGGAAGTCGATAGGAAAAGCAGTGACACTTGTGGCGTGTTCTGAGCCTGCCCATCGCTCTTGCCTCGATGGTGGGGAAACGAGGCAGGAGGATCCTTTGTGGGGACAACGAATTTCCTGGCTGTGTCTGGGATCCACAGAGAAGAGCCATCAGCTGCAGGAGGGAGGGAGCTGAGCACGGAGATAGCACAGTCTTCTGGTGGCTCTAAAGCACTGTGATAAATCCCCATCGCATCACTGCGTGGAAGAGAAGTGAGAGGTTCAGGCATGCCATGGAGGGAAGTAGAGAAGCCTGGGTTCGTTCCTAGGTGTGCCTGTGTATTGCTGGTTGCCCGCTGGATTTCCCTGCTTTGGGAGAACACTGAGCTCCAAGCTGTGGATGGAGTAAGAGGCTGGAAGAGCGACATGACTGCTTGCTAAGTTTCAAGGTGTGAAATGTATGTGCATACGAGAGAGGCACCACGTGACCTGAGTAGGGGATCACCGTTGTGCTCTTCCCAAGGTACTCTGCCGGCTTGTGAGCGGAGATAAACAACTGTATGTTTATAGGCGGCAGCCTATCCTTAGGCCTTGGAAGTCTGGGCAAAGTGTGAGAAAGCAAGCTGGAGCATGGTTCCCAGTGGCGTGTGGAGCCCTCGATGTCATTAAGAGGAGGACAGAATGCCTTCTTAGTTCTTTGGGGAACTGAAAGCTCTTGTGTCAAGTCGAAAGCACTGTCTCAGTGGACCCGTGAAGTCAGAGGCAATGCAGTTCAGTGAGCGCTGCCCCCGCTTAGAACTGTATTCTAAATACATAAAGAAAGAAAGAAAGAAAGCTGTTGTTCATGGAAGATGCATGGTTCAGTTTTCCATCTCTTCTAGCCTTTGTAGGGTGGGAAACGAGTGATGGCTGTCCCTGTTCCTGGAGTTTGCCAGCACTTGAGAAGGGCCTAGAGAACTGTCACGCACGTCTCTCCCATTCTCCTCAGGCCTGCAACAGATACTGTCTGTAGGGCTTTTGTGGTTTCTTGGTTTTGTTTTTTTGATGGGAGGTCCCATGTCAGTGAAGGCTTCTGAACGCCTGCCTCTCTGTGGGAATGCTGTCACGCTGGCATCTTCTGCATGCCTCCAGCTTTACTGTGTTGATGTGACCAACAATGTATGAATGCAGTATGTACTCAGGAACCTGAGAGCAGTGGTAGGCTAGTTGTTTGGTATGAGATCTGGGTGGAAGGTGGAAGTAGTGAGAACTCACACAGCTATTTTATACCAGGAGCGCTTAGGCCACGTTTGTAGTGCGTAATGTCTTGTTATTCCTCTCACGACCTTTAGCTTGCAGTACAGCTTTTCCTGTGGCTGGTAATTATTTGGAAGAGGTACTTCCCTAACAAAATACCCTATAGCCCATATACCATAAGTCTTACTTATGGTCAAAGGCATGTTATGCTCTTTATAAATATATGTAGAGAGCTTGCACGCTTCCAGAGGTGATGCTACCACATGGCAAGGAGTGTGGTATGCATAGTATGGTGTGTCGTGAAAAAAGAAGGCGACACATGGATTCCAGGGAATGTGAGGTTTCTTGACGGGTAAAAGCCATGCGGCTTCCACGTGGTAAACAGGACTGCATTTGTGCAGGGCTCTGAGGCTGCAAAGTGTGAGGCTTCATACATCCTTGGGGAACAGTCAGGGCTGGCGTTGCCAGAAACTGAGATCACCAGTGTGCTTTATCAGTAGGTCCACGTGCTCATGACCACAATAATGTAGTGATGGGGTGGGAAACAGGAACAAGCACAGTGGGGTCTGTGCCTAAACTCAACGGCTGCAAAGCATTGCGAGAAATGCCATTTGGGGTCACTGCGCTGAGGAGAATGGAGAGGCTGAGGTGTGGAAGAGATGAGAATGGAGTCACGTGTGTCTATGGCTGTGCCGAGAAAGCCACCTGCGAGTCCTTATGACTGCATGGTCTGCATAAGACGTGTTCCTCAGCCAGGAGTGACAGAAGAGTGAATTTGGTGTATCAGAAAGCAGTGTGTGTTTGCAAAATTGGAAGTAGGACTTGCTGAAGCCAGAGGCCTTTCCTAGGCCTTCCTGAGAGCTGTTCGCTGCTTGCTGGAATACCCTTGGCCCGGGACAAGGGAGTTCCGGTTGTAAGAACTGTTTCCCAGGGGTTGGAGCTTTCAGCTCTAAAACGGGTCTCTATTCCAAACAGACGCCTCTTTGTCAAATGTGGGGAACCACCCTGGTGCTCATACAAAATATGTTCTGCTCTCTCTTAAATGGAGACACAGTATCATTTGTTTGCAGATTACAGCCTATTCGTAGGCCAGACAAGTATGGGCGAAGTGCTACAAGCCTCACTAGAGCACGGCAGGTTAGAGAACCGTTGTCATCATTATGGCAGGACACCTACTAGGGGAAGCTAAATGCTTTGATGGTGAATCCCTTCAGGGCATCAGACACTCCCTGCAGGCTGACAGACTGTAGATTAGGGCTCGGCCTTGAAAGCGAGTTACCTTACAGAGGAGATGTGTTCCAGTTTTGCAACGCTTTCAGACACGGAACTCTCGAGGCCGAGGTGCTAAAGGAGCACCTGGCTATGCCCCTGAATCAAAGAGCGGCGTGTGAACCTTGCAGGAAATGCCGATTCCAGCAGGACGCGGGCGTGCACATGTTTGTGCGATGCATGCTGTGCTGGATAAATAAGGTCGAAGGGGATGGCTTTCGCTATGCCGCTGATAGGCGGCTTTCCTCATCCCCGCCCAAACCAAATATATCTACAGCATATCTTTATCACGATACCACCTTTGGCGCCAACAGCTGAAACCGCAGCTCTGACTTACCGAAGCCGATCCCAGAGAAGACGACTGATCGCTTCCCCGAGGCCACGGTCTGTGACAGCACGGGCTGGCACACGGTAACGCCTGGAGGCTGCTACGGAGCAGCTCTTGGATGATGAGCTCCCTTAGGGAGAGCGCGGCCGCAGCATGGAGCTTTCGCGGGGCCCTGGGCTGCTGCGGGCGAGCTGCAGTGGCGGCGCGGGGACTCCGGGTGCCGCTGTTGCCCGATGCTGCGCCGCAGCCAGAGCCAGAGCCAGAGCCGGAGCCGGAGCCGGAGCCGGAGCCGGAGCTGCCGCAGCCTCTCGCGGGGCGGCTGCTCGCTCGCACAGCGCCCGCCTCGGAGTCGGGAGAGCAGAGCGGAGCAGAGCACGGGAGAGCAGAGCGGAGCAGAGTGGAGCAGAGGCGGCTGGCTCTCGCCGCGCCGGTTGATCTGCGAGCCAGCTGCGGGGGATCTGCAGAGCAGCACAGCGCCGGAGGACGGGAGGAGAGGCGCAGCGAAGGCGGCGAGCGGCGGGGATGGGAGCGAGGCAGGCAGCGCAGCGCCGGGCTGCAGCCAGGCACGTCGCGCTGCTGGCCGTGCTGCTGCCGGTGTGCTGCCGGGCGGCGCCGGAGCGGCTGCGCTACGCGATTGCCGAGGAAACGGGCAGCGGCTCCGTGGTGGGGCCGCTGGCGCGGGACCTGGGGCTCAGCCCGGCAGAGCTGCCGGCACGGCAGCTGCGCCTGGTCTCGGCGGCTAAACGGCAGCTGAAATACTTCGCCGTGAGCGCGGAGAACGGGCACCTGTACGTGAGCGAGAGGCTGGACCGGGAGGAGATGTGCGGCGACTCTGCGTCCTGCTCGGTCAGCTTCGAGGCGGTGGTGCAGAACCCGCTCAACGTTTTCCACGTCGACGTGGCCATCCAGGACATCAACGACAACTCGCCGGTCTTCAGCAAGGCTGCTCTCGATCTGGAGATCGGTGAATGGACTGTTCCGGGTGCGCGATTTCCGCTGGAGATGGCGCAAGATCCGGATGTAGGAAGCAACTCGCTGCTCAGCTACCAGCTCACTCAAAACCCGTCCTTCTCGCTGGCAGTGGCGGAGACGCCAAGCGGCAAGAGGCAGCCCGAGCTGGTGTTAGCAGCAGCTTTGGATCGCGAGAAGCAGAGCTCCTTTCAGATGGTGCTGACGGCGGTGGACGGCGGGGCTCCAGCGAGGTCGGGGACTGTGCAGCTTCGCATCAGCGTGACAGACGCCAATGACAACGCGCCCGTGTTCAGCAAAAGCGCCTACGAGGCGCGAGTGCGGGAGAACCTGCCGGCGGGGTCTCTGGTGCTGCAAGTGCGAGCCACGGATGCGGACGCGGGCTCCAACGGCCGAGTGTCGTACGCCTTCAGCAACGTGCCGGAGGCTGTCCGCGCTGTCTTCAGCATAGACAGCGACAGCGGCGCCATCCGAAATGAAGGGACTCTGGATTTCGAGGAGAGGCATGAGTACACGTTCGGAGTGGAAGCGAGGGACGGCGGCGGGCTCCGCGGCCACTGCCAGGTACACGTAGAGATCACAGACGAGAACGACAACGCGCCCGAGATCACGACGTTGTCGGTGTCGAGCCCGGTGCCCGAGGACTCGCCGCCCGGCACCGTCGTGGCCGTCGTGAACGTGCACGACGCGGACTCTGGCGACAACGGGAAGGTGCGGTGCGAGCTGGAGGGCGAGTCGCCGTTCGCGATCGTGGCGTCGTCGGGCAGCTCCTACAAGGTGGTGACGGCGAGCGCGCTGGACAGGGAGCGGGCGGCCGAGCACAACGTGACGGTGCTCGCCAGCGACCGGGGCAGCCCGGCGCTCTGCAGCCGCGCGGCGCTGGCGCTGGCCGTGTCGGACGTGAACGACAACGCGCCGGTGTTCGAGGAAGCCGCCTACAGCGCCTACGTGGCGGAGAACAACGCGGCGGGCGCGGCGGTGCTGCGCGTGCGCGCGCGGGACGCGGACGCGGGCGCCAACGGGCGCGTGAGCTACTGGCTGGTGGGCGGCAGCGCGGGCGAGGCGGCGGCGGCGGCGCCCTACGTGTCGGTGGAGGCGCGGAGCGGCGCGCTGTACGCGCAGCGCTCCTTCGACTACGAGCAGTGCCGCGAGTTCGCCGTGGAGGTGAGGGCGCAGGACGGCGGGTCGCCGGCGCGGAGCTCGACGGCGACGGTGCGCGTCTTCGTGGTGGACCTCAACGACAACGCGCCGCAGGTGCTGTGGCCGGCGCCGGCGTCCTCGTCGTCGTCGGCGGCGGCGGGGAGCCCGGTCGCGGGCCCGTTCGAGGTGGTGCCGCGGTCGGCCGAGGCCGGCTACCTGGTGGCCAAGGTGGTGGCGGTGGACGCGGACTCGGGGCGCAACGCGTGGCTATCGTACGAGCTGGTGCAGGCGACGGAGCCGGCGCTGTTCGGGCTGGGGCTGCACAGCGGCGAGGTGCGCACGGCGCGGGCCGTGTCGGAGCGCGACGCGGCGAGGCAGCGCCTGGTGGTGGCGGTGAAGGACCACGGGCAGCCGGCGCTGTCGGCCACGGCCACGCTGCACGTGGTGCTGGCCGAGAGCTTGCAGGAGGCGCTGCCGGCGCTGAGCGAGCGGGCGGCGGGCGGCGAGTCGCCGGCGGATTTGCAGTTCTACCTGGTGCTGGCGCTGGCGCTGCTCTCCGCCTTGTTCGTGCTGAGCGTGGCGCTGGCCGTGGCGGCGCGGGTGCGCCGCGCCGGGCCGCCCGCCGTGCTGCGCTGCCTGGGCGCCGAGCGGCTCTCCGTGGCCGGCGCCGCCTTCCCGGCCGACTTCTGCGAGGGCACCTTGCCCTACTCCTACAACCTGTGCGTGGCCCCGGGCCGCGCCGTGGCGGAGTGCGCTTTGCTGCCGGCCCCGCTCGCCAGCCGGGCCGTCGAGGATCTTCTCAGCGGGGACCCGCCCGGGATGCTGACGCCGAGCAGCAGCCGTGCCCCGGCGGAGCCGCCGCCGGACCCCGACGCAGTGCAGGTCTGTAAGCCGACCCAGCCGTCTTCTCGCACCCTTCCTTCTCTTCTTACCACCTGTATTCGTTCATTTATGGTTTTGTTAATCTTTAGCAACATTCATGCTTCTCCACGGTTATATTTGAATATTGAATCCGAAAGAGGGGTGCCTGTTGAAGTGAATGAATGAATGAATGAATGAATGAAGCAATACTATAAGGCCTTCTTTTTAAGAGCAGCAAGTGCTTTCGTAGGGTTCTTTGGATAACTTTTTCGGAAATATACCGAGGAGAATGCCGCAGGGAGCTGATGGGGGATACTTGTCATTTTATAAGCTATCTTAGAAATTAGTTACGTAGATGTCCGTTGCCACACTGAATGACATGGGTGTTTGCATACCCAGTCACGGCAGTCTTGCAGCTCGTGAAATATCATGTAAGTCATACTTCAGGCAACACTGCTTTTCCCTCCTCCAAATTATAGCGGGATTTTAATGAGAGACCGGCGGTAGACCCGCCATCGGACCCCGATGCACT